>NC_058132.1:607810547-607878660 GCF_016433145.1 Gracilinanus agilis | reverse complement strand
ATACATACATACATACATACATATATATGTATGTATGTATGTATGTATGTATGTATGTATGTATGTATAAATATATGTAAAACTAGAGGGAAAAGGAGATAATATTAAGAAAAATGGGAAAACAGACAAAATGGAGTAAATTTATATACTATAAAAAAGTGCATGGGGTAAATAGGGTAGGAGATCAGTACACTGGAAGGGTAAAGAGGTTCGAGAGAGGAAATACTTAATACTTAAGTACATTGAAATAAACTTAAATGGGGAAGAATAATTAGATCCATTGGGGGCAGAGAATTGATTAGCATCCTGTAGAGAAATAGAAGGGTAACAAAAGGGTAACAAAAAAGGGAAGCAACACTAGGGAGGGAGAGTGTGGGGAGGGCAGCTTAAAAATACCCTAAAGAAGAATAAGAGGGAAATAAGAAGGGAGAGGGGAGAAAGGGAAGTACAATAAGGGAGGGGATAAGGGGAACTGATTAAAATAAAAACACTGGTATAGAAGGAAATAGTGAAAGAAGAAAGGGCAGGACAAGGAGAGAGAGAATCAAAATGCCTTGGAATATACATTTGACAATTATAACCCTGAATGTGAATGGGATGAACTCACCCATAAAACAGAAGCAAATAGCAGAGTGGATTAGAAACCAAAATCCTACCATATGTTGTCTACAAGAAACACACATGAGACTGGCAGACAAACAGGATCATAGGATAAAAATGAAAGGCTGAAGCAAAATTGACTGGGTTTCAACTAAGAAAAAGAAGGCAGGAGTTGCAATCATGATTTCTGACAGAGCCAAAGTTAAAATAGATCTGGTTGAAAGAGATGGGGAAGGTAATTACATCCTGATAAAAGAGAGTATAAACAATGAAGAAATATCAGTACTCAACATGTATGCAGCAAATGGTATAGCATCCAGATTTCTAAGGGAGAAATTAGCAGAGCTCAAGGACAAAATAGACAGCAAAACTATACTAGTGGGTGACCTCAACTTTCCCCTATAAGATATAGATTAATCAAAACAAAAAAATAAGAAAGAGATGAGAGGTAAATGAAATCCTAGAAAAATTAGAGTTAATAGACATATGGAGAAAAATAAATAGGGACAAAAATGAATACAACTTTATTTCAGCAGTGCATGGAATATTCACAAAGATAGACCATGTACTAAGGCATAGAAACATGGCAACCAAATGCAAAAATGCAGAAATAATAAATGCAACTTTATTATATCATAATTCAATAAAATAGTTATTAGCAAGGATACATGGAGAGACAAAATAAAAACTAATTGGAAATTAAATAATATGATTCTTTAAAATGAATTAGTTAAAGAAGAAATCATGGAAACAATAATTTCATTGAAGACAATGACAATGATAAGACTTCTTACCAAAACCTATGGGATGCAGCCAAAGCAGTTCTAAGGGGAAAATTTATATAATTGAGTGAATATATTAACAAATTAGGGAGAGCAGAGGTTAATGAATTGGGCATGCAACTTAAAAAACCAGAAAGCAAACAAATTAAAAATCCCCAGATGAAAACCAATTTAAAAAATACTAAAAATAAAAAGAGAAATTAATAAAATAGAAAGTAAAAGAACTATTTAATTAATAATTGATACTAGAAGCTGGTATTTTGAAAAAAAATATAAAATAGAAAAGTCCTGGTAAATCTAATAAAAAATGGAAAGAAGAAAATCAAATTAACAGTATCAAAGATAAAAAGGGAGACCTCATCTCTAATGGAAAGGAAATTAAGGCTATCATTGAAACCTATTTTGCCCAATCATATAGCAATAAATATAGCAATCTAGGTGGTATGGATGAATATTTACAAAAATATAAATTGCCTACATTAACAGCAGAAAAAATAGAATACTTAAATAATCCAATATTAGAAAAAGAAATTGAACAAACCATCAAAGAACTTTCTAAGAAAAAATCCTGATGGATTCACAAGTGAATTCTATCAAACATTCAAAGAACAACTAATCCCCAAACTATACAAATTATTTGACATAATAAGCAAAGAAGGAGTCCTACAAAATTCCTTTTATGACACAAATATGGTACTGAATCAAAGCCAGGCAGACCAAAAACAGAGAAAGAAAACTACAGACAAATCTCCCTAATGAACATAGATGTAAAAATATTAAATAGAATACAAGCAAAAAGACTCCAGCAAGTGATTAAGAGAGTTATCCATCATGATCAGGTGGGATTTATACCAGGAATGCAAGAATGGTTCAACATTAGGAAAACCATCTTCATAATTGACCATATCAACAAACGAACAAACAAAAATCATGTGATTATCTCCATAGATGGCTGAAAAAGCCTTTCACAAAATACAGCATCCATTCCTATTGAAATCACTAGGAAGTATAGGAATAGAAGGACATTTCCTAAAAATAATAAACAGTATATATCTAAAACCATCAATAAGCATCATATGCCATGGGGATAAATTAGAAGCCTTCCTAATAAAATCAGGAGTTAAACAAGGATGCCCATTATCACTTCTATTATTTAACATTGTACTAAAAACACTAGCAGTAGCAATTAGAGAAGAAAAAGAAATTGAAGGTATTAAAATAGGCAATGAGGAGTCTAAGCTATCACTCTTTGCAGATGAAATGATAGTCTACTTAAAAAGTCCTGGAGAATCAACTAAAAAGCTAGTAGAAATAATAAACAACTTTAGCAAAGTTGCAGGATACAAAATAAATGCACATAAATATCAGCATTTGTATATATTTCCAACACATCATAGCAGCAAGAGGTAGAAAGAGAAACACCATTTAAAATCACCCTACACAATTTAAAATACTTTGGAATCTATCTACCAAAACAAAGACAGCAATTATATGAACACAACTACAAAACACTTTTCAAACAATTAAAAATAGATCCAAACAATAGGAAAAACTTTGATTGCTCATGGGTAGGAAGAGGTAACATAATAAAAATGACCATTCTACCCAAATTAATTTACTTATTTAGCGCCATACCTATCAAACTACCAAGAAACTTTTTTACAGAATTAGAAAAAAACTGTAACAAAATTCATTTGGAAGAATAAAAGATCTAGAATATCAAGGGAAATAATGAAAAAAAAACCATGAAGGAAGGTGCCCTAGCAGTACCAGATATTAAACTATACTATAAAGCAGTAGTCACCAAAACAATATGGTACTGGCTAAGAGACAGAAGGGAGGGTCAGTGGAATAGACTTAGGGTAAGTGATGTCAGCAAGATAGTATATGATAAACCCAAAGAGTCCAACCTTTGGGACAAAAATCTACTATTTGACAAAAACTGCTGGGAAAATTGGAAAATAATATGGGAGAGACTAGGTTTAGAGAAACATCTCACACCCTACACCAAGATAAATTCAGAATGGATGAATGACTTGAATGCAAAAAAGGAAATTATAAGAAAATTAGGCAAACACAGAATAGTATACTTGTCAGATCTCTGGGAAAGGAAAGATTTTAAAGCCAAGCAAGAGTTAGAAAAAATTATAAAATGTAAAATAAATAATTTCTATTACATTAAATTAAAAAAGGTTTTGTACAAACAAAAACAACGCAACCCAAAATAGAAGGGAAACAACAAACTGGGAAAAATATTTATAACAAAAAATTCTGACAAAGGTCTAATTACTCACATATACAAGGAGCTAAATCAACTGTACAAAAAATTAAGCCATTCCCCAAATGATAAATGCATAAGGTACATGAATAGGCAATTATCAGATAAAGAAATCAAAACTACCAATAAGTACATGAGAAAGTGTTCTAAATCTCTAATAATTAAGAGATGCAAATTAAACAACTCTGAGGTATAACCTCACACCAGCAGATTGGCTAAAATGACAGCAAGTGAGATTAATAAAGGTTGGAGGTGATGTGGCAAAATTGGGACATTAATGCTCTGCTTGGTGGAGCTGTGTGAATTGATCAAACCATCCTGGGTGGCAATTAGGAACTATGCCTAAAGAGTGCTAAAATATTGCCTGCCCTTTGATCCAGCCATACCATTGCTGGGTTTTTACTCCAAAGAAATCACAGGGAAAAATACATGTACAAAAATATTGATAGCTGTGTTCTTGTGGTGACAAAAAACTGGAAAACAAGGATATGCCCATCAATTGGGGAATGGCTGAACAAATTGGGTATATGCTGGTGATGGAATACTATTGTGCTCAAAGGAATAATGAACTGGAGGAATTCCATGTGAACTGGAAAGACCTCCAGGAATTGATGCAGAGTGAAAGGAATAGAGCCAGAAGAACATTGTACACAGAGGCTGATACATTGTGGTGAAATTGAATGTAATGGACTTCTATACTAGCAGAAATGCTAGTATAGTGACCCAGGACAACTCAGGTATGGAAAATAACGTTACCCACATTCAGAGGAAGAATTACAGGAGTGGAAAAACAGAAGAAAAACAATCGCTTAAACACGTTTTGATGCGGACATGATTTGGTATGTAGACTCTAAATGACCACCCTAGTACAACTATCAATAGTATGAAGAAACCAGTGGAAATGCACATTGGCTATGGAGGGGCTGGGGGGAGAGAGTAAGAACATGAATCATGTAACCATGGAAAAAATTTTTTTCTAAAAAAAAATTAGATTCTCTAGGGGCCACCTCCAAATGGACACCTACCTCCTGGTTACTGGCTTGATTTCTCAAGAAATTAATTTTATTGATTTTTGTCTGTCATCTATCTATCTATCTATCTATCTATCTATCTATCTATCTATCTTTCTTTCTTTTTATCTCTGTCCACCTGTCTATCCATCTATCTGTCTGTCTGTCCATTTATTCATCTATCTAATTAGCTACCTATTTACAATATGTAATATATAATAAACATACAAAATATATTTATTAATAGATCAATCAATATGAATCCTATTATAAAAAATTTCAGTCTCTGGCTTGTCACATCAATGGTGAGGTGTGTTTTTAATCTGTTTCTCCAGCTATATATCTGCTTATTGACTGGCCATATTTTTAAAAATGAGCAAAAAAACAAAGCTGATTCAAAATAAGATTTTAAATTTTTTTAAATTGACAATTAAATTACACTGGTCAAAATCTCAGAAAATCTAGTCAACATTATGAAATGTTCAGTGTAAGATCAAAGAACATCAACTAGAAAAGAAACTCCAAAATTTTTGTTGAGCTTTGTTTGTCTGCCATGTTTTCTGGTTAATTTGAATAAATAATTCATCTGATCAACTTGCAATATTCCTTTTTAATTGACAAAGGTAAACAATACATCTCAATTTAAATGTTTTTCTATTTTTTATTTGTATACTTTTAGGCTTCTTTTGGACAGTCAGTTGTTTGTATATGTGTATAACTAGAAATTTAAAGAAATTTTAAAAAAAGAAACGTAAATACTATTTTAAAATATGCTTTACATCCTGCATATATTGCTCTAAAGAAATTTGTGGCATAGAAAAATAATATTTATATTTTGATATGTCACATAAAAGTTAACAACTTTGTTTGAAATGTCATTAGGATGCTATAGTTGTATAAGGTAACATTTTACATTATTCTTTCAAGGTTGAATAATTCGAAATGTTAATTCAACTTACCTTCTCTATCCCTTTAAATACAATGAGACTACAAATACTTCAAATTTGATTCTCATGATGTTAATGAATCTAACTACCATTGAGCATTACAATATGCTATACTCCTTTGCAAGACATACTTGACTGGGTAAAAACATAAAAAATTATGATCATCTGACACTATCTTTGTGCAAGCTTGATTTTGTTTCATCTTGAACAGAAAATGCCACAGCTCAGTTCAGTGATGGCAACGTAGTTCATCTAAAAACATTGTATTTTTCTATCAGAAATTGAATCTGAATCATAAGCACTCAATGAATGCTTTGAATTTTTAAAGCCATTTTTAAAGTTCTTGGCAATATTTTATGATTAAAATTTCATTGTTTATATTGTGTTCCTTTAATCTCTTCTACTTATATTTTCAGGGAAAATATTAAGTCTAATAACTGCTTTCAATTAACCATTTACAGAGTTCATTTTTATTAAAAAACATTTGAATATAAAATATTCAACATAAAACAAAAATAATTTAATTGCACAATCTGAATACATTTATACAAATACTATGTATCTACCACATATATCTTACTGTGGTAGGCACTGAGGTCAGTCACATGAAAAAATACTCACTTCGTATTCAAGAGGATTTCATTGTACTAACGGCTGAATTTTGCATATATCAAGTATTTTAAAAATGTTTATTTGATTGTTTCCAATGTTGAGTTCTAAACTTGGCTTTCAAATCCTTGAATTCTACTTCCAATTATAAATTGATGATTATTTTCTTTTATTTTATTTCATTAAATATTTCTCATTCATATGCAAATTTTAAATAATCTTTATTCAAATTCTGAGTTCCAAATTCTCTTCCAACATTCTACCCCTCCTACCTCCTTAAGAAGGGAAGTGATTTGATTTTAAGTATACATGTGAAGATAAAATATATATATATTTCCATATTGGCATGTTACAAAAGAAAACACAAAATACTGACTGTGTTTCCCTCCTCTCTTTCCTCTAAAAGTTTTTTTTTTGTTTCTAACCACTATTTTCTTTTATATTACCTTAACTAATTTTTCCTCTAACATTCTTATATAAGTCTGAAAATAATTCTTTAGCTCTTCTATGTTTTTCTATTGGGCTTCTATACAATTCATTTTTTTCCTTTGAGGCTTTTCTTATAGCTATTTTGACTTTTTTACTTTCTTCTGAAATCTTCCCGTCCCAAATGCCATTTTTAGAGTTTAGTTCTTTTTTGAGTAGGGGGGTTGTTTGCTTATTTTTCTCCCTTTTAAATTGTTTTAAATTTCATGATAATGTTGGGGTCTATTCCTTATGTATGGCAAAAGGAAAATCTGTCTCAATCTTCAGACTTTTTCAAATTACTGTCTTCGGAGATAGTTCTGCAGGTTTGGAACTTTTCATGACTTCCCAGGTAGAGAGACCTGAGCACAGGTGTGGTCACTGCTCTATTGGTCTGTACCCTGATCCTTAACTAAGAAGTGCCCCTAATTTCTTGGGACTGCAATCCATACTGCTCTTCAGTATACCTGCTCCCTTGGGACAGAAAAGATACTTTTCCTCAGAGCCCTTGGTTCATTTGTGCCTGTAGCATTACTATACCTCACCATTTTAACTCCCTCCCACTTGAAAAAAATGTTTCCCTCTCTATCCTTAAACTATGACCCAGAGATGGATATAAATAATAGAGTTGATAAATAGTTGCCTTTCGGGGTTCTCATTGCCTCTTGACTGAAAGTGCAATTTTTCTGCCCTTGAACTATTATTATCCAGCAATGGATATAGTCAATAGAGATGCCAAACAGTGTCTCATCCTATATCCAGTGCTAGTACAGGGGTACTCTATAATCTCTTTCTGACCAATTGCCAGTTCCTATAATATCTCTAGCTTGGGAGCTCCTGAAGATACTACTCCTTTTATTGCCACCATCTCATCCCGTGGCTAGTTTTTCATTCACATGTTCCATGCTGGCTTACTCCTTCATATCACAGATATCTCTCTTTATAACAACATAAGATTATCTTGGGTTGAAAGGATGTCTCACTCTAGCCTTTTTTTGGATCTGCCACCACAGGATTCTAGTTGAAGTATTATTTTAAAGTTGTTTGGAGGGAAATATTAGAAGAGTTTTGCTCAGTGCTTCACTGCTCTGCCATCTTGGTTCCACACCTCTAAATTTAAAATGTAAAGGATTGATCCTATCCAACAACCATTTATTTTATATAATCAAAATGTACAATGTACAATTCTGGGCTCTAGGGATACAAAAACTCTTTGCCTTATTTCAAGGAGCTTAAATTCTACCTAGGAGATTTAATATGTAAAAAAACCTGAAATTTGATGGAGATAATATTAACAATAATATTAGCATGTATATGGCAATTTCAGGCTTGCAAAACACTTTAAAAATGTAATCTCATTTGATCATCACAACAATCCTTTGAAGTAGATGTTAACTCCACATTTGGCAGATGAAGAGACTGAGAAAATCTTTTTTATAATATTTTTCCATGGCTACATGATTCATGTTGTTTCCTTCCCCCCAACCCCACCTTCACCATAGTTGACATGCAATTCCACTAGGTTTTACATATATCATTGACCTATTTCCTATTTCCATATTATTGATAGTTGCACTGGGGTAATCATTTAGAGTCTACATCCCCAATCATATCACCATCAACCCCTGTGTTCAAGCAGTTGTTTTTCATCTGTGTTTCTACTCCTATAGTTCTTCCTCTGGATGTGGATAGTGTTCTTTCTCATAAGTCCCTCAGAATTGTTCTGGATCACTGCATTACTGCTAGTAGAGAAGTCCATTATATTTGATTGTACCACAGTGTATCAGTCTCTGTATACAACATTTTCCTGGTTCTGCTCCTTTCACTCTGCATCAATTCCTGGAGGTCGTTCCAGTTCACATGGAATTTGTCCAGTTCATTATTCCTTTGAGCACAATAGTATTCCATCACCAACAGATACCACAATCTGTTCAGCCATTCCCCAATTGAAGGACATTCCCTCATTTTCCAATTTTTGCCACCACAAAGAGCTCAGCTACAAATATTTTTGTACAAGTCTTTTCCCCTATGATGTCTTTGGAGTATAAACCCAGTAGTAGTATGGCTGGATCAAAGGGCAGACAAGAGGCTGAGAAAATCTTGAAAGGAAATGCGATGAGTTTTGGATAAAACCAAGAATTCCCAAAAGTAAGAAGATATAGTGCATTCATTTAATGAGAAAGATCCTGTACAAAGGCATTAAGTTGAAGGGCAGCTAGGTGGCTCTGTGGATAGAGAGCCAGATCTGTGGATGAGAAATCCTGAGTTCAAATCTGGCTTTAGATACTTTCTAGATGTGTGACCATGGACAGTCACTTAGCCCCATTTGCCTATTCCTTATCATCCTTCTGCCTTGGAAACAATAGTGAGCATCAATTCCAAGACAAAAGGTAAAGATTAAAAATACTTTAATATGGGATATAGGGGACAGCTAGGTGACTGAGTGGATTGAGAGCCAGGCCAAGATGGGAGGTCCTGGGTTCAAATCTGGCCTCATATACTTCTTAACTTTGTATCCCTGGGCAAGTCACTTAACTCCCATTGCCTAACCCTTAATACTTAATGCCTTAGAACCAATACACAGTATTGATCCTAAGGTGGAAGGTAAGGGTTTAAAAAATATGGCAGATTAAAAGGCACTGAGAATGCAAATGAAAAAGTAAAGTAGTTCTCTCAGTTAGCTCATTTTCCTTTGGGAGAGAAAATACATATAACAGGTTTCATTTACAAGTCAGATGGAATTGCCCATTGGACCCAAGGGTACAGTGATAATATTAATAATAGTACATCCTTATTAGTGTACCTTCTATAAAAAATTATCAGTTTCTGTGTTCCACCATTTTACAGTGCATAAGGTTTTATCTTTGAGAACTTTCTTTTCAGGATGTTCAGGAAAATTTACTTGGTAAGTTTTAGGAAGGTTTTTCCAACTGTCTGGAAGACAACTTTATGTCAGATAATGGGAAAATTTGAGCTAAATTTTTTTTAATTCTGGTTCCTAGCCAGTCTTGTCACAATTTCTCATGGATTTTCCAAAAGCTGTCTCTCATAATTATAGTAAACTTTTTGCCATTAAATTTTTTCTCCTGGCATTTGTTTTCACAAATAACAATAATGATAACATACCTATTGACAGTTCTTAATAGTTTAGGGATCACTGTTTTCACAACCTTATAAACTATTATCCCTATTTAAAAAATGAGAAAACAATTAAATATCATCAGAACCAAGATTGAAACCCAAATCTTTGGTATCCAAATCCAGTGTTCTTTACATTTTATCACAGTATCTTTCAAAATGTTTCCTGGCAATGTTGCAAGGGAAATAAATGGTATATGAAAGTATAGCATGTAGAGTGACTTGAGCCATTTCCACCCAGTTACTACTTTTATTACTTAAGTTACAACATAAACTCATGCACCTAGGGACTGTTTAAGTTTTATCTTTGCATCCTCAGAATCTAGTACAATGTTTGAACATTAGAGGTGATTAATAAATACTTATTGATTGGCCATGTACCAGTGGAACTTATAGAGAAATTCTGATGTAGTTTAGTACTTGACAATTGATGGGATGTCTTTGTCAAGGACTAAGGAACATGTTGGTGACCCTGGCCAAGTCATTTAATCCAATTGCCTAGTTCTTATCACTCTTCTGCTTTTGAACTGGTTCCTTTGTATTGATTCTAAGACTGAAGATAAGCCTTTTTAAATAAATATATTGGAACTCTTCTGATGAACACGACATAGAAAAGATGGATTGTTTAAAATCCCATGAATTTGATATCATACTCATGGTTGGAAACAATAAAAATAGAATGTCTTTTTGGATACCTAATGGCAAATTCTTTTGGAACAAGGAAGATAAATGAAAAATACCTTTCATCTCCTTATTTACCACCTGGAGATTTTACAAAATTTTAGTGCTTACAAAAGCACTAAACTTTAAGAAAAGAGTAATCTGGGTTTACATTCTGCCTCTGATATTTGATAGCTATCACATAATGTAGAAGTAGTAATTACCTTTGATCCTTAGTTTCCTTATATATAAAATGAGTATAGTGCTATCTGTACCAGTGACCAGGCACAGGGTTTTTGTTGTGTGATTTTTTTCCCAGATTGCATGGTAATACAATTTTAAATTGTTTTCGGACATTTCATAATCATTGTTTTCTCCCTCCCCAAGATGTCAGGCAACATGATATAGGCTATATATATTCCAAGTTTGTCATATTGTGAAAGAAGGCATATTGCTTACACTAGAGAAAAATTCATTGAAGAAATAAAGGGAAGAATTAAATCAATAAATGAATGCTATCTGAATTCTGTCAGTTCCTTCTATGGTGGTGTATAAACTTTTTCCTCATGATTTCCTTTTAGTTGTCTTGGATCCTTTTGTTGGTGATAATAATTAAGTCATCACACACATTGATCATCATATTTTATTGCTCTTACTCTATAGGATGCTCACTTTGCATCACTTCATCAAAGTCTTTTCAGGTTTTTTGTGATCCTCTTGTTTGTCATTTCTTATGGCACAGTAGTATTCCATTATAATCATATAACACAGCTTGCTCAGCCATTCTTCAGTTGATATATGACCCTTTAGTTTCCTGTTCTTTGCCACCTTGGAAAAGTTCTATTAATATTTTTATGCATATAGATCCTTTCCCCCAGTCTTTGATCTCTTTGTGACATGGACATAGTAGTGGCATTTCTGTGTTGAAGAGAGTCACAAAGTTTTTGTGAGGGACAAGTGATATATCTGTGATGTATTTTACAAGTTTAAAATCCTTATTTGAATGTTAATTGTTAGTATCATTACTTAAATATGGCAGAGTCGCAACATGGATCAGGGTAGAAGTATCAGTATAAATGAATATGTGAATTCTTGAGTTATTGAAAGGCTTTTCTGAGAAGTTATAGTAAATTCATATAGTAGCCCATATGAGGGAGGAATGCAGTAAGAGAGAGAATAAGGACCTGTTTAAAATTAATAAGTTTCTCTTCAGGTGCAGTATTTCCCTCTTGCCTTTAAGAATGGTGATGTTGAACACTCTGGCAGGATAACTATCAATATTAATAGGTCCTTGCATTTCACAAGACACTACACTTCATAATAAACAAGATATATCTTTTGATTTTCTTTCTATTCTCATGCTTCCACTTGAGATATTTTTTGGGGAAAAATTAATTTTGCATATGATCATGAATCCTAGTGTAGGGCACAGATATCAGAAGAGTACATTTCCTCAATTCTGATCAAGAATCACCAAGTTTCTGCACTATTTATCTTGCTCCAAATTTTAGAAATGATTTTCATTAAGAAAAGTTAGAATAGACATTGTTGAAAATGTTATTTTCCCAATGATGAATGTTTCTTCATTATTCTCCATATTGACATGAAAATAGCAGTTCATGGTATCATGTAACCTTTGTTAACGGTCTGAGCCAGTCAAAAGTTTTTTTGTAGTATCTAACCAAACGTGGTTATTAATTAATGACGATTTTTAAAATATATAGCTTAGTCATTGTAAAGTGAAGTAGCACATCGTATAGAAGACAGAGAGCAAGACTCAAACATTTCCGGAAGATCTGTCTTCAAGTGCAATGTACAGGCATCTTTACTGACTTTGTGACTATGAAGTTATGGAATCACCCAGGTCATATGCAACTCTCCATGCCTAAATTGTAAAGTATGTGTATATCTATATTCTTCTAAGGAATTTCTTAGTTAATTATTGCAATGAAATAAAAGTTCTGCTCTTCTTTCCACCATATTTTAAAAAAAAAGAATGAGAAACTGGATTATAGGTGATATAGAATAAAGAATAATCTTATGACCAAGAGATCTACAGTTCTTATTCATGTGCACTATGCCATAAGGGGATTTCATTTAGTCCTAACCTTCACAAAGGAGAAATAATTAGTCACATTTGCTATGTCCATTAAATGGGGAAATGAAGGGCCTCAACGCCAAGTTCTCTTTCTTCTCCACTGAATATTTTTACCATTCCTCTAAATTGAAGGTATTTTTTATAAGCATGCAAATATTTTAGGACAATTATTCAAACCTCATATTCAAGCTATATACCTTAAAATCAATGTGTTTATAGTATCCTTTCCAAAATAAAAGCTTACTAGAAAGAGACTTCAAATAGGCAGGGTAGAAAGAAAAGCCTAGAATAGATAATTTCACAGAAATCTTTGGTCTACCCAGATTCACCATAGGAGGGGCATATTATAAAGGAAAAAAAGGGTAATGAAAGATTTTGGTGAAGTTAAGATTTTTGTTTAGAATTTGGTCATACCTAGCCTCATTATTAAGGCATTCATATACCAAGAACCCCACATAATAATACCACAACTATTCCTTTACACATACACATCTACATATGTCCAATATGTATTTATTTCAATATATTTTTATTGGACACATTTTGTCATTTTAATTACTGTATATGCCAAAGGTCTCACAGTTATAAGAAATCTCTCTCAGAATAATCTTATCCCCCACTAACATAGCAAGCCAGGAGCTGAAAAAAAAAAGATGGTTGTTAATGTTTGCACACATCTCTCCCAGTGGCATTCCACCAGCTTAGAGGCCTGTGCTGTCCCTCTTAATCTGAATGAGTGGTTCCAGATTCACAGCAAGACCTCAAGGAGAGCCAGATGATAGAGCAGATGGCAGATGACTAATTTGGCAAGCTTTGATGAGTGGAAATTGTTTGCTTTAATTGCTTGTCAAGTCCACTACCTACGTTAAAGTTAAGGACCAGCACTTGAATCAGGGGGTGGGGGAAACACAAAACAAAGACTTCTTTTTATTTTTATTTTTTTGGGGAGAAGATTGATAAGGAATGAAAAGGATTATCAACACTCAGCCAAATAGGCACTTTAGATATATGTTTAAAGGATGTGTAGTTAAATTCTACATCTCTATATCTTTGTCATTTTATTTTTAGATTTTATAATATGTTTGCATAGTGATACAATTTAAAAAGAGATATCACACATGGTTGAATATGTAAAAATGGGAAAGTAGTAAGAATGAGAAAATAAAAAATTGATGAAGGCTTAAACTCAAATTTTATTGTTCCATGTTGATCTGTCTGAGATTTTTATGTCATTTCATATGATGACCTGTTTGAAGCTAGATTATGAAATGTAAAATTAAAAAAAAGTTAGAATCACAAAAAAAGATGGCACATCAAATACAGAAAAATAAATTAATGTAGTCCTCTCATGGAAAAATAATCATTCTTAATTAAGAAACAATCATTTTCAATATTTAAACCTATCACTCCTTTTGATAACCTCATAGGATGAGACAATTCCCCCTTGAAATATGCTTTAGTAATTTAAGTAATCTTCTTGATATCAAGGGACTATGTTTGTCAGGCAGGAAATGTGACAAGATAAGATTGAAGAAAAGTTGTAGAACGCAGACCAAAGGAAAGCTCATGATTTAACACGTTGAAAGTGAACGTGTCTTTCAGCCTTTTGTGATACATCATGCCTTTGTCTCCCCTGGCTACAACTCTATTAGGCAATGACTGCCTTGCCAAATGTCCCTTTTCATTTGGCTCAAGGATTGTTCAGAAAATGCCTTAGCTAATTTCAGCTGAATCAGAAGTCTGTCATTTGGTGAGCCGCTGATGCTTAAGGAAAGGTGACAGTGATTCATAGATAAGCATTGGTGTCCCCTACATTTAATAAACAAAACTTGTTTCTTTAAGGTGTAAAACTCATGGTTTACAGCTTTACATAATATGGGGTATCTTGCACATTGAAAACACTTAATAAATTTGTTTATTTGAATTTAATTTTATCAGTCATAAAAGGGTAATTCCATATCCATAAGGATAAATATTTTTGCTTCTTTGAACTTTTTATGGTTTCAATTTGAATAATCCAAATTCCCCTTTATAGGAATGTTTAAATAGTTTTTCATTTTAATGTCTGATGACAAACTTTTAGAAAATTCAGTATAAAGACTTCAAAATGATTTATGCTAGTACTTCCAGTGAATTATGATGTCATCACTGTGAATATTTTCTTCATTTGTGCAATTTAATTCAATTCACCAAACTCTCACTAAGTACTTCCTATTTGGCTGGCATTGTGCTAGATGATTCAAGAATAAAAAGCAAATTTATAATTCCTGAAGGAGCCAAGAGTTTCCTAGTGGAGGAGGTGGATATATGCACACAGCAATGTAAATGTAAAATGCATGTAAAATAAGTATAAAGTTATTTGGCAGGAGGACTAATAATTGGAAAGGTCAAGAACAGGTTTTTGGAAGTGGAACTAGGTGTGAACCTTGAAGTGAGCAAGGGATGCTGAGAGGTGAATATAAGAACAATAGAGAGGGCATTACAGACAAGGTGGTTAGTCATTATAATAATACAAAAGTGAGAAAAACATTATATTTATTTTTAAACCCTTACCTTCCATCTTGGAGTCAATACTATGTATTGGCTCCAAGGCAGAAGTGTGGTAAGGGCTAGGCAATGGAGGTTAAGTGACTTGCCCAGGGTCACACAGCTGCAAGTGTCTGAGGTCAGATTTGAAAAAAATTATATTTAGAGAGAGAAAATAGTCAATTTGGGTCAAAATAAAGAGGTACATGACTAGTATTGTGGGGGCTGATGGCTTCACAAGTTCAATGAAATGATGTCCCGTCTGTTCTACAGAGATATCCAGTAGGTACTTGTATAAGGAGTGAAAGAGAAATGTTTGGTTTTGTTTCCTAGCACCTCCATGAAGTAGAACTTATGACTGGAATGTATAATCTGCTACTTTTTGAGTTAACATTAAAGTACAAGATTACTTTGGAAATATTACATGACATTCAAAAGTAACTTGAGCTGACAATCCCCAACCATGTAGCTTTTGCATATATTTAACATATTCACAGATTAAGTGCCATAATCGCCTGTAATGTCTAATTTACCCATCATTGAATAGTTGGTTCATGTGTGACAATGATAGAACATGGAACCCTAATTGATTGTTCTAACTCCAAAACTTGTATCCTTGAAGTCAGTCAGTGCAATTGGCATTTATTAAGTGCTATATTCCAGCACCAGGCTAAGAACTAGGGATACAAAGAAATGTAAAAGGCAATGCCTACTCTTAAAGATCTCATAAACTAATGTAGGAATACCACATGGAAATGACTAGCTCCAGTCTTTGTACAGGATGTTAGAGATTGTTGACAAAAAGAGAGAGAGATTATTAGGGAGAATTGAAAAAGGAATCCTGTGGAAGGTAGCATTTTAACTTCAACTTGAAGGAAGCCAGGGAAAACAAAAAAGAGGTATAAGGAAGGAACTGTTTAAATGCATAGGGGACAGGAAGTGAAAATGCCCCAAATTGGGAAATGGACTATCCTTAAGGAAACCAGAGTCAGCAGATCACAGAGTAGATGGAGGATGTGAGGTGTTAGAAGACTGGGTAGGTTAGGGGGAGGATTTGAAAACCAAGGAAGATTTTTAAATTATATTATTTTAAATTGAATTTAATTAATATTAAATTAAATTACATTATAAAGTTTCACTGCACATTGAGCAGGGGGTGATATGGTCTGATTTGTACTTTGCAAAGATAACTCCCTCTCACCATACTTCCTTATTTTAATTTTATTTGACACAACTGTGTATCCTCCCCAAAATCTAGTGATATATGTTGTTATTTTAATACTATAGAAAGTACTTCCACATACTATAATAGAACAATTACTCTCAAGAACACTTGATTTGATTAACTGGCATACAATGATCAGCATTGATTGTTGAAGTTAGATAAATATTTCAAGGGATTATTTTATTTTTAAGTGAATGGACTGCTGATTCAATTATTCTCAATGAATTAGAAAAAAATCTTAATTTTTATAATAATCTTAAAGGGTTTTTCTTCTTTCATAGAAGAAGTCTTTTAAAGAATTAAAAAAATAAATTGCCTTAAGAGATAGATAAAAAGATTTTATAAGCTATCGACCTTTTGTATCTCGAGAGGAAATTCTTCTTTAGTAAATGGAATGGACAGACAACCTATGAGATCTTTTGCAAATCATTTGATCTGTGACATTAACACCTAATTATCTCACCTTTTATCAAATGATGAAGGTATAGTTAAAAGTGTAATGGGCTAGGAATGGGAAGGTATGGGTTTGAAAGCAGGTTTTGCCACTTATTATCCCTGTGACTGTGAGCTAGTCACTGGCTCTCAGACTCCTCATCTGTACAATAAAAAATAGATCAGATAACTTTTTGTATCTCTTTCAGCTGTACACAAGTAAACAATCCTATAATTCTAATCCTAGTCTCATGTCTGAAAGTAGAAATAATAATGAATGTAACTCCCTGAATCTGGTTATCCTTTGAAGAGTCTATCTGAGAATCATTAATGTTAATTGACAATTTTGATACAGTCATCAATGGTATTTATGTTAGAAGTCCATGAATAACTAAGGCTTAAATTTAAAATGGAGGAAAAGATTTCCAGGAAGAATATGGCTTCATGTCCTTTGTTCCAAGGCTTAGTCATGCCTTGTTTATAAATAAATCCAGGTTTATAAAACCTTGAAGGCTTATGGCGTATGTAGTTTATAATGGTGTTGGCAAAAAGTACCAAATGTTATTTAGCTTGTTTTGGCTTGTGAGAGGGAATTTTCAATTCAATTTTCATAAACAGGCTCATGAAATCAATGAGCTTGATGTTTTAAGCATCGTCTTGTATACATTGCCTGATTGTAGAATCGATTGACAAGGAAGAGTTGTGATGTACTCGTACAAAGCCATCATGTAGAGAAACACAAATGGGGATTTTATGCTTCCTTCCAAAGTAGTTCTTTTGAAATCAAGTCAGTCTTTCATATTTGAAATTATGATGAATGCATTATTGATTCTGGATTGAATTAAACATAAATATGAGGGGGGAAACTTCTTAGCATTAAAGCAATATCCTGTTGTAGAACATACAAAATAAAACTTTGATAAATTGGAATGCTTAAAGGATGGAATATTCTGTATAATCAGAGATTATGGTTAAATGGAAGAGTCAGTACTACCATTTTGTTGGAGCAATCTTTTTAAATGTATCAATTTAATCTTTCTTCCTTAATATGAAACAAAATTGATATTTGTTTTGACCACTGAAGTCTGTATTACTTTAGTATAATTTTTTAAACATTACTTCTCATCATGCAGAACATTTAATAAACATTATTAAGTGGTTATTTTGAATTAGGCAATAGTATCACAAGGCCTAAAGAAGAGATATATGTCCTATCTTCAAGAGGTTGCTAATCTAGTGGAGTAGATAAGATTTTTACAGAAATATTCAGAAAATGATTTAGAATTTATTAAGTATATTGAGATTGAGTAGAAATGAATGAGAGACTTGATGAAGAAAGAATCATCTGTAGATAAGGAGATCACAGAGGAAAAACTTTATAGAAGATGTGGTATGTAAGCTGAACAGTGAAAGAAAATAAGTATTTCAACAGGTAGAGGCAGAAAGGCATGTGTTTGGTAATAGAGAAGGATCCAATCTGAAGACAAGACCAAGGATCATCTTAGTTCCAGTATACTGTGACAAAAAAAAGTTATAAATGTATATATTCTGAAAAAAGGCTAAAAAATTGATCTAGATGGAAAAATGTCTGGCCTACTAGAATAATGAATTTTACTGCTATACTTTAATTTAAGGAATGGTTTCACATAGTTTGGAGAGGTGTCCCCAATGTTATACCTTCACCCCAAGAAGACAGCTTGAAAAACAATGTGAAGATTAATTTGTAGAGGTTGAGAGTATAAAGACTAGTCAGTTAGTTATGGTAGTGTTATATGTTGAAAGGTAATAGAAACCTGAAATTTGGCAATAGGATTGAAAAAATATTTTTGAAATATATTACAGAAGTACAATCAAGAAGATTTGGTGACTCAGATACGAGTATTTGGGTGGGGTAGAGATAAGAGTTGAAGATTACTCCAAAGTTTTTATTTCAATAAATAGGAAGGTAGAAGCATTAGCAGTCTTGAAAAGAAATTGGGGAAAGTATCATATTTAGAGTAGATGAGGAATATTTTTAAATTATTAAATAAGATGATGTATATATGTTTTAAGGATTAATAATATAATAAATTTACTTTTATAATATTTTAAATTCATGAGAGTCCATTTAATTAGAAATATTCAATAGACAGGTGGATATATGAGAGAAAAAAGTTTAATTCATTCATGAACATAAATATCATAATTGATGCCATAGGAATGCATATAATTCCTAAAGAAACAATTCTAGAAAGAAAAGAAATAAAGGTTATATACAGAACCTTGGGAGACTTGTACCCTTATATTTCTGAAGGAAACAGAATTGCTACTTGAAAGAGTTATAAAAAGTTTCAGAGAATAAGGTAGAAAACTAGTAAAGTACAATGTCACAAAAGCAGAGGGAAGACTATCAATATCTAGATATAGCCAGTAGTGTATGATAAAGTAGACAAATCAAACAGAAAGAGCCTAAAGGGTGAAAATCTGCTTGTATTTATTGCATTTGCCAATTAAGAGATCATTCGTGATCTTAAAGGAAACAGTTTTCAGTGATGAGACTAGAAGCTAGAAAGCAGTCAGATACAGGAATTAGCATATATATAATATACAGATGATTAGGCAAGATGTAGGGTAAACTCTTTACAAAAAATTATTTATATCATATTCTCCTGTAATTTCACTTGATCTCCTTTTTAAAAAAATCCCCCACTCCCAAGAAAATATGTCCAGTAATTCAAAGGTCCACTTGGCTTCCACATAATTAAAATTTTATTTTATATATTGTTAGATCATATTTGCATAAATGCATTTGTACATGGTACTAAAAAAGAAGAGCATAAATGGAAATTATTACATTATTTTTCTTGTACTCATGTGGCATCTTTTTATTAACATAATTTTAGGTATTTCATCACTTACATCCCATTAGATATAAAAATTAACATTTTTTAAAATTTTGAGTTAAAAATTCTCTTCTTCCCTCCCACTCTTTCCCCACCTAATGAGAAGACAGAAGTATGAAATAAACAAAAATATGAAGTAATACAAGATATATTTTCATATAAGCCATGTTGCAAAAGAAAACACATACCAAGACCTCCAAAGTTTTCAAAAGTATACTTCAATTTAGTTCATCAATACTCTTTCAACATAGGTAACATTTTTCATTGTCTTGAGCAAAGCATCTCTTTCTAAGTTGATCATTCCTATAATACTGCTATTACTCTGAATGTATTCTCTTTCTGCTGACTTCATTTGCATCCATTCATATAAGTCTTACCAGGTTTTTCTGCATCTGCATATCATTTCTTCTAGTGCAATATTATTCCATCATAATCATAAACCACTTGTTTGACCATTCCCCGATTGATGGAAATTCCCTACATTTCAAATTCTTTGCTCTCATATTTTTACCATATCATTTTTACTACTTTTATAATAATCTTTTTGCTCTCAGTAAGGCTGCAAAAAAGTTCTAATAACAATTAGAATTTGAGTTCCTTGAGAATGGGAACTGTCTTTTGCCTTTCTTAGTATCCCTAGCCCATAGCACATAAGAAACAGTTAATAAATGCCAACTGATTAACCACCTAACTAATCTCCTCTAACTTTTTGGGGGTGGGAGGCATGTGCTATGTATAGCAATGCCATCTTTTAAATCGTGACATCTAAAATAAAATTAAGTACATTCTTAATAGTGTTTTTACATTATTTGATTTAGACAAATAATCAGAATAACCCGGAAGGATATGGGGAATCATAAGTCTTTCTTTTTAAATCTAGGCTTTGTTCTTTTCACAATTCATTTTAAGAGACTTTTATACATAAATCATTTGAGGTGATGTGAGACAGTTTATCTCCTTCAATTCTTTTACAAAATTCTTGATTTCAAGTTTTCTCCTTAATGATTCCCTTTATTTAGTCACATTTATTCATAGCTTTTGGAGTGTGCCTTTCAGTCTCATCAGTTTATTAGAACAATTATTCTTGAAGTTGACCACTGAATTCTCTATTAAGTGAGCAAGAATTATAAAATTGGTCACTTGACTTTACCACTTAATACCTTTTACAACTTTGCATTTGTTGAAAACCTCTCATTCCTTGTCAATGACATAGAACTGTAAATGTATTAAATAACAAATTGTTCAAAAATATATAACATATATAAATACCTGAATAGCTCTTAAGGGTATATTTCATAATCAGTATGCTATAATAATGATTCTGAGTTTAAAAAGCTGAATTATGTATATTCCTTTGTTTAAAATGATAGACAAATAAATCTATTTTAGAATAATTTACATCTAAAGTGGTTAAACATTTTAGAGAAGTCTTGTTTTTAAAAGGAATAAGTTTCTGAAATCTCAAAACTCTGATTATATTATTCTATTCATAATCTTTTAGCAAGTCCTCAATACCTAATTATAGTGTAAATTAGTGATGTGGGCTTTTATGTGACTTTGAAAATTGCTTTGAACTTGCCTTTCCACTGTTATCTCATAGAACTCCTTTTTATCCACTACTTTTGACAGCTCTCTACCCTCAATTTTCTTTTTGCCTTCTCCATTTTTTTTTGCTCATGCCATTCTCCATAAAGGCCAGTAGGTGGTATGGCAGACAGATTGTTGGATCTGGAGTCAGTAAGACACTTCTTCTTGAGTTCAAATATGACTATAGACACTAATGTGTGATACAGGAGAAGTAACTTTGCTTCAGTTTCCTCTTTTGTGTAATGAATTAGAGAAGGAAATGGCAAACCACTCCAGTACTTTTGGCAAGAAAACTTCAAATGGGGTTTGATTGGAAAATGACTGTCCAACATTCTCCATAGAAGGAACGGAAGGTTCATCTCAATTTTCTGTTAGAACAAGCAGGTGCCTCATGTCACTCCTTCCACATGTGGTTCTATCATTTTCATAATTTTGGAACCATGAAAACTCATGTTCTAAAAATTAATTCATCTCATCTCTGTTTTTGTAGGATCTAACCTATTTATAATATTTTTCCATGGTTAAATGATTCATGATTTTTCCCACCCCTCTTCCTCCCTCTTCCCAGAGCTGACAAGCAATTTCAATGGGTTATACTTGTATCATTGTACCTATTTCCATGTTATTCATTTTTGCAATAGAGTGATCTTTTAATGCCAATACCCCATCGAACCACATGATAGATCATAAGTTTTTCTTCTGCATTTCTACTCCCACAGTTCTTTTTCTGGATGTGTATCATGTTCTTTCTTATAAGTTCCTCTGGATTGTCCTGGATCATTGCATTTCTGCTATTAGAAAAAGTCCATTACATTCGATTGTGCCACAGTGTATCAGTCTCTGTGTACAATGTTCACCTGGTTCTGCTCCTTTTGCTCTACATCAATTCTTAGACCTAATCTTCTTTCAAGGTCTTGATGCATGTGTTTTTATACCATATGTCAAATAGTTTTTATAACATTTCTAAAGTATCTGAAATATTGCATTTTTTCTTAATAATCCAAATTTTAGTATGCTGTTTCTTTTTAAAAATAAAACACTGTAGATCATTCTGTTAAAGAATATACAAATATGTGTACTAAAAGAAAAGAAATAATATTTTAGAAAAGTTAATTTAAATATGATCTTTAAGAGTTCCTTTGTTTCTCTGCTAAAAATCAAAGGAGTTTTGAAGGATACATATTTTTGAAAAACAACTCAAATATTACCTCCTAATGAACCTTCCCTAATTTCTTCCACTGAAAATATTCTCTCCCTTTTTATATTTCTCAGTCCAATTTTTAATTTTTCTATTATACCTGTGCCCTATTTATTTCTATTTTCCTCCCTGTTATATTTTAAGAATGATATATATTTCTCATATTTATTGTGGGGCCTTGAGCATTGTAAGGATTTAATAAACATTTGTTTAATTAAACTAAATGAAAGCAAAATTCCTCTTTTAAGTGATAGTTTATTTCTCACTAATTCTGGTTAAGATGTCATACACAGACAATGAACTTTGGAATTCTCTTATCATATACAGTTGATGGTATATCTGGAATAAAAGTGTGATCTCTGTTCTAAATTAGTAAAGGACTTTATGAAAATGACAAAAGACAATGCTGATGGATTATAAGCATCATATAAATGATTGTTTTATAAACAAAGACCTAGTGGGTACACATTTAAAAATTTTAAGCCAGATAAGTACTTCTAGAAAAGTAAATAAGTTTTGTTAATATGACAAAAATCACCCCTTAACTTTTTTCACTCAGTACGGTGGATGAAATCATCCTCCAACCTGAAGATAGATGAATTTAAAGAGAGAAATTGCTTTTTTCATAACAGTTGAGGATTGAAAACAAACAAAATGAAATAACTGTACTCCAGCATTTGAAAAATATACTTTAACTTGGAGAGGTACTAAATTTTTTTGTATTTCTTCTTTACTTTTAATATAGATGGCCAAGGATATGTACATATATATATATTATTCTTCTGAATGTATGTCTTTTAAAAGAATATTGTTGATTATCTATTCCATGATTGATTATACCTTAAGTGGGAAAAATAACAGATTTCATACTTGAAGAATAATTACCTAGGCACAAAAAATTGCTGATTTCCCTTCTTTGGTTCACTTTTTTATGAGACATTAGTTAACAATGCTGTTTATTTGTGGAAAAATGGAAATGTCCTCAACCTATTTGTTTAAAAGAATCCGAGGCGAAAATTTGAGTCATGAGGATTGCTTGTTTATTTTATAAGTGAAATGTTTATAGGTCATGAAAGAATAAAGTAAGCTTCCTGTTTTGCTTGCCCATACAGAAACATATATGGGAGCTATTACACTTTACAGATATAGGAAGAAATGAAATGTTATACAACATGCATCAACTGAAAACCAAATTGTACCTAACATAAAGGATGTGTAAGCTATGACAGAGAATACAAAACTGCATAAACAATTTATCTCTAACTAATGAATATAGTAGAGTAACATGATATAATGGATGTGATCACTAGAGAACACTCCAAGACATATAATGAATTAATGAATTATTTGGTCCTTTGCATAAGCAGAATAAGAGCTCAAAGAATGAATACTTGAGATTGAAGTAATCAAATAAAACTATGAAGGAGGAGGAACTTTAGCTTTTGCAGAGTCAGAAGACATGCTACAGTAGGGTCATTATCTAGCAAATATATAAATATAAAAATGGAAAAATATATGTTTAATTTAGATAATCACATACCAAGAGGTGAGGGAAATTTTAGGGAGTATATATAAGGAAATATTTGATAGGACATTTTAGACAATTTCAGAATTTTATCTTTTTATCAAATGATGCCTTCTTTAATTCAGGTAGAGGAAGGAGAGAGGGAAAGAGGGATGCCTGGAAGTTTTAAGGCAACAATAAAAGGACAAATTAAAAATTAAAAATAAGACAAGATCCTGCATTCATACATTTTTTCATATCCATTCTTTTCCCTCCATTTAAAGGATTACCACCCCACTTCAAATGACCACTACCCATATAACCTGTGCCCTGAGCCACTGCAATAATGTTATAAATTGATCTCCCAAATTTCTTTTTATCGCCTCAATCATACATCTTCAAACATATGCCAAAATAGTGTGCTTAAGCACAGGTCTGTCAATGTCCTCCCTTCAAAAATCTTCAGAAATTCCCAGGGAACTGTGAAATATTAACCTTCAGGATACCATCCCCTTCATGAAATCTACCTTCTAGTCAAACTAGAATTGTTGATATTCCCCAAATTCAATATTTTATCTACCTCCTCCCTTTATTTGCATAAGCCATTCCCCATTCCTTTCTCCTTATCCATGCCAAAACTGAGATTCCTTTAAGAATTAGTTCAGATGTTACCTCCTCTCTAAATCCTTCCTTGGATTTTTATGTTTTTAGTGTTATTTCCTTTCTAAAACCATTACATATTATTTTTCTTTATACCCATTGCATCTATCTCTCTCTCCCTTTCAACTTAGACAGAAGGGTGTTGTTGTTTATTTTTTCTTCAACCTTTGTATATTCAGAGCTGAGATAATAACAGATAAATGAGAAATATTTATTGTTGCACATTGTTTGTTTTGGGGAAGCTTTGGTGATGGACCAATGATTCTTCATTTGTAAGAAGCCAACTTCACATTGTTGTAATAAATTTTGAACAATTTCTAAGGGCTCTCTCTGGCAGCTGAGCATATAGGCTGTGTATTATCAAAATGTATTTAAAAGATCGATTTGCTGTGTGGGATTCTAAGGGATAACATTTGAGAACATTATCTTACTAGATATACTTGTCAAATCACCATGCACTTACGAAGTACTTGCAGGTGAAAGTTTTACACAATCATTTGGGGAGCATAACATGAAAATCAGAGAGATAATATTATTCCTACTTTTAGAAAACTTTGTTTAATTGTGAACACAAAACATGTACATATGAAACAAAATGTTCTATGACATAATTTTTAAATAAAAAATATAGATATTGGAGAGTTCAAATGGAAAATATAATTGAAGTGTGCATGTAAGGAGAGGAAGGTTGTGGGAATAATCAACTAAAGGAGCATAAATTTTTATATAAAAAGTTTGGGCAGTACTCCACCCCCAAAGTCTCTTAAGTCTTCAGAAGAATAAAAATTCTTTTAATTTGCCCTTTATAATAGTTTTGTAATTTTAAAAATATTTTGAAATGATCACTTAGTGATTTTAAAGATGTTCCCTCCATCATAGATTTCTTCTTTATGTTTTGCTATAAGTCAATTGCCCTTGATCATTTTTTTTCTTAGATGCTAGTCCTGCTTTTTCTCATACTATAACATAAAAATGGTACAATATAAATGTTTTGGTGCTATTATTGCTCCTAATGAAAATAGATGACTTAAAAATATTACCAAATTTGTTCACTTTTGTGATCCTTCATTTAGTTTCAGTCTAATTGCTGGCTCATTTTTTTTCCTTAACTGCTTTAAAACCTTTGTGACCCACATGATATTTGTAATTTTATCCTTTTCTATGCAATGTTTTGAAAATCAATTTTCTACCCTAAACTAGTATCCTGGTTTACTATTTCTTTTCACATGGACAAGAGGGAGTGCTTATTAGTGGAAATCTAAACTTTTTCAGCCTTCTCATGGAAATAATTGTATTATATTTGTGATTCTCCCTTGAAAATTAATAATGACACATTCTTTGGCATTGTCTATTTCCTATTATATGGAGTGAATAGCTTATTTAAATAGAATAGATTGGGGTACATCTTTATCCTTTCACCTAATTCATGGTTTGGCAAAATATTTCTTATTGGCTAAATACAAATGACTGGAGAGCTAAGAATGTTTGTTTTTATATATTTCTTTTTTTTCTTTTTTTTAGGGTCTAAATTTTATATTTTTTAGAAAACATTTTTCCATGGTTACATGATTCATGTTCTTACTTTCTACCCCCTCAGCCCCACGCCCCTTGTAGCCAACGTGCATTTCCACTGGTTTCTTCATGTGTCTTCAATCAAGACCTATTTCCATATTATTGATAGTTGTACTAGGGTGGTCATTTAGAGTTTACTTCCCCAATCATGTCCACATCAACCCATGTGTTCAAGCATTTGTTTTTCTTCTGTGTTTCCACTCCTGTAATTCTAAGAACTATTTTTACATATTTAAAAACAAAAAAACTTTTTTTTTAAATCTCAGTTTGCGGTATGTCAAAATGTAAAATTCTGACATGAATAACTTGAAATGAAAGCTAGTTCAATTATCAGTCATTCTATGTGTGTCAATATATAACTTAACTGCTATTTTTGGGAGAGGCAACATATTCATTTATGCACATAAATACACACAAAGTATCTTCTAACACTGAACAAAGTTTAGTTAATTTTTATTGCATGTTTATTGTTGAGTATTTATAACACATTCCACTTTTGGTGGCATTCCACTTATAATTTCCCTTGAATTCCATTGCCTTTCTCAATCACTGCCTGACGTCAGGGCCTGTCTTTCATGGTCTTAACAAAGCTAAACAGAATGATATCTACCAAACTCCATTTTAAAAAATCTTTGTTTTATTCAGAAGGCTGTGATTTTATGCACATATACATATCTGTATATATATTTGTTTTGCAGTGTGTGCTGGAACAGAGAACAAACTGAGCTCTCTCTCTGACTTGGAACAGCAATACCGTGCCTTGCGTAAATACTATGAAAACTGTGAGGTAGTCATGGGCAACCTGGAGATAACCAGCATCGAACACAACCGTGATCTCTCCTTTTTGCGGGTAAAGATCTCTCTCCATCTCTCTCTCTCTCTCTCTCTCTCTCTCTCTCTCTCTCTCTCTCTCTCTCAACATCTCTTTCAATCTCTCTCTCTCTCCATCTCTCTCTTCACTTTTTCTTGTTTCTTCCCTCTTTTATTTGTGAGTGGCCACTGATATCATAATTCATAAAAGCATATCAACTTGTTCATAATTAGAGAAACAATGTTCCTTTGACTGCCAAGGATCATAAGTTTAACAGAAGATAAGATATACTCAAAGCCCAAAAAGGGAAATGAACAAGAGTAAAAATTTTGTCAGGACTGACATGCTGAGTAGAGAGCATTTAGAGTTACCCAGGATGTTTGTTAGCAGATACTGTCATTGCCTGGTATGTTATATCCAACAAGTCTGCCTTTTTATAAATTGCTGGCACGTGGAAAGCCACTTAGGAGAGGAATTGGGAAGGTCAGAGTTTGAAATTATAAGTATTGGTGGCTTTAGCAGTTAGTCTCTTTTCCTTTTCCTTTTTGGTTTTCTAGTCTTTTCAATTTTTTAGATCAGCATTATAATGAGGTGAGAAAAATCATCTGCAAAAATATTATATATCCACATATACATACATATGTGAATATATGTAGATGTATGTGTATATATACATATATGTATTTTTAAATATGGAAATTTTTATATGAAAATAAGAGAATGTGAGGATACTCAAATATGACAGTCCTGATTTTTTAAATTTTTCTTTAGTTAGCAAAGCATTAGATTAAAAGTAATTGATGATGCTTGTCATGTGATCATGAAAAATGGCTATAAATACATTGTGTTTTAAGAAAAAGCTAATACAGAAAAATCTAAATTTAAAAAATTAAAGGACAGTGGTCTGGATAGTCATTTGTACAACAAAAGGATTAACAATCATCTCAGTGATATAGCAAGAATTCAATAGAATGCTTAAATGTTACTTAATGTGTACTATTTTTGTGAGATTTTTATTGTATAAATCATGGAAGAAGAAGGACTTAGAGAAACACGTAGCAAACATTTTTTGTTCTTCTCTATTGGCCATTAGAGTTTCTAGCCAATATAATTAAAATTTTATAACTCTTCATTTGCTCAGGCACTCAGGGACTTTTGACCTGCATTAACTTAATAAGCACTTCTAGGACAGTTCATGTCTTTTCAAAATGAACTACCACCAAATTTTTAATTATAAGGATGGGCTTATGACTTGCAAATCTTATGTTGACTTTACATTCAGTATTGGTGGGGAAAATGAGCACAACTTCTAATGCTTTGATGGCATGGTTGTGGGTTTGTTAATGGTGTCTAAGAATATTTAATGAGATTTTTTTAATCTTAAAGGTGGCTAAGGATGTGAATTGCAGATAAAGGGTTTTTTTTTTAAATAAATCAATTTGGGATACCATTTGCTTTAGCGTTGTGCCACTTCAGCAGCTTTCATGAAAATCACTTAAAGTTAAACATTGACTCTAAATCTAGGACTTGCACCTATTGCTTATGGTAAAAATGAATCAGGTTTCTCATATTGCTACAAACACATGATTTTCAGAAGAACATACAGCAACAACCACCTGAAAAACTTGTTCAAACACACTAATGTTAAAAAAGGAAATTGATCTGAGAGTTATTTTAATTGATGCCACTGTATATCCACTAAAATGGATAAGGTAGTTAAAAGCAACAATATTTAATTCTGGCAAGGCGTGGAAGAAAAATAGCCACTCTATTACATTGTTTGTGGATCTGTGAAATGTTGATTTTTGTTTGTTTGTTTGTTTAAGAAGTTGGCATTATGTAATTAGGTCTTAAAAAAAATAAAGGGAGAATAAAACCTGTTCAGATTCTTTAACACTAAGATCTCCCCATTTTGATTATGTGCTAAAACATTATTTACCAGAGGGGGAAAAACAACATATCTCTACAAAAATATTCATAGGGGCAATATTCATAGTATCAAAATGTTGGAAATGAATTTTGCTCAATTTTAGAGTAATGACTAAATACATTTCTGTATATTGATTAGCAAGAGGATTATAATAAATTGAAGATCTAAATAACATGAGAAAAGAGAAAACCTTAGATGAAGTGAATTATACCAACTAATATATACATTGATAATTATATACAAATAAAAAAACCTGCAACAAAATCCAGAAAAAAATATGGAGAAGAAATGCAATTCATGAAGGGGACAAGAAGTAAAGGGATGTTTATATTACTATTTTTATAATATTTAATTCAATTATAGTCATTAAAATGGAAAAGAAAGTAAATTATTTTGGCAGACAGGAAAAATGAATATTTGGTCTCTAGTTCCTTCATTTTATATTTTTACTTATAATTTATGAAACTCCTTTATTAAGCAAACAACAATTGCACAAAAATCAAAGAAATAAAACTTTCAACAAGTTTAGGCTTTTTCATATTGTTCCAACATAATTATTCTGAAATTTGTTATTATAATGTACAACAATGTCTACAATAACCTATGAATTATACGATTCCTAATAACTTCTTAAAAGCTTTCATTCAATTAATCCTTTTGAAAATACATCCTATGTCTAACAGGAAAGTGGGGAAAGGATTGTGAAATTGAGCCATTGAAAAGGCAATGCCAAACAAAATAAAACAAAACAAAAACCTGGAATATTACTGCTTTTCTCTTTCCTTTATCTTTTAATGAAATAGTTCTTAAGTGAACAGTGAACAATGCTCTTTTATTCATTATCCAGTTTATGAATGCCTGGGTTAAATAAACTTTTTTTCCTACACATTAGTTCTAACTACAGACATGATCTTTTCACTTTAGCATCTAAGAAACCAACTGAAGACATTTAAAATGAACAAAACATCCCCAAACAGATTCATAGAAGATGAAGTCTAGAGTAATACACATAGGGCTGATTGTGAATTAAGAAATATCTGGTTTTAATTCATACCTCAGAAACATATGGGATATGTGAATTTGGGTTATTCAATGAAATTTTCTGAGTCACAGCTTACTTACTTGTAAAATGGGAATAATAGCAAGTCCCTCATAGGGTTGTGGTGTAGGTCAAATGAGATAAGAAGTATATAAAGGACTCCAAAAAACCCTAAAAAGGACAATATTAATATTGGCAATTTATGTTTTTGCTGATTAATGTTGAGAATGCATATGGAATAGTAGATTTTTGAACTTGATTTCAAGAAGGGAAAGGTAGCCATTTAGGAAGGTCTTTTCATTTCAGGAATTCTTAAACTTGGGTAAATGGTGGATATCACAAAGCATCTCTGAAGAGGTATCAGGAGGTTCATGAACTTTGACAGAAACTAAATCTACATCTTTATTTGGTTGAACTTTTGTTTTCCTTTTTAATCAATTCCCTACTTTTATTTTATGAATTAAAAACATTCTGCTTTTTTTTTTCCTAAGAAGAGTGCATAGGCTTTACCAAATGGCCAGAGAAATCCAAGACACAAAAATGTTAAGATTCTCTATTTTAATTCTCACAAAGGACTGGCATATGTGGTGGGACTTATTTTGGCTCATCTGAGGGCCATTGTTTATCTGAAAAAGAATAGAGCTGGCACCTTTCCATTAACTTCAGAATACTCCTCTCTATAGCAGGCCTCTAGATCCCATTCCCAGAAGGGGTTAATCTCCTCTAATTCTGAATTTATTTGGTCATTTTATAACTCATTGCCCCACTCTCCCAACTAGACCTCCAAAGATGAAAATCAGAATGATAAATTAGGCAGCTCTAAATTCTTTTCCATCACACAAGTATTTTTCCTTCCTACTCTGAGAAATATAATCAAATCAGCTGTACTATTTCTTGTCAAAGGACTCATTTGTGATCTATCCTGCTGTTCCATTCATCAGCCAAAATATGCTTCCTTGGACCAAAATATGCTTCCTTGATCAACATCTCCAATCCAATCCAACACAATCAACATGTATTAAGCACCTACTTTGTGCCAAACATTTATGTCTCACCCATTACAATGTAAGCTCCCTGAGCGCAGAGAATGGTTAGCTTTTGTATTTATTTCCCTAATTTTTTGGCATATAATATATATTAGATATGTATTTTAACTTATTCTAAAATATCATCTCTGACATTAGTTATATGACCCTGTACAAATTATTTAACTTTTTGAGCCTCTGTTTAAAAAATAAGAATAATCATACTTAAGATGTCTGCCTAACAAGGGCATGTTGATGCTCAAATGAAATCATGAACAGAAAACTCTACAAAATTTAAGGTGTTCGATAAATGCCATTTGTTATTGCTGTTTAGACACAATGTTATTTGATTGTCTCCTAGAAAAGATAAAATTAATATATTCTCTCCTAAAATTAATTTTAAACAAATAAGTGTTCAACTAAAATTATAACTAAAACTCATTTATTACACATTTAGCAATGATTTATGTTTTCATTGTAAATTTTGGGAACTAAATTTAGATAATTTTAGCAATTTATGCTTTGTCATCAAAGAATCATGAGCTATAGTTTTTTAAGGAACTTTAGATATCTAATCCAAGATACTCATTTTATATTAGAAGAGATTGAGGTACAGAAGGGCAAATGACTTACCTAGGGACCTTAGAACAGGCCTCTATATACTCTAACATGGCTTTTCTTTTTTCTTTTCTTCATTAGAATGTAAACTCCTTGAAGATAGGGTCTGTCTTGGTTACTTCTGTTTTTATCCCTGAGCTTTATCATTTAGCAAGAAGGAAAGAAGAGATTCCAAACCAGGTCCTTTGATTCTTTTTTTATTCTTTCCATTACATTATGATATCCCTCTCATTTCAAACTCTCATTATTCCAAAAATAATTGCTCTTCATTTCATATTTATCATAATATTGCAGAATTTTTTTCCTAGCATGATGTCTTCAGAGCATAAAACTGGACAGATATAGAAAAATTATGAAAAAGTCATTAAAAATCATTTATTAAGCATCTACTATACGCCAAGAACTCTGCCATATGTTGGAAATGAAAGGATAGTCAATACCCTAAAGGTGCTTCTAGTCCAATGGAGAGAAAAAAAAGGAAAATACCTCTTAGAAACAAAATATTTACAGGATAAATTGAAAATAAAGCACTGTTAACTCATTCTAAATATTAAATTGTAAAATGTATTTACATAAAAATAATGTTAATTCACATCATTATAATATTTTTCACTAACAACATATTTCTCATAATATTAACTTCCTTTTTATAGGTGAGAAAACTAAGACTAAATGAATAAAGTCACAGGGTCGCATTCTAGTAGGCGACCAAGCCAGGATCATTACGTCTCAATCTTTTGACTCATGGTTCAAATTTTTCAAAGCACTCCATCATGCTGTTTTTATTTACATCTTCCAAATTGACAGATATAGACAATTTTAAAGGCATATTGGGGGTATCATGATTTACTGAGTATTACTCTTGACTTTGATTCTGAAATTTAAAAATTATTTCCATGAAGATTTCCAAAAAATTGAGGAATTTTCTTAAGTTTCCTGAATCACAATTTCTAATTTTTAAGCCATAGGCACTCACAAAATAACTATTCCCTGGCACGCGAATTCCAAACTTCCTGCCCACACGATGTGCTAATGTCAGCATGTGGAGTATTTTATATAAATTTCATGTTTCCCATGATCTAAATATTAGCTGGATTTTATGTCTCTACTTGAAAATGGACTGAAGTATTATGTATACACTGAACTCTAAATGAGTCAATAATGTTTTTAAATGCAACATCTTTCTTAAATAGCACTTCCAAGTTAAAGATATTTTATTTTTTAACATTTTTCAATGTTATTATGGTCATATCATTATATGTAGCACCTAGCAGGAAATTAATAAAATTTTTTTAAACCCACATGTTAGTGATTTATTTTGCACTGATTTTGCTGATGCTCTATTTTCACCTCTTATGCATGCATTCTATTTAGATAGAGGAATTCTAGTTGATAATCTCGAATATTCATACTGCAAGGTATTATACAGCTGACTGAAAAAGCCCAAAGCCTGTTTTTTTGCACAATTTATTGCAGCTACAAGGTTAACACTTATAACAGAAAATAGTAAAGCATAAAATCATAAATTTAGGATTGTTGTCTAGTACTTGGTGAACACTCAAAAGACAAAATAAAAAAAATTTGCAAATAATGGAAATAAACTATTAGATTTCTTACTTTTATATAATTATTAAGAGTTTTCTTTTCCCTTGTCAATCCATTGGTCTTTCTTTGTCTTCCTACAATTCAATATCTCTGCATCTAACAAACTCTTGACCTACCATATTTCACTTTAAATTTAACTTCTGTGGTCTGTGTGTTTAATTCAAATTAACAAGTAGTTACCGAGTCCTAAATTTGTGTAACATGATTTTCTGGGTACTTTGGAACATAGGGAAAATAAGATATAATACTTATTATACATAGATGTTTTATTTTTTAATTTGTCATCTTGACAAACTATTAAGATTTATGTAATAAAACAATGATAATATATCAATAATAAATATTTAAAAATATTTCTCATTTTTTATTGTGACTTTTAATTAATACTAATTCACCATTATTTTCATTCAATGTAGACTATACTTCTTGCTATTTGTCAGCCTTTGGGGTTGTTAACATTCCCAATAAAAGACAAAAGGGAAAAAATTAAGTATATATTTTAATTACACTCTAATCAGCATTTCTGAGATTCAGTTAATAAAGATAGAAAAAGGCAATGAAAAGCAGCTAGAAGGACTAGAAGCTAGCAATTTGGGGGCAACTGATAGCACATTATTAAAATAAAAGAGTAAAATTAAAAAATAATAACAACCACAGAGCCAAGTTTTATTATATATTTAATGGATCAGATGAGATTTTCCTACAATTGCTAAACATAAATGAAACTTTGCTTAATTAATCAACCAATTCTATTAGTATGGCCTGGGATCTTCTGGATGTCCCCAAAACCTTTTTAAGTTATCCATGAAGTCATCACTATTTTTCATATTAATAAGATGTTTAATATCTAATATAGCAAATATCCACAGCTATAAACTACATAAACAAAAGATCTTTGGGAGGTCCTCAATAATTTTAAGCATTTTAAGGGGCCATTTTAATTTGCATGACAGTTATTCTCAGCAATAAAATTATCTGAAACAATTCTGAAGGGTTTATGATGAAAAAATGTCATATATTTCCAGAGAAAGAGCTTTTTCTTTTTTTATTTTTCATTCTTGCATTTTTGATCTTCACTTTCTTTTGTTAACTTCTATAACAAAAAATGTTTTCTGTGATTTCACATGTAGAATCTATTACAAATTGCCTTCTCAGAAGGGGGAAAGGGAAGAAAAGAATATGGATTCAAAGTATTAAAAATGAAAAGTTTTAATTGAGAAAAAATGAAAATTAAATGTTTTAAAAGGATAAAATGTCTTGAGCCTCCAAAATATGAGAATAATGACCTTAATCTATTCTACCACCTTTCTACATCTCTTCCAATCAAAGTCAAAAGAGAATGGATCTCTCTCTCCTATATGTCATTTTTTAAAACTTTCATGAGTTTATTACATTGTTTTCTATTGTAATTATCTTTCTCTACAATTCATGCCATTTATAGATTAAGCCCCTTGAGGAAAGAGACCATGCCTTATTTATTTTTTCCTTACTTCAGTACCTGCTAGAGTGCCTGCATATAGTTCGCAGTTAATAAATATTTGTTAAAGAAATGTGTCTTGGAACAGAACTATCCCTCAACTCTTTGTTTTTTTTTCCTAAAAACATATTTTCTCACATTATCCTTTTTGTATAAATAATGTGGAGTGCTAATTATCTTTTGCTAAAGAAAATAAATATTCCTTTAATTGAAGTAAGCTATTAATCAACAAATACTTATTAAGTACCTACTATGTGCCAGGTATAAGTTTATATGTTTTGAACATAAAAAAGTAATTAATAGATGAAGAGAATATTATTTTGTTTAGAGTATTAGCTTTGGAAGCAGTGAGATCTGAGTTCAAGTACTATCTTTAATATACATTACTGGTGTGATTATGAGCAAGTCACTTAAGTTTTCAGTGCCTCTGGCAACTCTCTGATCATATTATGCAGATGAGTTATCAGTGCCTATTGGTGGAGAGAATTTCCACAGCAGGTGTTTTCAATACCAATAAAATCACAGACTCATACCTAATAAAACAAAAGTAAAGTAATCTCATGGCATTCACATCTAAAACCTTTAGAAGAGAATAAGCTGACATCATTTGTCTGTGCAATAGTAAAATATAGCAATTGAATATCAATGTATTTGTCTAATGCACCTGAAAATGATTTCCCTCCAGCTAGAGTTTGCTAAAGTGACCAAGATGTGAGAGTAGAATCAAAGTACACTCCATGAATAACATCTAATCGAAAAACAATATGTCAGGAAAGAAGCATTAAACAAATAGCTATCATTTAGATCTATTTGTGAAAACAAAGAAATTTATCACCACCAGAATCCATAGAAAGATTCTTCTTTAGGAAACTCGACTTAGTGATCAATGTAGACTTTCAATGAAATAGAGAGATGGTACAATAGAACACTACTATTAAAAAAATTAGTTAGCACTGACTGATTACCTAGCAAAATGTTATCAGGTGCCTAGAACTACAAAAAAAGAATCTTTCTATATTTCATCACCTGCCAAAAAGACAAAACCCCATAAAAAGAGGGATAAAATACATATTGAACTCTTCCGATAAATTGAATGGAGACACACAATTATCACAGATAGAACTATAATCCATAATCACCTAACTACATCATTGATTTATAAAAAAAATTTTTAAAGATGTCTTCCTCCCCAAAACTTATAATTTCCTAGCTTGTAGGCATTAAAGCTTTTAAAGTCTAGAGACTTTAAGGAGGAGATCAATATCACCTGGACATAGAATGAAGTACATATCATCCTCTTTATCCTGTCTACAAACTAGAGGAGTACCAAGTATCCTTTTAGTGACAAAAAAAAGCACACAAAAAAACCAACAACAAAAAACCTGAGTTATTTTGTCTCCCTGGGAAGCACTCCATAGAAAATGAAAATAATGAATTCCAAGAACATATTGATTTGTTCCAGGACCAGTAGAAGTTTCTATATGAATCCAGTTGAAAAAATGAGAAGATAACAACAGGTATAATATAGTTTAAAGATATTCCTAGAACTACTCTCATCTTTTAGTGTAATACTTCAAGGATATGTGATTACATCAGTAATAGGAAAGAATGATTAGATATCTCACCTGTTAGAGCTATTACTCTAATGGCATGACCTTATCATCAGCTAATATAAGCAGTCTAAGTATTTTGTATTCTTTTTCTACCATCACTGGATAATAGTCTAAAATCTCTTCTTTCTTCTACACAGGCTCCATGTCTTCTTTCTGATCCCTTAATGTTGATGTTTGGCCACAGGTCTCTTATTGCCCTTGATCTCTTTTTTATGCCCTTGAATTTGGTTATGTTATTCATTACTATGGTTTCAGATACCTCTTTTCAGCTGACAAGTTACAAAGTCATTTTTCTAGCATTTAGCTTTCTTCCTAAGACCTAGCTTATTCTTGATTATTAGATATGTCCACATGGATCTCACACCAGCAACTCAAACTTACTGTGTCCAAAAGCAAAATTATTTTCTTTTCTCCTAAGTCAGCTTTCTCTTATTATTTCCTTATTTCTGCTATGGTACATTGTTACCCAAGTTCAAAACCTCAATTTCTACTTTTAATCCTTCCATTCTCCTACCTTCCATAAAATTTCAAATATCCAGATTCTTCTTAACCAATGCCTCTCACTCATATTCTCTCCACTTTCTTTTACCACCATTTCAGTATTAAACCTTATTGTCACTCAGTCAGAATGCCATAATATCTATTAAATTATCTTCTGGTCCATATTCTCACCTTTTACAAATCTGTATCTTCCGGTACATTAAGATTTAACAAGAAATGTTCAGCTCACTTAAATGAGTCCCTGTTGTCTTCCAAGGAAAGTTCAAAGAGCTTGGCATTCATAGCCCTGCACAATCTTTGTTCTCTTCTGATTTCCTCCTCATGTCCTTTACTTTCTAACAAAAGTGGACTGCCAGACATGACTTCCTTCCTTTCTCCCTTCTGTTGTGTGGTTCTTCAAGACATGTCTTCTCCCTAAAATGTCCTAACCCATTTCCCCTCGACTTTTTCTGTTGTTCCCCAATGCCAACCCCAAAATCTGAAATCATTTTAGAAAGAAATTTATTATGTCATTTGATGGAGAAGAGGGAGCCAAAAAGGAGATGACTGACTCTCTCCTGTGATTCTATAAAGCTTATATTACTTAGAAATTTTGACAAAATTTTCCCACACAAGAACCCCACAGACCCTAGGTACATGGTTAAGTAATTTTGGCAGCCTGAAAGCAAAGTAGATTGAAATAGATATGAGTAACCCAAAACAAAAATTTGGGGTGGACTCCTCATGACTTCTTGAGTGTAGCAATCCAAAACAAGAATTATTTAAGTGGATCCTGGGCTTGAGGGGATTAGAAATGTCTTATAGTCATATTTGGCATTTTCAGAAAGGTAATAGGATCAAACAAAATTCTGAATGTGGACAACCTCTTATGATATGTTTAGATTTAAGTAGTATAATGATTTTCCCAACCTATCTAATAAATCATTTCCTCATACTTGAAAAGTCATCTCAAAATGCTAGTTTTCCCATGAATCACTCATTGACTTTCCTAGTGAACAATGCTTCTATGAACTTAATATACACTACATTTTTTTGTATATACATTCTGTTCACATGTATATATACTGACCTTGAAAAAGTATAAGTTCCGTAAGAGTAGGAAATTCAGAATTTATCATAGTGTTCTGCCCAAATGAGTTAAGTGGATAAAACTAATGAATGCATTCATACTATTTTATTCTTATTCTCAGGTATTTTTCACTTTGTGAACAATGACATACATTTTTAGGAAAGTGAAGAAGGGTTATGGTGTCATTTGTTAAAATAGAACTCTAAGATGCTAACCAATCCTTTGAAACCTGAGACTTTGACCTCATGAGCAGAAAATAACCAATAGACTTAGGTCATTCAAATACGGACAGAGTTTGGAAGTGGGACCAACTTAGAGTAAAGGAATGATTTTCTGGGTATACATAGCCATTTTGGGGTGAAGGGATAAATTATCTGCAATAGAAGAAACCTCCAACATCTGAATGCTCTCTGCTTATAACCTAATATATAACAAATCAGGGAGAAATAAAAAGATATACTTCTTTCCATTTATATGCATTTGTGGGATATTGTTTGAAATACTACATTTACTGTAATATTACTATTGTTTGGAATACTTAGTTGATAAATGAAAAACTCAACATGTAATAAAGCACTTAAAAGTATAAAAATGAGGACATGATTAAAATATTATAATTGCTTGAATTTTTTAAAAATCTGTAGCTCCTTCAGTATTTCAGAGGAAAATGGCAGCTATCATCATAATTATTATACTTAAAAGATCGTTAACCTCAAAGTAGCCTGGTTTGTGGCAAGACAAGAAGAATTATTAAGTGCCTACTATGTGCTAGACACTGTGCTAAATGTTAGATATAAAAAAGTGCTAAACAATACCCTATTCCACCAAAAAATTCATAATATAATTTGGTGAGATAGCTTACAAACAACTCATATGCAAGATATATTGGAGATAATCTCCTCCAAGAGAAGGCATTAGTTTTTTGCAAGCTCAGGAAAGGCATCTTTTAGGAGGTAGAATTTTATCTGAATCTTGAAAGACACCAATTAATGGAAGATGAAAAGGGTAAGACTTTTAGGGAGAAGGGACAGAAAGTGAAGATGCATAGAGTCAAGAGAGTTAATATTGTGACCAAATAACAACCAGGAGGCAGGGAGATGCTGTGTTGAGAGCAAAGAAAAGCAAGGAGGCAAGTACCATTGTATTTTAAAAAATGAGTTGTGTGGGTAATAAGGAATAATAAGCCTGGAAAAAGGAAAGAGCCAGTTTATGGAGTTCTAGAAGAGCCAAATGGAATTGGTAGATTATTAAATAAATCCTGAAAATAACAGGGAATCAAAAAGGTAGTTTAATTCAGTGATTGTTAGGATGACATGGTCATATTTTATATTTCAACAAAATTGAGAAAGAAATAGTAAATGCCTGTTTCATGTATTAATTTGATGAGAAAACTCAGGCAAATTGGGATGTGAGTTGCCCAGAGTCACACTGCTAGTGTTTGAGGCTGAATCTGAAACCAGGTCTTTTGGACTCTAGGTCTAACACTATATCGATTGCGTTGTCTAGTGGTGTATTTATACTATGATACACAATGATAAGACGTCTTTCAAGATATGGCGGTTAAGAAAAGAAGCATTAAAATAAGGCTGGGGGTTGAAAGTTTTTCAGAGTATTCATTTTATTTTTGATTTTCAAGTAAAACTAGGGGAAAACTTAGGGTACTTGCATTGGTCAGATAATTGCCTTCTCTTTTGCAGTCAGATGGAAAAGAGCAGAAATTAGGGTTGAATACAAGATGAAAATATTATAAAATGTCAGTGAAGTTAAAGCAGAGTTTGTTAGTCAATAGAATTTTCAAAATCTTCTGCATTCTTAAAAATTATGTCAGATGGTTATGTACAGTTCAAATACTATTTTACATGTGTCTACAATAGGCTTTTAAATGGAGAACTAACTTGGCACTTGTGCTAATTTCTAGTGAGTATATGTTTTGTTAAAATAAAACAAGTGTAATTGATTTAATTATAATTGAAAAAGAAAAAGGAAAATCTCCCATTTGGTGAAATAATATAAAATCTTTTAACACTATTCATTGACCAAAACTCATGCTGCTTTGGCAGAATCACATTTTAGATAATAAAAGATCCCTATTGTGTTTAAGCCTTTCATTCTCCTTTATTATTCTAGGTATACCTTTAAATAACAGTGGGACTAAGTTTTTCTCTCAACGAATACATATGTTTAGATATAATTTTAACCTGAAATCTAACAGTGCCTTTCCTATTTTAAACTCACTATACTTTAGACTGAAATCAAAGAAGGAAAAGGAAAAGAAAGATGGAGAAAAATAGCATCTTCAGAATGGCACTGTGTGGTTGATTTATTACTGTTATTATCAACATCATTATTTCTTTTATTGTTTCATTGGAAAGGACTTGCTTTGAGTTTTTTTGTGGGGGGAGGTATAATGAAATCCTCTTGAGGAAATTCACTCTGTCAATGTAAATTGACACCCACTACTTACAGTCTTAGAGTACTTCTGAGGGCATTGAGTGTGTCTTGTCCAAGGTAACACCACTAGAATATGTCAGAAATAGGAATTGAACCCATGTATACCTCAGCCTCTAACCACTGAGAAACCAAATATCTATGCCTAATCATTATTGTTAATAGTAGTATTAATAACAAACACATACATATACTGCTTAGTAGTTTGCAAATAGCAAATTAAAATCTGGTCACTATTCTTTAATGGTAGAAGTTCTGCAATAGTTTTTGATCTGACCATATGCTATTTCTAAGAAATGATTAAAAAATAAGTTTAATGGGTGATTTTAGAACAACAATAATGAAACCTTAAAATCTAAATACTAATAAGTCCAAAACACCCCTATAGGAAATTCATTTAAATTAAAAATGGATGTATTAGGATAAAGAGCAGATGTGAACAATTCTTTTGTACCTCTGGGAACTGGGGTATTTAAATTTGGCTTAAATGGTGAGTGTAATGAGTTTTATAGTCTTATCTCAACCTTAATTAGACAAGAAACCAAACAGCAAGCCCATTTCACTCCATGGTTCTTTGACATCCTTTGCTCAGGGGAATTAAATGCATAAAGGTAATTTATTCACTTTCACTTAAATAACAAGCACCTGCATTAAAAAAGAAGAAGCAAAGGCTATTACTATGTGTGTGTCCTTCTCTGGATAACCCAAAGTAAGTTGGCAGGAAGCCACAATTCTGAATTTAAAAGTGGACATCAGAAGTGAATGAATTAGTTTAGTCTTTGTAGTTAAGGGCATTTCCTTTTTACATTTTTTCCCTTGAAGATTAAATCAGTACATCTTTTTTCTTCCCTTTTGGAGAAGGCAGAAAGTTAAAAAAAACACTTTTGAAAAAAATTGTTTTCAAGAAAGCAAATAAATTGTAAAAATTCATTAAAATCAATTATATTTCAAATTAATGGATGAACAATATCAACATAAAATGTGAAAACTGATGTGAATTGTATTAAATAATCTATATTGCTAACTTCTAATCCAAACCCAATAATTTTAATTATAGAATTTCTTATTTATATCCATAATAGAGATTTTAAAAAGTTTGTGTTAATAAATTATCTTTTGCTGCTTTCCCTCATCTTCTACCTCTCCTTTTTCTGCCTCTCTTTTCTTCTTTTCCTCTCCATGAACCCTGATTCCTTCCTCCCTTCCTTTACTCCTCCCTTCTATTGAGAGTTTTTTTCTTGGAGAAGTTGCTTTAAAATTATGGCAATTTAATACTTACTAGATAGAAAGTAGATTTGTAAGTCACAAATGTCACTTTTTAAAGCAGCAATCAATATATAATAAAGAAAAGCCACTACGGAGGTACCAAAGCTTATCTTGGTTTCCATGAAGTATTGAAAAGTTATTTAAAAATGAAGAAATGTCATAAAAATTTTAGAAGGATCTGCATGTAAATAATTAGTGGAAAATGCAACAAAAGCTAAAAAAATCACGTAAAATTGAATTTCTTTTGGAGGGCAGATATATATGTGGGTGTATGTTGGGGAGGGATGCGGATCAAATCTTTTTGTTCTATAGTTTTCTATTGACAAGAAAAAAATCAATTCTAAAGGAACAGATTTACTTTATTTGCTTTTTCTTATTAGCAGTAAAGACAAAGGAAAAAAAGTTCCTCTCTATCAAGTTCTTCATCTTCTACTTATTATAAAATTGTATGATTCAGCTATATAGTAGGCACTGCTTCTGGAGAATATATTGAAATTGTTCTTTCACTGAAGACCTGTAGTAGTAACCATTTGTACCTTGTAATTGTAATATCTCACATTTTCTTTCCTAGTTAGGGATAGTGATGCTACTATGATGAAAGGTCCTGGCTAGCTAAAACCCAGCTTGAGGACCAGGTAGCAAAAATGCATCAAATAATATGAGAGCCTATTACAAACATCACCTATTTCAAAATTTCTCTTACTTTTGTTTATGCAACAAAAGACTGAGGTTATCAAGTTTTGTTCAATATTCAATTAAACATTTCCTTAATGACTATTATGTGTCAATCACTGTTACAGAATGTTACAGATAGGAGACATATAACCCTGATTCCACAAAGTGCCCACAACGTATTTGGGAATAAAAAGGCAAACAGATAATGAGCTGTCTAAAGCAGTAAATGAGAAATGACAAATTAATAATGAGAGTATTTTCTTGAATAGTTTGGAAAATGAAGAATTCACATCTATCTTGGAAAGTCATGAAAAGCTTCATCAGGGCAAGTGGCATTTGAGTTGGGCCTGATGGATGAGTGGAATTGCCCTGGGCTGATAGTAAGGAACAATCAAGGAGAACACATGGGCAGAAGTGGGAAGAAAAGGAAGTAAAAGGCTAGATTCAAGGACAGAGAAGGGAAAATTGGGATTGTGAGATTGTAGAGGGTCTTATAAATTAGTCTAAAGAAGTTAGATGACATCTTATAAGAAAATTATAAGTTAAACTTTGCCCAGGAATGTATTTTAGGGTGAAACTGATATTTTAGGAATAGTAATCTGATGGGTGCATACAGGGTGGATTAGACAGAATAGAATGAGAATTCAGTAAGGAAGTTTTCCAGATGTAACATGATGATGTCCTAAAGTAAAAGAAAGGAGTGGGAGCCAGCTTTGATGGGAGTACTTCCTGGTCCTATAATGAATGAGTTTAGTAGATAATCAAAGTTAAAAACTGACTATGGAAGTGAATAAGAGTAGGAGGATGGAAGATCAAGGTAAACCACTGGGAAATCACCTAAGTGCTGGTTAAAGGAGGCAGCTAAGGGAATGCAGATGTTAGATAAAGTGTTTTATTTATATAACTGACATTTGCAAAGACCATTTTTTCTTTCTTTCCTATTTCAAAAACTCTAAGTCGACTCAACAAAAGGAGAGGTTAAGCTCAGCAAATAAAAGGTTTCTTTGAGTTGCAATTTTCAAAAAAAAATATGGTCCCCTCTTTGGGACACGCACACTGTTTTGTTGATGTGTTTTTTTCTCAGAATGAAATTTGAAGATAGTTGCTTCAATAAACAATGCAGATAATACTAGAGGCCCTTGGAAAACACCACCTAGCTCCCTTTTCTTGATAGTTAACTAATTATCCAGTGTCACTAAATGCTTACCTGTTATCAGTGGAGTAGCCTTCAGTTGGATAGCCTCCAAAAATCCTTCCACCTCAGTGCAAACAGCAGCAGCAGTGGCAGCAGCAGCAGCCTTGCTTCTGTGGGCACATCAACCTCCAGGGCACATCCGTTGGCATGGAACCAGCCCCCATGGGGTCAGCAATCCAAAATCATTCATAATGAGAAGCCTGGCACAAATTGGGGCAGAGGGCTGTGGAGGAGAACAAGTTGATAAGACTAAGAGAGTAGGAGGTTGACAAGGTTAGATAACTGGGGAGAGGAGGAAACAATTAATAAAAAGAATGGGGAGGGGGGTTAGATAGTTGAGAGGAAGCCAGGGATAAAAAAAAAAACAGAGTCATAATAAGCTACTGGCAATGGTTAATAAAAGATATACTGCTAGAGTCCTTCTCCACACTTTCCAGATAGCTTAGATTTTTAATTGCATGAGTGGGATAACAGTACCTTATAGACCTTTGACTCCTCCATTAAAGATTTATAAGGCACCTTTTGCCTTAGTAGCTTGGCATTTAGCGCAATTTGTCTTTTTAATTTAGCTCTTCTGGCCACCCCTGTGAGATAGAGAAGCTTCATTTTACAGATGAGGATATGGAGATCCTGAATGGTTAAATGAATTGCTCAAGGTCATGCATCAAAATGTTGGCAGAGCTTAAACCCATGAACTTCTCTGAATGTTCAATTCATCAATATTATAACAAAGTTCAACAGCACTGACAATTAAGCCCAGTTCACATTCTGGGCCTCTTGTCTACCTTTGCAGAATTCATGGCAGTTTTATGACAGGAAAGAAGAAAACCAAGAAATGAATAATTTGAGTTTATTTCCCAAGTAAAATGTATTTCATTCTCTGAGTCTCAAACTATTTGAGTCATGCCTTGCTTTTCATGTACTTCTACAAAAAATCAATTTATATCAAAGCATATATGTAAATCTGGCATGAGTGATGCTAAAATGTTTGGCCTAAAATTATGGCCTAGATCAGTGATGGGCAAACTATGGCCCACAGACCAGATGTGGCCACTGAAATGTTCTACCTGGAGCGCAACATTATTCCTAATCTGAAAAATACAATGAGTGGGATACAATACAATGAAACTTCAAAAGAGTTGCCTTAGAAACAGACTGACAGATGAGCATTTTCTTTCCTTTGTCCCCCCTTTTAAAAGTTTGCCCATCACTGGCCTAGATCAACAGAGAAAGCAGATCAAACGGTTTAAGTCCTAAATTTCATCTTAAATCATTAATATTACATTCAATTCTTATTCTCTCCTTTATTGATGTTTGATAACAAACTAAAATGCCTTCCAGGGAGAATGACCAGAATAGTAAAGGTTCTCCAGACCACAGGAATGTAATTAGGGGTATTCATCCTATAAAAGAGAACACTAATGGAAATATTATATATTTTGTCAAATATGAAAATTTGTGATATAGTCTAGAAAGAAGACCCCTTAACTCTGTGAAAGTGCAAGGCCAAATTTAAGTTACCACCATACTATTCCCTGACTCCATGGAATCTCCCTAATATGATACACAAAGCTGGCCACATGAGCAGGTAGCCAGTTTAGGGGTTCTGGTCAGGGACAAAGTTCATAGTCACTGCACGTCATCCCATCACTCTTGTGTCCACATCATGTAATGACCGACAGTGGCATGTTGTTGGAGGGGTTGTGGAAAGATAGGTACACTATTACATTGTTGGTAGAACTGTGTAGTGGGATCATCATTCACAATCATGCAAATAAAGTGACAAAAAGATTCCTAGTATTAGAGTGAGAGTCCATCACTCTGCTTGTATCTCAGTTAAGCTACCAATCAGGGTAAAAAAGGTATCCTTTAACTCCAAAATATTTGGAGCAGCAATTTTTTTGTAATCACTAAGAATAGGGGGAAAAAGTAGATGTCATCAATTGTGGAATAGCTAGCAAATTATGGTAATTGCATGTAATAGAATATAATCTATTAGAAATGTGCTGTTGGAAATGATGTGTGAAATAAATACAAAGAAGCAAGGAAACATCCATATGAACTGATGCAGTGAGGTAATAGGAACTAAGAAAGCAAAATATATAGTTACTACAACAATGTAAATGGAAAAAACAATGATACATCAAAGAATCAAAAGTATATGTAACAAAATTACGAAGATTAAGTTGGACTCAAATGAAGATATATAAGAAGGCCCCCTCAAACACCACCCCCTTCAAGGATGTGGGAGGTACACAGGGGTTGCAATTTATTTATTTATTTATTTTAATTTAATTATTATTTAATTTAATTAATTTAATTATTTAATTTATTTCAAATTTAATTATTTTCAAATTTTTTCAATGCTAATTTTTTTCCTCTCCAAACGATACTACTTGTCATATGGGATGTTTAATCCATGGGATAATATTGTTGTGTAAGAAACAGAAAAAAAACTTAAATATTTTTTAAAGGTTGTGGAAACTTGTTTTCTGTGTATAAGAAAGCAAATCCCCTGGAGAGGTAATTCCTCAGCTATGTTAGGCCTTATTTTAGATGGGATACATTGACAATCATCTTGCAAGAAGAAAAATTTAATAATCTCCTGAGCAAACTGCAGAAAAAGAAATAAGCAGGAGGAAAAAGGGGGGGCTGTGGATAAAGGCACCATTTACATGGTAAAGACTTACCCCCATTGGGGTTTTCACACAGGGCTCCTCTCAAAATCTATGTCTTCTATCAAGCAATCAATCATCAAACATTTATTAAGTACTTGCTGTATACCAGAGACTCTGCTAAGCACAAAAAATGTAAAAACAATTTCTGCCCTTAAGGTACTTATGGTCTATTGTGAAATACAAGGTATATGTTAAGAGCTACAGTATATTCAACACACATATAGAGTAGATCAATCAATCAATAAACATTTATTAAATACCTACTATGTGCCAGTCATTATGCTGAGGACTGAAGCTACAAAAAGAGACAGAAGACAGTACATCTATAGAGTAAAGGAAATACAGGTTTAGTGAGGAAGGTATGACCAGCTGGGAGGATCAGGAAAGGTCTTCTGTAGATGAAAATACTTATACTGGTACTTAAAGAAAGGAAAAGATTTTGAGAGGCAAGTCATAGGAGGCAAAAGGTATGAGAGAAGAAGAAATTTAAGAGAAAAGGAAGTTGAGAAGCAGCTAATTGATTCAGTGGATGGAGAGCCAGGCCTAGAGATGGGAGGTCCTGAGTTCAAATTTGACCTCAGGTACTCCCTAGCTGTGTGACACTGGGCAAGTCACTTAACCCCATTGCCTACCCTTACCACTTTTCTGCCTTGGAAGTATTGATTCCAATAAGGAAGGTGAGAGTTATTTAAAAATTAGTGCTAGCTATTATTATTGTTGTTAAATCCAATGTAACATGGAGAGAGCATATAGCATTTAGGAACTAGATTTCAGGGATTATTTCTTCAGCAATGGAGATCCATATCACTGAGATGTAGAAATTAAGAGAAGGTAAAAAAGGGGTGATTATATGTTAACCAGTGCGGAAAGAATTGAGGCAGAGTATAAGAGGATGGGGAGAGGTCATCTGACAATGACAGGTAGTTAGAAATTTCTTTTTTTCAGATTATATGTTGATACAATTTTTAATAATACTTTTTTTGACATTTTGCTCTCTGAGTTCTTTCCTTCTCTCCCATTCCTCCCCCTCTCCCAAAACAGTAGGTAATCTGATATAGGTTGTACATGTATTATCATATAATACATATTTCCTTGTTCATCAAGTTGTAAAATAAGACATACAGTGTTCACTAGAAAAAATTCGTGGAGGAAAAAAAAGTGAAGAACACTGTGCTTCAGTCTGAATTCAGACTGTCAGTTCCTTCTATGGTAGTGGTTAGGAGTTTCAAGATCATCCTAAGAGGTCCTTTCCTTGTTTCAGCTGGTGGTGTTATGTCCTCAGAGGCTTCAGGAAGCCAACCTCATGGCTGGTGTAATAAGGAGAAGGGATATCTGGTCCCCTGCCTACCAAAAATGTTTCTATCAATCACCATTCTCTAGATCAGTGATGGGCAAACTTTTTATAGAGGGGGCCAAAGGAAAGGAAATGCTCATCTGTCTGTTTCTAAGGCAACTCTTTCGAAGTTTCATTGTATTGTATCCTACTCATTGTATTCATCAGACTAGGAATTATGTTGCATGGAGGGATAGAACATTTCAGAGGGCTGCATCTGTCACCTGAGCCGTAGTTTGCCCATCACTGCCCTAAAGGATTCTGCTCTCTACCCAGATTACATTCTTTTTGAAATTTTTAATCTCAGTAATAAAGGATTAATTATTGGAGGTTCAATATAATTTTAGGCTCATATGCTGTGATGCGATGCTGAAATTCAATTCTGCTGTGATTAACTGAATTAAACTTCCAATAATGAAAAATACTGGAGAGAGCTTTGTCTAAGCATTTTCTTTCAAGCAGAAAAGAACGGAACAACAGTTTATTTTAAATTCAAAATCGAGAAAATTAGGGAACATTTTTTAAAGGGTAAAATCTCCAGATCATTGGATCTTTTCACATGAATAAATATTTGGCACATAAGCAAGACTTTGAAAGGTTAATAGACTGGGCAGAATTTTTCTGTCTCTAATTGTTTTACATAAGATGAAAAACAGCAACTAATTATTAGTCACTTTAAATTTTACTTTGCCTTTTCACAGAAGTAAAGTGAATGGTTGATGAGTCAGAAGTTCATCAGTCACTGAAACCCAATGCAGCTATCTCTGAAATTAAGGCTAAGTTTATAATTAGAAATAATAGCTATCAAAATAAAATTTCTACTTGGTATCTTCCAAAAGCCACTGAAAGGTTTTGTTTATTGCCTGTCACTTAGTTGGGTTTTCCTCCCCATAGGTGCAAAGAGGGAAAAATAAAGGTCATTTTGTTAACATTTGACATTAATTAGTATAGATTTAAACACATTTCCTTCTTAAAAATAAAATCAGAATAACACTGGAAATTATGATTGATTGACTTGGGAATCTGCAAGAGGATATTAGTTGTTTTGATGATACTAAAAGAGAATGTGGACTCTGGCCCACAGGTTCCTCACAGGGCAATTATTTTGTTGTACCTACATTTCTTTTCCCTTTGAGTGACAAGTGCCAACCCATTAAGAATTTGACTTCTTATACAACTCCTGATTCTCTGGGTTTCATTTGACAAAATGAAGGCAGTGAGTTGTTTCCTTTTTTGTGGGCTGGGTCATGTTCAGCATTACATTAGCAGAGAAGCCAGTAGCTTCTTGACCCATAAAAGAAGCACTCAAACTGCTGTTTTTAACAGGAGAAAGAAGATATCAGATTGGGAAAGAACAGATCAAACAGAAGCAGATTGGAGGAAATTCAACACACTCTCAAAAAAAACAAAACAAAACTCTAATAAGTATACTACTTAACATTTTCTACTGCTTCCCCCTTTTAAACCTTTCCCTTCCCTTTTAGAATAAATACTGTATATTGATTCTAAGGCAGAAAAGCAGTAAGGGCCAGGCAAGGAATCTGGGACTTGACTAGTGTTATGCTGCTAAGAAATATTTGATGCTAGATTTGAACTCAGGACCTTCTATCTCTAGGCCTGGCTCTCAATCCCCTGAGCTAGTTACTTCATAGCCCCTACCTAATACTTTTAATTTAAGGTGGCTTTGGGAAATTCCTGCTCACGTCTCAGACTTGGCTATATAATCTTGCAAATATCATTCCTGAATCTCTTATAAAATACTTTGCGTTTACAAAAAAAAAATTCCTTTTGAAAGTCAGTCTGAGGGCAATTGATCAGGTTGACTTTCATGGGCAACTGATGTTACTGCATTTGGAGGAACTAATTCTGGGCTGCTCAAAGAGAACTATCCTGGATTCTTATGAAAATGTGACTCTCCACTTTCCATGTATAGAGTATCAAAGAAAAAGAGGAGAAAAACATGAAATCATGTCACTAATTTAATCAGATTTGAAAAAAGGGCTATTTTCAGAGCCCCAGGAATAAGGAGTCTATTTCCTTCAGTTAATAAATGTGTGGTGTGGTATACTGTAGCAGAAACAGAGGTGATCGAGACACCAGAGTGCTTACTAGCTGTATGTCATATGGGCAAGTCATTTAACCTCTTCAAGCATCCTTCTTCATTAGTAAAATGATAATAGTAAGACTTATATGAACTTTCTCATAGAGTTGTCATGAGCAACATCTTTTCTAAACCTTACGGTGCTATTCAAATATAAACTGGTGTCATCAAAAGGAATGTTGACATTTGGAGAAAACTGAAAACAAAAACTAGCATCAAGTAGGAGAGAAAATTGAAAGGAGAAAGAAGACCATTAACAAAAGCATAAGTCAGAGAAAGCATTCTCCTTAGCCTCTTTCTCTCCATTTGTGGCACGAAAGGCAATGCAGTTAGTTTTATGCTGTAGCTATATCTTCACATATCTCAATCACTGAAACACTCTGGCTATTGGATGGTATTTTTTCTGCACACATATATATTTATCTACACTGCAATAAATATATTGAAAGTAGACATATGTGAGTAGCAATATATACCAGGTGATTCAGGAAGTACGCTGATTTAATTCATCTTGAGAACTAAGCATGTCCTGGGGGAGGGCTGATAAATTTTTAGTGCTTATTTGCAAGGCTGATAAAACTATCCCCACATAACCCCTATACACACAAATTATGTGCTTAGCACTTGGTATGTTAAAGAAAAGTACTTTGAAAGCTACTTTTTCTCTTTCTCTCTTTATTTCGCTTGAAAATAAATCACCATATCTTTATATTCAATGTCAAGCCCAGGGCATCTATTTCTGCACATACACCAAAAAAAAATATTATCCCTGGTTTTGTTTGACATATCTTTAGTCAATAGGTGCTTTCCTTTCTTTGTGATCCATTTGCACTGACATTTGAACCAGTTTTTATCTTCATGCTTTTATTTCCATATTTGGCTGGGTTGTATTCAGTGCAGAGAGCCCAAGTTCATACCCTGGAATTTTTATTTGCTAACCACGTGACCTTGAGCAAGTCACAAGATTAAACAAGAAGCTTCCTTGTGGCGCACTTCTGCTGTTAGGATAAATACTCCTTGCCTTGGCATTTAAAGCGTTTTACAAAGTAGCTTCCACCTACCTCTTAAAATTTAGTTACAATTACTACCTTTCATTGTACTCCATATTCAAGTCAATCTGACAGGTGCTGTTCTCTGAACTCATAATCCCTTTCCCACATACATTTAAATAGGTTGTGTCTCCTGTCTGGAATACTCTCCCTCTTTGCATCTCCTTTTTTAGAATCCTAAACTTCCTTCAAGATTCAAATTAAATGTCTTCCTGATCCCATTAATTTTCCTCTTTTTGTATTGAATTAACTAACAAAGACTAATTGCTTTCCAACTTGTAGCCTCAGATCTATCAATAATTATTTATGAATGTCATGCTATGTGCCTGGGACTGTGCTAAGCTCTAGGAACACAAAAAAAGAGGCAAAAGATAGTCCATGTCCTAAAGGATGTCACAATCTAATAAGGAGAAGACATCCTTTTTTTCTTTTCTCTTTCTTTTTTGTCTCTTTCTCTTTATTCCTTCCTTCCTTCCTTTTTTCTTTCCCTCGTTCTTTCTTTCTTGCCTCCCTGGTACATGATGTAGTAAGCTGTATATCTTAGGTACTTAATGACCATTTTTTAAAAAATTTAATTCATTTCATTTTAATTAATTGAATGAAATTACCTTCACCATATGCTTAAAACTGACATTGTATGAAAAGTCTAAATTCTGGGTAGTTTGATTTTTAATCCTTTCATACTTAACACTTTGCCTGGTGCTTTCTACACAGCAGAGACATTAAAAATTATTTATCAAATTATGAATCAAATTGCTAACTTAGAGAATCCATGTTCAAGAAACAATGATAGAGAGTAATAGGTTAAGGGTGAAGGAAGGATTGGATTTTTAAAAGTCTGATATCATTTAAGCCTGGAAAGAAGCCAAAAGACAAAATTATTTTTAACAGTTACAAAGAGGTTAGTATAGAATGGCATGAAGGCCATAAAAACAGGCTAGAAAGGAAAATACTGTACTTGGTTTCACAAATGTGCCCTAGATCTGGTGAAAAAAGAAAACACTAAGAAGCATGTTCTAGAAGGGCATGGCACAGCAAACAGTGTTGAGAAGTTGAATCTACCTGTACCTAAAAAAATGTGAGAGTTACTTACTCCAACCAATATAGTAATGTGGCAATCGAACTGAATTTGGGTACAAAGATATTCCAGTGAATAATAGGAACAAAGAAAATTCAAGGTCTTATTTCTTATATATTTTCCTTTTTTAAAACTCTTACATTTCTTCTGAGAATTAACACTCTATCTTTATCCAAGGCAGAAGAAAAATAAGGTCTAGGCAATTGGAGTTAAGTGACTTGCCCAAGATCATGCAGCTAAGAAGTATCTGAGGGAGACTATATTTGAACTCACTGTCTCCCAACTCTAAACCTGACTTTATCAATGGAGCCATCTAACTTGTCCCTATATTTTCCTATGGAAAAAAACAAAATAACCATATGATCTATTTTGGGAATAAGTTCTAGGGATACATATTACTTTAGATCTCTGTCTCTAACCCTGTGGGCTTGTGGCACCATTCTCATGCTTCTTCCCCTTTGGTTGAAGCCAGTGATTAGCCCCAAGTCAATCTGAACAGTCAGAGATTAGCTTTTGTAGAAGATTATTTACTTTGAATAGATGGCAAGAATAAAAATACAAAGATTTTTCCTAACACTTGAGGGCATACCTTAATACCACCTTGGCTCTTGGGAAACGTGAATTTACATTATTGCAGTCTCTACTTGGGTTGATAAGTCTGTATACATCTGCTACTGCTGGACTGGACAAGACAGGTCACTTGGAACTTTGCTCCTTACCATCTGGCTTCTTGCAGACTCTGACAAGGACTGTGACTCCCAGAATTCTAGTGATGAACTCTTCTGCCTGTTTGTGCTTCAAAAGCTTGTAGCCAACTCTATTATCCTTCAATGAATGAATACCACTAAGTTGGAAGTGACAGCAGCACCATGTTCTCCCAGGGCACGTGGCTAGCAAAGACTTAGATCTTATATCTGCAAATGAACAGTACTAGGCTGGAATAAGAACCCATTCATCTTTGCTGGTGAATGTCTTCTGAAAGTATTGCTCTTCTGACTATACAGTTAATCATTGTCTCTTCATTATTTGGTATATGGTTAGCAGATTGGAACTGACCACAGTTTACAAACATTTTTTTTAATATTTAATTTTTTTATTTTTAGAAAACATTTCCATGGTTACATAATTCATGTTTTTACTTTGCCCTTCACCCCCTCAACCACCCCCACCATAGTTAACTCGCATTTCCACTGTTTTTAACATGTGTGGTCAGTCAAGACTTATTTACATATTATTGATAGTTACATTGGTGTGGTCTTTTTGGGTCTACATTCCCAATCATGTCCTCATCAACCCATGTGTTCAAGCAGATGTTTTTCTTCTGTGTTTCCACTCCTGTAGTTCTTCCTCTGAATGTGGGTAGTGTTCTTTTCCATAAATCCCTCAGAATTGTCCTGGGTCATAGCATTGCTGCTAGTACAGAAGTCCATTACATTCTATTTTGCCACAGTATATCAGTCTCTGTGTACAGTGTTCTTCTGGCTCTGTTCCTTTCACTCTGGATCAATTCCTGGAGGTCTTTCCAGTTCACATGGAATTCCTCCAGTTTGTTATTCCTTTGAGCACAATTGTATTCCATCACCAGCATATACCACAATTTGTTCAGCCATTCCCCAATTGAAGGGCATACCCTTGCTTTCCAGTTTTTTGCCACCACAAAGAGAGCAGCTATAAATATTTTTGTACAAGTCTGTTTATCTATGATTTCTTTGGGGTTTGATACATATTTTAATGCAATCCATATTCTTTTCTTCCTCCTTCCCCAAGACCGCAGGAAATATAATATAAGTTGTACATGTGTTATCGTACAATACACCAGCCCTGAGATTTCCCAGGCTGCTAGAGACTCCACTCAGCACGTGAGGGAGGTGTCCTGGGATCCTGGGATTCCCCTTCTATTCCCTCAGACTGGACAGTTCAAGAATTGAAGTCTTTTTCTTGGCGTACCTCTTTAGTTATGCTGCAGTAGGGTCCCCCCTGCTCTGTCTCATTATTAGATTTGGTCCTGTTTCTTCTTGAAGCTCATTGTTTTCTATCTCATTGTGTAAGGGTGCAGAGGTTTTAAGATTTGCTCTGTCTAAGCCACCATCTTCCTAGAAACTCACAGTTTACAAACTTATTGGTATCGTACAGTTCTTTTTGACTCTTCATGACCCCATGAACAATCCATGGTGTTTTCTTGGTAAAGATATTGGAGTGCTTTGCCATTTTCTCCTCTAGTGTTTTCCCATTTTAAAGATGGTAAATGAGACAAAGAAATGTTAAGTGACCTGTCCAGGATTACATTGCTATTAAGTGTTTGAGGTATATTTGAAATCAGAGCTTCCTGACTCCTGGTCTAGTGCTATATTCCCAGCACCAACTCACTTCCCTGACCCAAATAACAGGCTTAACAAATTTGGAGTTAAAATTAAAAAAATGAAATGAACAAATGGATTTTCCAAAGAAAAATGGGTTCAAAACTAAGAAGCAAAATATTATGGAGGAAATAAAAATGAAAGAAACAAATGACAATAACCTTTTAGGAGATAAAACAAAATTTGAATCAGTGTTGCCTGTTTCCTCTCTGAACGTACTCTGTTCTACTTTCCTAGAGAATATTAAAAGCAAAGATTGCTTTGTGTCTCTTTTAGGTCTCTACTCAAATAGCTTATTCTGTGTTAAATAGTATGAAAGACTAGATATTTATGATGCAAAAAAGGAACTCAATTCAATAAAACGAGAGAGAGTATGGAAGGAAAGGCAAGGCAGAGTAATGATTTGCACTTATCATTCAGGAAGTACCCTTTTGGTAATACTTCAGTAGATTGTGAGAACTAACCTGGGATCTAGCTGTTTGATAGTGTTGTTTATTTTTTCATTTTGGGGAAAATTTGTTTATTTCTGTTTGGGGAAAAAGGGCAAGTGGACTTGGGTTCCATTATAAGAATTTTCTTGTTTATTGACTTTCAATTTGTAATATATAATTTTTAGCTTAGAAACAGAGCCGTACCTAGGAATTTTTGCCCTTTGAAGAAACATCATAAACCACATCCTTCACAAGTGGTAGAAAAGGTACAAAGGGGCAAGAGTAAAAAATGGCAAAAATACTGATGGCAGGCTACCCCTGCTAAACTGCAGGAATTGAGCTTTTGGCAACATCCTAAAGTAATTATTTTTGATAATCAGTAGCTAAGATCAGTTGTTTCTTCTAATATGGATGTTCCAGGGTGTAGAGTTGAATGCTAATCCTTATTAGAAACAGTTACTTTTGAAGAGAGAAGTAAAGGAAGGTTTACTATAATCAGCATTAAAAAATCACACATATGATAACATTAGATTTGAAAGTGTACCCATCTTGTTTATAAGATGAGGAAACAGACTCAGAGTCAAAATAAAGCCTGGTATCAGGTTCTCCTGACTCTGAGTCCCTGGTTCTTTAATTTGTTTTTGTTGAAGTTTTGTTTAGGGAAGATGGAAACTAGACTTCTTGGACAGAAAGTTCTGGTGTTGTGACTCAGGAAAAAACAAAACAAAACAAAACCACCACCACCACAACAACAACCTAATTAAGGGAAGCCTTTCAGTCCAGTACATAATACTACAAAGCCCTCTCTTACCAGGGAAATTTGTGCAGAGAATGAAAAACTTTAATGAAAAGATATGTGGTAAGCGAGATAAAGGCATTTCTTGGAATGCATATCTCTACAGCAGAGATTCGACATATTCCTTACCCTTAAACCTCCTGAAGTGTTCCCCCTAACCCTTTTTCTGGGGTGCCTGTGATAGAACCCCTAGGCCAATATCCCTCTCCCCCTTTCTAGAGCAACTCCATTCACACTGGGCCACAGGATATCTGGATTGTCCCCTCCCTTCACACTGAGGCCTGTCAAATTTTTAACCTGGGCCCAGGAAAGTTTCAGAGGCAAGGGAAAGCAGAACTTTTGGAGATATGACTCATTTGAGTTTATGCAACAAAGCTTAGACCCAGTCAATAAGTTCTTGTAATATTCTCCATCTTTCACATAAGAGCAAGTTGTGAAGAAAGAAGATAGTGGTAATAATCCAAGGCTGAGTTTTGGAAGGATTACTTCTTTAAAAGAATAAATGAGGAAGATATTCAAGATAAGAAGACAGTAAAGGGTTGAAAGGTTCACCAAAGAGTTCAGATAGAGAAGGTATGAAGGTGCAGTCAATGAAAGAGTGATGGCCTGGGAAAGAACTAAGGGTAGAGGGACTGGATGTGAAGATGAAGATGAGGGATTGGATGTGAAGGTGAAGATGAAGAATGGGATTAGAGGTTGCAAGGCAGTGACAGGTGGAATAACAAGATTCTGATGATATGAAGCAATTTCAGAGTTTGTGAATAATATGGCAGTCCATTCTTGAATCCATTCTTGCCATCCTAACAGCTGCTCTGCCTGCTCCTGCTCTATGCAGACTCTGCCTGACCTAAGGATCCTGTCCCTGCTTTCTTTTTCAGAGGAATACATCTCTTTTCCAGTGTCCCTTTTAATTTCTTATTGTTACTCTTCTATTCTGACACAGCCTGGATTTTGTTTGTGATGATTTGGAGAGCTTTTGAAGAGAGAGCATTATTTTCCTCTTCTATTAAAGGGTAGAGAATATGAGTAGAACGTAAGCTGTTAACTTCTATCAGACTATAGAATCCAGAATAATGCTCTTTTGTAAGGCTTTCATGTATTCTATTGAAGCTTTGCCACTGTTACAAATGTGAACATACAGACAAACTAGGCTGCATATTTTCTTGTTTATGTTGTACATAGAAGAACATGCCAATTACAAAAGGATCCATCTTTTAAGGTCTTATCAAATTGGACCACTGAAAGTTTGGTAAAATATTTAAAGCCATGTAAATGAGAAAAAAATTATGAAAGTGTCAACACACTTGAAGAGCAGGTAATTAGCAATGCAAATGTCAAATTATTCCTGGTTATATTAAGTAGAATAAACAAAACAATGAATCTTGTGAGATAGTCAGGCCTTAGTACTTTGTAGATGGTAAGTCAAACTCTTTAAAGCAGATAAGGACTTCTATTTACAAAGGACAGATTTCTGAGACTAACCCAGAGAAAAAGATAAACTAACTCCTGTGTTCTTTTCCACCTATGGTAAGATTCTGTTCTTTATTTTAAAATGTATCTGTGATTCCATTGGTTTTGGAAAAGCACAAGAAGTAAACTTAACCTAATAAATTTAGTCTCTGAGACATAATTTTGGAGAGTTTCCTGAAGACCTAGTAAATTATGCTACCCTAACGCAGAATCACTTTATCAATATGTATTAGAATACAAGGCATAAAACCAAATCTTTCTGATCTGTTTCTCTATCCACTAAGCTATAGTTTCTGACATCGTTCTCAGTCTAACAGTACATATTTTTGAAAATCCAGGTACCTGCCTTAGAAATTGTGATAATCATGTACCTTTAAATTGTGAAATAGCATCTTTAGCATTAAATTGTGCTTGAAAATCCATCTCACTCTCCTAGTCTTTTTCTCACTGCCTTCAATACTCATACCCCATTTTCTTTTGTAGCCAATGCTGATATCTGTAATTGAGGCCAGAATGAGGTCCATTGATGTAACAAACCATTAGCCGAAAACAGCCATCCTGTCAATTAGATCTATTGCGGGCCATCAGTTTATCCTGGGGTTACAAAAACAGAGCCCTAATACTCAGAGATGACTCTAAGAACACAGATACGTTGCCCCTTGCCAGCAGTTCACTTTAATATGAATATAATCATACATCCTCAATATAAAAGCTTTTTTGTAAGCCACAATGACCTATTATTCATCTTTTCACCTAATTTATCAACAAGATCACTAATATCCCCAACATAGACCCCCAAAGTCTATAAATTGTTCATTAAATGCGAAGTAGTTAACGGTGAAATTCTCCTCTCTTCTCCTATCTTCCCCCTTTCTACCTGTATAACCTGAAGAAAGAAATAACAATTTGGGAATTTAAAGGTTATCAAGTATAGACATTTCTGTTCAGATTGAGAATATAACATTTCCTAAGTTATTTTGATTAGTCTATATAGAAAATGACAAAAAGATGAATGCTTTCTTAAATGAGCAATAGAATTCTAATTTGGCATTGCCCTTGACCCAAAGCTTCAGCTGCCAGAAAAGCCTTGGCTTGTAAGAAAGCAGGATTGACATGTTTTTTCCTATTCAGTAGAGATCATCAGTCCGCAGCAGTAATTGTTACAAGCAAACCGATGGCATCTCATTACATGTGCCTTGCCTCTGTAGCCTCAGAGGATACTGTAGTCAAACTCACCGTGGTCGTAAGTAATTAAAAGGACACATTCATCACCAAAGCATTACAATTACAATAATAAGTTGGAAAACTATATGGTCATTTTAATATATTGATGAATAAAATATTGTTAGGCCTAGTGAAAATATCTTAATTATTTTAAATAGCCTAATAACTAGATGATATATTAACTACTTTTGACATGCTACACAATAAATATAAGTCCATGAGCAACGTAGAGTCATATAAAGAGTCCGACTCTGAAAATCAGAAGACAAAGAGGGATTTGAGTCCCTGGCACTTATTGTGAGGTGTTCAATAAGTCACATATCCTCTCCAGTCCCCAAATTTCTCCTTTGTACAATGGGAATAATTGTACCTTCCTTGTCAAGATATTGAGAGGATCAAATGAGAAAATGTTTATGATAGTGCTTTGTAATCCACAATCCAGTATAAAAGGTAAGTAGTTACTGATAGTGTTGACTAGTACTAGTAGGATGATAATATTAATCGTGTTATGAACCATTGTTTTTATTAATCCTCTCTGTTATTCAGTAATTATTTTAATCAAACCAATAATCAATGTTAGTAATCAATCCCAGAGAGAAGAGTCATATTAAGGATTACTTTCAGCACTATCCTTCACTTGATGATAGAAGTAGCACTAACATTTTATACTACTTTAGAATTAAGTTGGCATATTCTCTGTCTCTTGCTCCTCTGCCTCTCTTTCCTCCTCCCTTTTTCTCTCTCTTCTCCCTCCCTTCTTGTTCCTAATTTAACTTTAACAAAAGTCATGTAAAAATAAGCATTATGAACATTTTACTATGAGTGTCCTGAGGCTAAGTGAAAGACTTCTTAAAGGTCGCATGGCTAGTACCCAGCAAAAAATGAGTATCTCCGACATCCAGTGCTCTTGTGACTTACCATGTTTCCTTCTATAGTTGAAGTGACCCTTTGTAGCCATTTAGTACATAATAGGTATAGTTTTGAAAAAATGTGGTTTTTTTGTTCTCTAATTTCATCCAACATATCCCTGGATAGACCCAAGCTTCTTTGATGATGTATTTGCATGAGTAAACAATTCTAGTGACTTAAAACAGGTTTTATTTAATGAAACACCAATTTTTCTTTTCCTAATTTTTCTATTCAATTTAAGTACAATCTTACAACACATCAGAACTTGAAATGCTATAGTTTTCCAAATAACTATAGGAAATGAAACAAAAATCTTTTTTGTCATACTCTTTCTATCCTGCCTCACCACCAAAGAAACAGACAGGTTTTTAAAAGTCAATAGCAGGAGCAACTCGGGAGTTTAGTGGAAAGAAAGTCAGATCTAGAGATGGAAGGTCTTGGGTTCAAATTTGACCTCAGGTACTTCCTAGCATTGTGACCCTGGGCAAGTCACTTATTCCCCCCCCAAGTTGCCTAGTCCTTACTACTCTTCTGCCTTGGAACCCATACTTACTTCTAAGACAGAAGGTAAGATTTAAAAAAAAATAGTCAATGACCCAATTTCAGTTGAGAACTAAAAAAAACAGTCTTGCATCAACACTCTTGTTGGCTTTCTTGTTTTTTTTTTCCAAACACCAAAAGGTATTTGACCTCATTTTAAAAATGTTTTGCTCTACATAACTAGTTTTCTATATTCTCACTGGACTCTTAATGAGAATGCCATCTAGCTTCACCTAAACAATGAGAGAATCAGTCAACAATTCAATAATCATATATTAAATACTTTCTGTCAGACAACATTTTTAGCCTTGTGATACAAAGAAAGTCAAAGAAAATGGGTCCCTCTCCTTATGGAGCTCATATTCCAATGGTGGAGCCAGCATAAAAAATGGTATGTAGAAGATGTAGAGTGTCAATTTTAAGGTAATTCCAGAAAGAAGGCTCTTACAACTGAAAGGAAGAGTGTTTGTTGCTTGAACTGTTGTCAAATATTCTAACATATTTAAGCTCTTCGACACAATAATAGCTCAGTGTTTCACAGATATACATTCAGATACGTAGTGGTTTGATTTATCACAGTTCTTTCTTGATCACCATTCTTTGAGGAAAGTCAAATAGGTATCATTATCCCCATTTTTCAATGAAGAAAACGTGATTTGAAGTTCTAACATGCCTTGCTTAGTCCACAAAACTAGTCTGTGTCACAGCTAGGATGTTACTAGGGTGATTGCTTAGAGGCTACATCCCCAATCATGTCCCCATCAACCCAAGTGATCAAGCAAGTGTTTTTCTTCTGTGTTTCTGCTCCCACAGTTCTTTCTCTGGATGTGGATAGCATCTTTCTCATAAGTCCCTCAGAATTGTCCTGGATCATTGCAATGCTGCTAGTAGAAAAGTCCATTATGACAACATTCCTAAAATGTGATCATTCAGCCTTTGTTTAAAAACCTTAAGGGACTATTAATCAGCTTTCTAAGGAGGCAGCCCACTCTGCTTTTCTTTTGTTTTTGTTTTTATATAGAAGTGTAGTGGACAAATTAGTGATAGTGTTCTTATCTTTCCTAACTAATTTAGAAGCTCCTTGAGGGAAGGAGCATTATACTATTCCTTTTTTGGTGCAAAAGTAGCACCTTTTATGCAACAGGCACCAGTACATAATTGTTGATTGGAGTAAATATTATATTACTTCTGTAGTTGCTTGGGTCCCTACCAAATAAATATCTTCCACCATTATTTTTAATCATCTGATGTTTCCTCCACATTTCTAAACTCCTTTTTTTCAAGCTATAGATCTTAGGGGACTGCTAGGTGGTCCAGTGGATTGAGAGTCAGTCCCAGAGAAGAGGTCTTGGGTTCAAATCTGACTTCAGACACTTCCTATCTATATGACCCTGTTACTTCACCCCCATTATTAAGCAGCCCTTACTACTCTTCTACCTTGGAGATAATACACAGTACTGATTCTAAGACAGAAGGTAAGGGTTATTTTTAAAAGGCATATATATATATATATATATATTTACAGGTACGTATATATAACTTTTATTACATCTTCTTTTGACCCCCTCATTTTCTCAATTTCCTCTTCTGTGAAATATATTAAGTTAAATCAAGAGTTTATTTTGTGTAATGGAAAAACAAAGTATGACAATTGGCAATAATAAATTGCTGAATGTAAAGATGTAAAACTATCATGTTTTATACAACGATAAACATGTTATGTGGAGCAACTTCAGTTAGAATTCTGAACAGTATTCAAGTAAATTGAGCTCAGATTCAGCCATTACTTTGCATTTGATATAGACCATGTGCAATATCATTAAAGTTCTTTTTTGGTGAATGAAATGATGACACTGAATAAGTCAGTGGAGGTGGAGAATAAGCATTTATTAAGCACCTACCATCTGCCAGGCACTGTGCCAAGCACTTTTCAAATTTTACTTCATTTGACAATATTTAATAATAGCTGACATTTTTATTGTTCTTTAATATATGCAAAGTGCCATTACCAACATCATTTTATTTGATCCTCCCCAAACTCCTGTCAACTAGGTACTACATTAATATCCTCATTTTACAGAGGTGGAAATTGAGGCTCCAAAAAATTAACTTGTTCATGAGCACACAGCTAGAAATAGTCAGAGGCAGGATTTAAACTTTCCTTAAAGTTTAGTCATCTTAAAAAAACTGACAGCCCTAAATTTTAGGCAAACGATGGTATCATATCCATATAAAATGCTTACTGATGGGGACAGTTAAGTGGCTTAGTGGACTGAGATCCAGGTCTAAAGATGGGAGGTCAAAGAGTGCTAAAAGATTGCCTGCCTTTTGATCCAGCCATACCATTGCTGGGTTTGTACCCCAAAGAGATCATAGGGAAAAAAGACATGTACAAAAATATAGCCACTCTCTTTGTGGTGGCAAAAAACTGGAAAATGAGGGTATGCCCTTCAATTGGGGAATGGCTGAACAAATTGTGGTATCTGTTGGTGATGGAATACTATTATGCTCAAAGGAATAATGAACTGGAGGAATTCCATGTGAACTGGAAAGACCTTCAGGAATTGATGCAGAGTGAAAGGAGCAGAGCCAGAAGAACATTGTATACAGAGACTGATACACTGTGGTAAAATCAAATGTAATGGACGTCTGTACTAGCAGCAATGCAATGACCCAGGACAATTCTGAGGGATGTATGGAAAAGACGCTACCCACATTCAGAGGAAGAACTACAGGAGTGGAAACACAGAAGAAAAGCAAATATTTGAACACATGGGCTGATGTGGACATGATTTGGGATGTAGACTCTTAATGACCACCCCAGTGCAATTATCAATAATATGGAAATAGGTCTTGATTGATTATACATGAAGAAACTAGTGGAAATGCATATCCCCTATGGGGGTTGGGGGTGGGAAGGTAGAGAGTAAGAACATGAATCATGTAACCATAGCAAAAAAAAATTTTTCTAAAAAATAAAAAAAATACCTGATTGAAAAAAAAGAGAGAAGCCACTGCAGGTAAAATTAAAAAAATAAAAATAAAAAGAGATAATACTTAAAAAATAAATAATTATTAATAAAGATGGGAGGTCCTAGGTATAAATCTGGCCTCAGACACTTCCTAAGTGTGTGACCCTGGGCAAGTCATTTAACCCCCATTGCCTAACCCTTATTGCCCTTCTGCTTTGGAATCAATATACAATATTGATTTAAGATAGAAAGTAATGGTTAAAAATGCTTACTGATGTTTCTTTGTATATAGGAATGTCCATCCATCACAAAGGGTTTTTAGCATTTATTTTTTTCTGCTACATTTTTCAATTTCTAGCCTGTGTAAGAGAAAGCCTACTTTTTTCACCTCTCCTATAGCTTCAGGGACTCAACTGTTCAGACCTATCCCTTCTCAAGCTTCGCCTCCTCTATACTAACTTTGTAACCTTCCAGTTGCTCATCTCATTAATACTATGAGCAGTTCATGCTATTGCCTACTTCTGAGTTGTCTTTGCCTTACTTAAAAGCTGTCATTTCTAAATTACTTCAGCTTTTACACATTGATTCCTATCATTTCTCCCTTTAAACATTCTTCTAAATTTTGTCACAATATTAAGACATAAAAACAACAGTCCTGACTTCCCACTGAATAATTGTCCATTGTATATGAGACTCACTTTTTCTTGAGTAGGCAAACTCGGTGGATTCAAAATCAACCTGAATTAATGTCTTAAAAAAATTTAATATGTACCTACTGTGTGAAGAAGACTGTGCTTCATGTTAGGGAAATTAAAAGATTAAATTAAACCCAATTTCTGCTCTCAAAGAACCTGAGTTATTAATTATTTATATTTTGTTAATAACAATTTATTAACCTATATAATATAATATGAATTAAAGTATATTTTAGGTATGGAATATGATACATACTATTTATAGTTTCCTTGATATAATATTAAAATACTTGTCAAAATATAAGTATAATTCATATAAATAGAGTAATTATTCATAATGGCAGTAACTAGCATTTTTATATGATTTAAGAAGGTTTGAAAAGCCTATCATGTATGTTCTCATTTGATCCTTAGATCCTGTGAGGTAAGCATTAGCTCATTTCACAGATAAAAAACCTGAGGCTAAGAGAAATTAAGTGACTTGCTCAGGGTCACATAACCAGTAATTTTTGAAGTACAGTCTTCTTCCCCCTATTCACTTCTCTATTTAGGTTGCTTATAGAAAGAGGATAGAAAAAGTGCAGAAATAATCATAGAACTACAAAATGATGCTGTCATGGTTAAGTGTAGGAGACAAATGCAAACAAGAAGGGCTATGTTTAGTTTTAGAGGAAAGTGTCATTGTTGACAAGTGGCTCTGGGAGACTTCATGAAAGAAATATTTTTTAAACTGAAACTAAAAATATAGCTGTTTTCCACCCACAGATTTGATGAAGATTGTGGTAGGCAGACTCTTTTCTCTCCTTTTTTATGTCTCAATAGGATTACTATTCAGCTGCTTTTTAGACTGTGCAACCCATTTAACCTCAGAACCCTTAGATAACTTCGGAGGTTACTCTAGTTTATTTAAACACTGGTTCCTTTATTAGAATTCCAGAACTTTTTGTAATGTACCCATCGAAAGTTATCACCTCCATTATGAATCCTTCAGAAATGGATCCCGGGAGAGATCTTGGCCTATAGAAAACCAACCAGGAGCAAGTTTAATAAAATTCATTTAATAAGAAGGGAATAACCCACAACAATTGTTTTGATAACGGCTTGCCTCTGGTGCTTAGAATAACACACAGCCAAATGCCAGGTTCTTTTACCTCTCAGTAAAGAGTCCTCCAATGAGACCTTCCTTCAAGCCTGACAATTTCCCGTGTTTAGGTCGGCTCATCATCATTATCATGATTACATCTCAGGCTTATAAAATAATGAAGCTTGGTGATCCCTTTTAAATACGAGTGTGAATGCTTCTGGGAAAAGGTATTTACTCCTGGCTATTAATATTTCTTTTGTAAAGGAAAACTAGGAGCCATTTAATTTCTTCAAATAAAATTTTTTGGACTTTTGGGACAACAGCAATAACAACAATAATAATTAAATTAAATTAAATTATTAAATTGATAATAATTTATTAGATAGTTTCACAAAGCACTTTTCTGTAACAACCCTATGATGTAAAATAGTATCTTCATTCTCCATCCTATAGATGAGGTCCTGAGAGGTTAAACAGTTTGCTCAGTCCCAAGTCCACGGGGTATGGTGAATAGAGAGCTGGATTTAGAGGCAGTAAGACATGGGTTCAAATTTTGCCTCTGACAATTCAAGCTATATGATCATAGATTTACCATTGAACCTCTTGGCTCTAAGTTCTCATCCAAAGAATAGGAATTTTAATGTCAGTAGTACTTCGGCTCAAACACTTTGCAATAAATGAAATTGCTTTAAAAATGTCAACTGTGTATTGAGCATTGCAATCATCTCACAAATTGCATACTAATTTAAGAGGGCTTTTCTAGAGACAGTGACTGTCTGCCTCTATTGTTAGAAGGTCGGTACAGTGGGTGGTTTGGGACAAGATTTAGTAACTGTAATTATTTATTAAATATTGTAATAATTTATTAATATATGTAAGTTGGAATAACTTTTAGGATAATCTTTCAAGAAAATATGAATCAATGTGTAATTGGGTAAGTTTTTCTTTAATTTTCTAAAAAATTATAAACTCTAATGCAGAGAGTATCAGTTCTAGCATCAAAAGACTTTGGGCTGGCATTCCACATCATACAATTACTACCTCTGTGACTTGAGGCAAATCACTTAGCAAACCCGTGCCTCAGGTTCCTCATCTGGAAAATGAGAAGATTTAGTTAGACTAGTTGATTTCTGAGATCTCTTCCAACTCCTGGTCAATATGACTAAGACTTTCAGAATTGAAAGTGATTATTAGAGCTATCCCAGGTGAGAATTTCCTAACCAGGGAATCTATAAATATTTCTAAAATATTTGAATGACTACATTTCAATAAAATTGGTTTATTTTTAATCCAATATATTTTATTCTATTCATTAAAGATATTTTGTGAGGAAAGTGGAGCAAAGTGCTACAGGACACAGAAATGATTAAGAGAAGCCATAATGGGAGCAACTGAGTGACTCAGTGGATTGAGAGTCAGGCCTAGAGAAGGGAGGTCCTAGGTTCAAATCTGGCCTCAAGCACTTCCTAGATGTGTGACCCTGGGCAAGTCACTTAACCCCCATTGCCTAGCCCTTGCCATTCTTCTGCTTTGGAATCAATACACTATATTGATTCTAAGATGGAAAATAAGGATTTAAAAAAAGAGAGAAAGAGAGAGAACTCATATTGTAGTCCAACCCCATATTTTATACATGTCCTCTTTCTCCAACTTTTTGATCTATAAGCAGGTCCTAAATGACACACCTATTTTAAATCTTTATTTGCCACTCATTTGCTTAGAGGAGCATAAAACATTTTTAATTATTTAGAGACCTCAGAGATCATCTAAGTCAACACTTTTCATTTTACAAAAAGGGACGCTGAAGTAGAGGTAATTGAGGTAATACATTAGAATTGGTCAAACCTGAGTGAATTTGCTTCCTTGGTTATTAATGATTACTTTTCTCTTAAAACTAGCCTCTAGCTATTTCAAACTAAGAGGAGGACTAATCGCTTAATGTCCCTTTCTGTGGGTTTTTTCAGTATTAAAAACAAATAAATAAACAATATGTTTTTCCTTTAATGTGAGAGATGACTTCTCCATTCTCAAAACCTTCCCTAAGCCCCCAAACCACTTTTTTGCCCAATCGGCAAATAATTGTTGCATACCAGAAAGAGAAGACTTATGGGTGATTTTCATGCAACTGAACACTGGTGTAGCATTCTCAATGTCTAGGCAAGCAAACATTGTTGATGTGGATAGCTATAATGGACATCTTCCCATAACCCCAACCGAAATCTTTTATAAAAAATAAAAAAATGAGCATTCTTTTCCTAATGTTTATGGCCCTGCTTGAACAAAGATCAATAGCTTCCCATACAACACTCAATATGTAACTATTAGCTTTTCATTTCATTTAACTGTCTATAGTCTGATCTGTAGAACTAAATGATAAACAGCACAGCTTCTAAGGAAAGGGCATTCTAAATGTTGGCCACACACTATGCGGAAATGATCTGCATAAATAAAATTAGGAAGTTTTAGCAGAAACATTTATCTTTTTGAAGGGATTTTCTCCACCTGTGATACAGTGTTTTAAGACTTTGGGAGAAGGCTTATATATATCAGGGGAAATTGAAGAGGATGCCAGCCCTGTTTATGATTGGGCAAACATAGATGGTTGTGAACCTTCCTTTGGTATGTATGTATTTGAAGAACCTGTGATTTTATCTGTCATTTACTACCTGATTTTAAACATTTATGGTATATAAAAAATTCTTTGTGCCTTTCTTTGAAATGATTTTTTGTCAGTTATAAAGGGGGTGCTCCTTGTATTACATAATTCTTTGTATGAAAAATCTTTGAAGTTGTAATATGTTTTTAAATGCTTAGAAGAAAGAAAAAAAGGTTTGGTTTCTCTAAGAAAAAATTTTATCACAGAACACGGGAAAGGAATTAGAGTCCAGCTACAAAGTAGGTTGAATAATGAGACGTAAGGATTATATAGTGCTGCTCACAGGGATATATCACTCATAGCACATGAGGAAGACTTATTTCCAATAGGGAGCAAAATCATGATCTTTGATTCTGCAAAGTTTTTCCAGGTGACCAGAAAGATCTATTTCATCTTGCCAAGCTAAATAAATAAATAAACTTTCATTTGCTGTGTGTTTGTTGTTTGTTTGAAGAAAGAAAAGTGGAAGGAATGAGCATTTATATGGAGCCTATTTCTTGCTAAGTGATTTACAAGTAATATTTCCTTTGATCCTCTGCACATTTTTGTGGTAATTGAATACATTATTAACTGTTTACTTCAGTTTCTATCAGATTACATGTCTTTCCATTATTTTTGTATAATAATAATAATAATATATAGCATAGTGCTTTGTATTGCCAAACAATCAACTACAATTACTATTACTAGGTAATATTTAGATATGCTTATTATGTGCCAGGTGCTATGCTAAGGACATTATACATTTTATCCCATTTGTTCTTCACAAAAACTCTAGGAAGTAGGTATTATTATTATTATTATTATTATTATTATTATTATTATTATGGTTTGATAGCTAAGGAAATTGAGGTAATTAAAATTGTGACCAATCTAAAGACCAACAACTAGGAATTTTGAGAGGCTAGATTAGAACTCAGGCCTTCTTAATTCCAGACTCATAAGCTCTACCTACCGTATCATGTAGTTTTCTCTTAAAATGTGTATTTATAGAATTCTTACTATATGAAAGAAACTTTGGTTAGTATTTTACAGATATCATCTTACTTGATTCCCACAACTACCCTATGGGATAAGTGTAGTTAATATACTCATTTTACAATTGGGGAAACTGAGGTATTTAGATTTTCCCCAATCGATAGGCATCTAATTTGTTCCCAGTTCTTCCCTGACCCTGCCCTGCCACACACAAAACTGTTTCCATAAGTATTTTAGAGAATATGGAGAGAGCCAGCCTAGTTAAGTGTGAGGAGGCTCATCATCAGAGAGTAGGAGGACTGGTGGTCACTTTTTTT
>NC_058132.1:607699857-607809224 GCF_016433145.1 Gracilinanus agilis | reverse complement strand
AAATAAGCATTCTTTTCCTAATGTTTATGGCCCTGCTTGAACAAAGATCAATAGCTTCCCATACAACACTCAATATGTAACTATTAGCTTTTCATTTCATTTAACTATCTATAGTCTGATCTGTAGAACTAAATGATAAACAGCACAGCTTCTAAGGAAAGGGCATTCTAAATGTTGGCCACACACTATGTGGAAATGATCTGCATAAATAAAATTAGGAAGTTTTAGCAGAAACATTTATCTTTTTGAAGGGATTTTCTCCACCTGTGATACAGTGTTTTAAGACTTTGGGAGAAGGCTTATATATATCAGGGGAAATTGAAGAGGATGCCAGCCCTGTTTATGATTGGGCAAACATAGATGGTTGTGAACCTTCCTTTGGTATGTATGTATTTGAAGAACCTGTGATTTTATCTGTCATTTACTACCTGATTTTAAACATTTATGGTATATAAAAAATTCTTTGTGCCTTTCTTTGAAATGATTTTTTGTCAGTTATAAAGGGGGTGCTCCTTGTATTACATAATTCTTTGTATGAAAAATCTTTGAAGTTGTAATATGTTTTTAAATGCTTAGAAGAAAGAAAAAAAGGTTTGGTTTCTCTAAGAAAAAATTTTATCACAGAACACGGGAAAGGAATTAGAGTCCAGCTACAAAGTAGGTTGAATAATGAGACGTAAGGATTATATAGTGCTGCTCACAGGGATATATCACCCATAGCACATGAGGAAGACTTATTTCCAATAGGGAGCAAAATCATGATCTTTGATTCTGCAAAGTTTTTCCAGGTGACCAGAAAGATCTATTTCATCTTGCCAAGCTAAATAAATAAATAAACTTTCATTTGCTGTGTGTTTGTTGTTTGTTTGAAGAAAGAAAAGTGGAAGGAATGAGCATTTATATGGAGCCTATTTCTTGCTAAGTGATTTACAAGTAATATTTCCTTTGATCCTCTGCACATTTTTGTGGTAATTGAATACATTATTAACTGTTTACTTCAGTTTCTATCAGATTACATGTCTTTCCATTATTTTTTGTATAATAATAATAATAATATATAGCATAGTGCCTTGTATTGCCAAACAATCAACTACAATTACTATTACTAGGTAATATTTAGATATGCTTATTATGTGCCAGGTGCTATGCTAAGGACATTATACATTTTATCCCATTTGTTCTTCACAAAAACTCTAGGAAGTAGGTATTATTATTATTATTATTATTATTATTATTATTATTATTATGGTTTGATAGCTAAGGAAATTGAGGTAATTAAAATTGTGACCAATCTAAAGACCAACAACTAGGAATTTTGAGAGGCTAGATTAGAACTCAGGCCTTCTTAATTCCAGACTCATAAGCTCTACCTACCGTATCATGTAGTTTTCTCTTAAAATGTGTATTTATAGAATTCTTACTATATGAAAGAAACTTTGGTTAGTATTTTACAGATATCATCTTACTTGATTCCCACAACTACCCTATGGGATAAGTGTAGTTAATATACTCATTTTACAATTGGGGAAACTGAGGTATTTAGATTTTCCCCAATCGATAGGCATCTAATTTGTTCCCAGTTCTTCCCTGACCCTGCCCTGCCACACACAAAACTGTTTCCATAAGTATTTTAGAGAATATGGAGAGAGCCAGCCTAGTTAAGTGTGAGGAGGCTCATCATCAGAGAGTAGGAGGACTGGTGGTCACTTTTTTTGGGGGGGCTACAACAAATAATGAAGACCAGCAACTAAGCTAGAGATAGGAAAGATTTTTCTTAAAATTTAAACATTTATTAATATTCATTTTTAACATGGTTACATGATTCAAGCTCCTACTTTCCCCTTCACCCCCCACATCCCCCCCACCCTAGGAAAGTCTTTTCATTATTCATAGATTAAATCATAATTCCTTGAAATAATAACATGTATGATAACACTGAGGCAATAGGCAGAGGAAATCCAGAGCTGGCTTTGACGTCAGACATTTGATTTTGTCCCTCCTTATACTGGCTGTGTGATCCAGGGCAAGTCACTTTACTCAAAATCAAATTTCAAGACTTTAACTTGTATAGAAAATCCTAACCTTCATTGAGAAAGGGAGGGTCCTCACTAAAATTATGCTTTACAAATAAAATCAAGGATCAAATTTCATAATAAAAAAATCTACAATGATAACTCACATTTTCTTAGTGTTTTATAGCAATAAAGAACTTTATAGTCATTGTATCAATATGAGTGCTGAAACAGCACACCTCATGCTGAATTTAACAGTGCCACCTTTGTGGCAGTAATTTTTGTTCTTTCATTAGGAAGAATCAATACTTGGCTAGAAGCTCTATTTATAGTATTTTGTGGAAACTAATTTCAGAAACTAATTTGACAGTGATATCACTACTGAGGTAGACTGGGATTACTATATCATAGTTACATCATTCAAAATAACACAACTCTCAAATAATTTTCCCAGGATCATACAAATTAGGAAGTGTCTGAGGTCAAATTTGATCCCAAGACCTCCTGTCTCTAGGCCTGGGTCTCAGTCCATTGAGCCACCTCTAGTTGCATTATTTTTAAAAAAGGATTAGACCAGATTCTTGAATCAAAAATAATCCTCTTTGCTTATGAATTGCTTTATTTTATCAGAATGTTTACATTTACCATCTGAGTGAAACATATATTCCCAGGGAAAGACCATAGAATTAAAGATTTAGATTATAGAATTACAATTTAAGGCACCATACAAGTCATTTGGGATATTAAGGTTGAACAGTGGATAGAACACCGTGCCTGGACTCAAGAAGAGCCATGTTAAAATCTAGCCTTAGACACTTACTAGCTGTGTGACCCCGGGCAAGTCATTTAACCTTTCTTGCCTCAGTTTCCTCATCAGTAAAGGAAATGGCCAACCAATCCAGTATCTCTCCCAAGAAAACCAACTGCAGTCATGAAGAATGAGACATAACTGAAATGACTGACCAGCAAGAAGTCATTTACTCTGTCTCTCTCATTTTATACTTATGGAAATTAAAGTACAAAGATAAAGTGACTTGTTCAGTTTATGCAACTTTTAAGTGGCAGATAGAGACAAATCTAATTCATCTCACTCTAAACCTAATGATCTATAATACTTCATTGCTGACAGTCATCAAACAGAATTAGTTTTGTATATTTGTCTATGTATTTGTATACAATTGTGTAATCCACAATAATCATAAGCCATCATTCACCAAATTTTCTTGCCTTAAAACTTTTCTGGCATATTGAAGAGAGGGAGGAAAAAAAACCTAGCTCATTTTGTCATGGAAGTGGTTAGTTTCCACAAAAAACCTTCTTGCTTCACAGGAAAATAGTCATGAGATATTTACTTAGGAAAACAAATATTAATGATTTAGGTCCCTGCAAATGAGACTCATAGGAGTACCGTGATGGGATAATATCCTTTGGTGTCTTCATTTGTGGCCTGGCTCCCATGATGCTACAAAATAGTATTCTCAAAAAAGAAATCTTTATCCTCCAGGTGTTATTAAAGATAGCATAGTACCCAAAACATAGTAGGTGCTTAATAAATGTTTAGTGATTGTTAAAAAAAAATGGAAGCGAATAGAGTTGCTCTAAGGTAGGAGTTCTAAACATTTTTGTGTCATGGCCTCCTTTGGCAGTCTGGTAAAACCTATTAACCCTTTCTAAGAACAATATTTTAAAATCTATGAAATAAAATATATAAAATTATATAAATGCATAAATGAAACTGACTATAAGCTACACTGAAGAGATATTGACTAGAAACTATATTCAAATACAGTCATCCAAATACTAAAAAAAAGTCAAGGAACCCAAAGGTAATAAATCCAACTCTTATGAAGCAATAGGAAGTGTTGTCTACTTCCTACCATTAAGAATTTATGCCTATGGAAAGATGCTGTCCTTGAAATTTTTTAATAGTAGCAAAACCCACTAGCCAACAATGAAGAAGAAAGCCCAATCATGAACAATATAATAGGAATAGTGATAAAATTATTTCAATTTTTACTGAAAATTTCCTTCAATCAACCCTGATGACCACACACCTACAGCCTTTAATTTGGTCTCTGCATGCCTTTCTCTTTGGTTATCATTTATTTACCCTAGGCAGAACCAAGTGGAAGAATTATTTTTATAGAATGCATACAATCTGGATTAGTAAACTGAATTGCCCCTAGAAGCAGATGGCACAAAGCCATATAACTTTAGAGCATGAAAATAATTTAAGGACTATTGCACCTAAAATCCTAAATTTTCTGATAAAGAACCTGAGATAGAAAAAGATTCAGTAATTTCCCTAAGACCTTATAGAAATAGCTGAGTGCAAAGCCAAGATTGCATTCTTAGCTCTTTTCCCAGTCTAATACATTTTCCACACAATGACCAGTCTTTACCCTTCACCATGTTGTGGACAATGAGGATGGATTGTGTTGCAGAGAGACTCAATGGAGTTGAGGATGCTTAATGAATTTTGATTTATTCCACAAATATTTTTAGAATCTCTTATTTTCAAAGTCCTATGCTTGGTTCTCTGGAGGATACAAAAACAGGTGATGAAGCTATAGTCATTAGTTAAAGAATTTTTCTAGGCATGAACAATTATAATTACATATTTTTAAAAACTACATAAATCCATAGAAGCAGTATGGTATGATGGAGAAACTCCTGCGATTTGATTCAAGAGACATGGGTTTAATTCCTGGTTCTGGTATTAATTACTCTATGATATCTTCTCTGGACCTCAGTCCTCAAGTTCTTCAGTTTAAAATGGAAATAATAATATTTTACTACCAAGTACATAGAATTATTATGAGCTTTGAAAAATCTTAAAGTAGTATAAAAATATAAGGCATCATACATGTATTAATCTCCACCCATAGGGGTTTGTGGAAAAGGAAGGACATACTTATCAGGGCCTTCTTAAATGGAGAGTTGAGAGATAGCTCTTCAATAGAGTGGGAAAATATTTCTCTTTCACTCTCTTGAGCTTATTGCTATTATATCTAAAAATTTACTAAATCTGTCAAAATCATTATAATTAATATTTTTATAATTTATTTTTAAAATAAGACAAAAGAAACACTATGGGATAGCACATACATATCAGACATGGGCCATCATTTAAATATAATTGGGAAATATAATTTAAATATAATTGGAAAATAACTAAATATAATTTAAATGTAATTGGGAAATATTTAACTAAATAAAATACATTTAAACATAGATAATGTTAACATGTGGTTTTCTAAGTCACTATGCAACCAACAGGGACACTTATGTATAATTTAGTGTCTCCTGATTCTAGATCAGTTGGACACCATTGGTATAGTGTATAAAGATCTTCCCTTAAAGAAATGTTTCAGTCTCTACCTCTTATACTTGCTACCTGTGTCAACCTGGACAAGAAAGCCTCAACTTCTCAGTGCTCTAAGCAATTCTCAAAGACTGAGTTGCCAAGAAGGTTCTCATTTGGATTAATGGGGGAAATTCCTCATGTGGGAATATCTTAAATCTCTTAAAAACCAGGTTACTCACTCTTTCAATAGCTAGGGTGACAATGGGTTCAAAGAGATGTGATTTTAATTTGGGTTCTACCAGTGACTGTTTATATGAGTTAAGTGTTTAGATTCCAGGCTTCAGTTTCCACATCTGTAAAACAAAAACTGGATGTGTGGCAATGCTCTGCTAAGTGATATACAGGCTGTTTCACTGCAGTTTTCAGGTACTAAGTTTGACTATATTTTTAAAAGTTTTACTAGCATAAAACTATCAAGAGTTTGTGTACAAGATACCTTGTATATGGACCCTTTTAGCTCTAAAAATGCTATGATTTTGATTTCTGCAATTGAAAGAAGACAAGAAAGTTTATTTTTCACTATAATTAATGTGTCCTGGGTTAAGTCATTTTATCTCTTTAGCCTTATCTTCCTGTGTCTCTGGGTTGAAACCTTTTATCTCCCAGATTTTATGTATCCTTGTTAAGTCACTTTATCTCTGTTAATCTCCTGAGTTAAGTCATTAACCTATGCCTCCTGGGTTAAGTCTTTTTACCTCCCTAGAACTTAGTTTCCTTCTCTGTAAAATGAGGGGATTGAATTAAATATTTTCTATGGTTTCTTCCATCTCTAATTCTATGTTCCTTTGACACTCCTGTGAAAACGTGGGGGAAGATGCATTGGAAGGTGATTCCTAATTAATAATGCAGAGGAAGTTAGTGAAGCAAATTGAGTTTATTCCAGGCAGTGCAATTATGAGAATGTACCCTGAGTTTAGAGAGAGAAAATTTCACCTTAATTCCTGATCTTGCCACTATTTAACTTTGAGCAACTTTCACTTTCTTCATCATCATAATTCCTATTTATATAACCTTTTAAAGTTTACAGAGAGCTTTCTCTAGAGAAGGCCTATGCTTTACATAGTGAAGTATGTCCCAATTTTACAGAAGGGAAAACAGAGGCACAAAAAAGGGTGGTTGTTTTCATTCTGTTTATAAATTGATATTTTCACTCAAAATCTCTGGTCCTCATTATTCTCCTCTATAAAATGAAAAGTTCAGATGTTTTTTTATGCAGCTCTAGATCCTTGGCTCTTAAAAAGTGCCCCCTTTACTTTTTTAAGAATAATTTCCTTATACCTTGAGAGAAATTTTTGGAGTTGTCATAGAATTATAGAAAATGAAGATAAACTAGATACATCAGATAATCCATCCATTGATCAGTCAAGTTACTCCCCAAGGTAATGGGCCAGTGAGGCATAAAGAACTCATTTCACAGAATCCTTTTATGCTTGGTGTAGTACAAGGTACTTTTTAGGAATATATTCTTTTGAAAAAGTAATTTTCTGAGGATTTTTTAATAAGAGGCAGCAGAGTATAGTGGATAGGACACTGGATTTGGAATCAAGAAAACCTGGTTTGAAATTGCATCTCCTTTTCTTACTAGCCATGTAACCTAAGCTCTCTAAGGTCCCTTCCATCTTTAAAACTATGATCCTATGATGTTAGAGCTGTAAGTAGGAACTTTTGACTTAACTACAAGTACTGTAAGGTACACACAGAAAAAGTGGGATTCATGGGAATGTTATGAGCATGAGTTGGAATGCTCCATCCTGACATTTGTAGGTTTCTATATTAACTATTTGCTTTTTGTTAACTTAATGTGAGCCCACTGAAGACCAATTATCATTACTGTCTTAATTCTATATTTTCTCTGTGTGTGTGTGTGTGTGTGTGTGTGTGTGTCTTTCTGCCTCTGCCTCTCTTTTGAGACAAAATTTAAAAAAAAGTTCTTCACATTAAAATAAAGATTGGATTAGATAATCTTTGAGACTTTTTTCCATTTCTCGAAATCAACACTGTTTGATATTTACAGCATTTGCAGTAAAGATAAGGATTGATTGGGTCATGCTAGAGTCTAGAAATTTTACAGGGAATAGTATATAATAATTTCAGTAGAAGTTTATATATTTTGTAGCTATATGTGAAAGATTTATAATTTTAAGGAAATTATACATATCTACTCCACCAGTGATAATCATGAGTTGACTATGGGTCTTCTTCCTTTAGAAGCTATTTATTGGCATAAAAGAGTAAGGTTAAGCAGAATAAATGTTTCTCAACTGAATTTTATTCTACGTGGGAATCTGAAGTAGAAAATTGTCTACAGGCCAGGAATGGTGTTCTCTCTCTCTTTTTTTTTCCTCCTCAGTATTTACAGTCTTTAAATTGGTGTTGCCTGTGAGGGTCTGTGCACAGTTGTCAAATGCACACTATGGGTTACCTCATTTAATTCTTTCTCATAAGTAGATATCTTTTTTTGCCTTTATCATTTGTGTTACAATGCCATGAATTCATTCTAATTTGTCTGGATGTCTGATAGAATGGGATAAATGGAGGAAAGTATAATCTTCTCCTGAAAGTCATTTGTCTCCCTACTTATCTTTCTCTGTGTGTATACAATCAACTCAGTGATTTGCACTATTGAGGATGGGGAAGGGGGGGGAGCATGTGCCATGGATAATCCAAAAGTAATTTGCAGCAGATTTACCTTCCTGATTTTATTTAGTTTGCATTCCCTGAACACACACCAAACTAAGGTGGGGGGTAAAGGGGTGCTAAGAGAAAGCAGGCAGAAAACTTATGTCTTCTACACTTAGTCACAGAAAAAAAACAAAAGGTTAGGATTTTTTTGTTTGTTTTGTTTGTTTGTTTTTTTAATTTCTGATACATTCTACATATGCAGATAATTAATAGTTGACCTTATAGTGAAAGGCTTCTTTATTTTGCTGAAAAATGTGATGTGTTATCCTATCTGGTTACTACATTACAAATCAAACTAGAGTGTTAAACTGTCAGTCCTAGACTTCTTTCAATGTTATAGAAATGGCAAGATTGAGGCATGAATAGAAAACTGTCCATACCTATTTAAAATAGTTTCTATTATGCATTACTTACTCGATGGGGCTAACCCATTTTTCAAATCCACCCTTGTTAACACACAGTTGGTTTCTTGGTGTGGACAAGCTTTTGTTTATTCTCTTTATAAGTTTCTTCTACCATTGCCCTAAATATATTGCTGCCCTAGTGTTTATGGCACATTGCAATTTGGTGTCATTTCTACATTTCATTGCTGGGCTGTTTACTCCATTTTCTATGCCAATAATGAAGATGCTAAAATGCCAGACCTAAATCAGCCCCTCCTCAGTGGCAGCTCCTGCCTCTATCCTTGCTCTGTCTGTTGCCATTTATCATTACGCCTTGTTTACAGTCCTTCAAATGGTTTTCAGACCATCTGAGAATAATCATATCCAAGGCAATTTGAATTCATTTTCCAAGTCAGATTTCATGAAGCACTGTATTAAATACTTTATGAAAATCCAAATATATTACTTGTAGTGCATTCCCTTTATCCATTAATTTCATAATTCTATCAAAAAAGCAATCAGGTTTGTCTGGAATGATTTGTTCTTTATAAATCCATACTGCTTATGTCTTACTTTCTCATGGGTACTCACTTATCCTCTCTATCTGTACAGATGTTTTATCTTAATGGTTTGATATTAATGAAAAATATGATGCTAGGTTCACTAGATACACATTTTCTGGGATTTTATGAATACATGTGCAAACATATATATATATATGTATATATATATACACAAATACATATATAAATATATATTAGTATATAATCAAGGGCTGGGGAAGACCTTAGAGATAATTGAATCCAATACACTTAGGGATAAAAAAAACCAAAGAGCATGGAAACAATGATTTGACCAAACTTACATATTGTGGAGACCTGGAAATGGAACCCATTTCTACCAAATATTATTCTAGGAATCTTTTGCACATTTCACTCCTTTTCTCCATTTATGCATTTATTACTTTTTAATTTAAGTATTTTAAAAATAAGTATCACATTTAAGTCATTTAATTTGAGAATGTAATATTTTTAAACAAATATTAGTTTATCTAACTACCTTTTCATTTATTTATATACCTTTTCCAAAGAAAATCCTATAAGATCTCCTTTATCTTTCATAGGTTTCCCCTAAGTAACTACTGTTAATTAAGAAAGCATATTTTAAAAATTTGATGTTTAATAAATATATGTTGAAAAAATATGTATTGGTTTACCATCATTTTATATAAAGTCAGTCTGATCTGAATCTAAAAGATTACATATAAAATATTTTATATGAAACAAATTCTGGTTTTATTACTTAAGTATATTACAATACCTTTCTCAAATACAACAAATTTTGAGAGAAAAATCTGTCATTTTTGTTCTCCATTTTTTGCTAGCATTTATATTTTCCATACTTATTATAGTATTTTGAACAATATCAACACAGATACATTAAGCAAAAGTCATCTTTTTGCCCTTTTAAGAAAATAGGGAATTTAAAAAATGATACAAGCTGTATTTTGAAGCTTTGAAACAGAATATAGGTAGATTAAGTTTATATATATATATATATATATATATATGTCAACATAATCTTAAATCCACAGTTAGGAGTTAGGAGCTTCTTTTTCTATAGAGAGAATCAACCAGAACTCCTCACAGTATAAAATTCTTTCCTTTAAAAGATCCTGGTGATTATCCATGACTCATCCAAATGGATGCCATTTAGTGAAGGTGGAGAATGACTTCATAAATGCAAAAAATTATCTGACTTTTTTCTTTTTAGAGAATTATACTTTAATACTATAATTATTCTTTGAAATTTGCTGGAAAGGTACATTGAAAATTCTTAACTGTAATTTCAATCTCTGGAAAGGAAGCAACAATTCTGTAAGTCCCAGGAAAGCTAAACTCTTCTAAGTGAAAAGTATGGTGATTCTAAACTGGCTAGAGCTACAAGCATTTCCATCCCCTGAGAGTCTAAAATGAACAGGTTCTTAGCTTTTGTTTTATCTATATCATATCCATATCAAAATAGATATAGATATGTAAATATAGCTACTCAAATTATACATATGCAAAATACATATAATACAAATTCATGTAGAATTACACTTTCTATAAAATTATACACACAAATATATATTATTTTAGAACTAGTTTATGTTTATCATATTTTAAGGAAAGGGAAAGGAACCATGGACTTGACTTTAATATCAAAATAAATATAATAGAAGAATACTGAAAACAATTTTTTCACTTTGCCCTAAGAAAGGCTCATATTTCAGAAAACTGTCTCCTGTATATTTATACATGTACATTTGTAACAATACAAATTACATATATTTATGTACATATAAAATGATTCATTATATATCTATCTATAATGTATGTATATGTACATTTATACATATACACACAATATATGTGCATATGTACCTTTACATGTTTAATGTCACATTCAAATGAAAAGCTGATATAAATAATTTTAGAATTAGTTGCAGCCTACATTCATTTGACAATAATGTGCTAGAATGGGGCATTCTGTTGTTTTGCATTAATGGAAGCATGAGGAGGATGTTCAAACACTTGGCTTTTGGTAGAGCTTGGCACTCAGTGATGACTTTTATCATTTAAGTCAATAAATTTGTTCAAAGTCATGCACAGGAGGAATCCAAGTCCTTAAGCTTAAAATTAAAAACAGACAGAAGGCAAAGGGAAAGTTATAAGTTTGTAGGACTTTAAAGTGATTTGTCTTCTGAAAGGTAGTGTGGTGCCATTAAATGATTAGCCATACTTCTTTTGTTCAACATAGCCTTTTTATTTCTCTGTTTATATCTAATGAAATTTAAAAAATATCTACTTCCCATGCTGTGTCTGAACATTTCAAAAGAGAGAAATACTAGGGAATTCATTCCAACACAAATCATTCTGACTGGTTTGCCTCNTTAAACTGTCAGTCCTAGACTTCTTTCAATGTTATAGAAATGGCAAGATTGAGGCATGAATAGAAAACTGTCCATACCTATTTAAAATAGTTTCTATTATGCATTACTTACTCGATGGGGCTAACCCATTTTTCAAATCCACCCTTGTTAACACACAGTTGGTTTCTTGGTGTGGACAAGCTTTTGTTTATTCTCTTTATAAGTTTCTTCTACCATTGCCCTAAATATATTGCTGCCCTAGTGTTTATGGCACATTGCAATTTGGTGTCATTTCTACATTTCATTGCTGGGCTGTTTACTCCATTTTCTATGCCAATAATGAAGATGCTAAAATGCCAGACCTAAATCAGCCCCTCCTCAGTGGCAGCTCCTGCCTCTATCCTTGCTCTGTCTGTTGCCATTTATCATTACGCCTTGTTTACAGTCCTTCAAATGGTTTTCAGACCATCTGAGAATAATCATATCCAAGGCAATTTGAATTCATTTTCCAAGTCAGATTTCATGAAGCACTGTATTAAATACTTTATGAAAATCCAAATATATTACTTGTAGTGCATTCCCTTTATCCATTAATTTCATAATTCTATCAAAAAAGCAATCAGGTTTGTCTGGAATGATTTGTTCTTTATAAATCCATACTGCTTATGTCTTACTTTCTCATGGGTACTCACTTATCCTCTCTATCTGTACAGATGTTTTATCTTAATGGTTTGATATTAATGAAAAATATGATGCTAGGTTCACTAGATACACATTTTCTGGGATTTTATGAATACATGTGCAAACATATATATATATATGTATATATATATACACAAATACATATATAAATATATATTAGTATATAATCAAGGGCTGGGGAAGACCTTAGAGATAATTGAATCCAATACACTTAGGGATAAAAAAAACCAAAGAGCATGGAAACAATGATTTGACCAAACTTACATATTGTGGAGACCTGGAAATGGAACCCATTTCTACCAAATATTATTCTAGGAATCTTTTGCACATTTCACTCCTTTTCTCCATTTATGCATTTATTACTTTTTAATTTAAGTATTTTAAAAATAAGTATCACATTTAAGTCATTTAATTTGAGAATGTAATATTTTTAAACAAATATTAGTTTATCTAACTACCTTTTCATTTATTTATATACCTTTTCCAAAGAAAATCCTATAAGATCTCCTTTATCTTTCATAGGTTTCCCCTAAGTAACTACTGTTAATTAAGAAAGCATATTTTAAAAATTTGATGTTTAATAAATATATGTTGAAAAAATATGTATTGGTTTACCATCATTTTATATAAAGTCAGTCTGATCTGAATCTAAAAGATTACATATAAAATATTTTATATGAAACAAATTCTGGTTTTATTACTTAAGTATATTACAATACCTTTCTCAAATACAACAAATTTTGAGAGAAAAATCTGTCATTTTTGTTCTCCATTTTTTGCTAGCATTTATATTTTCCATACTTATTATAGTATTTTGAACAATATCAACACAGATACATTAAGCAAAAGTCATCTTTTTGCCCTTTTAAGAAAATAGGGAATTTAAAAAATGATACAAGCTGTATTTTGAAGCTTTGAAACAGAATATAGGTAGATTAAGTTTATATATATATATATATATATATATATGTCAACATAATCTTAAATCCACAGTTAGGAGTTAGGAGCTTCTTTTTCTATAGAGAGAATCAACCAGAACTCCTCACAGTATAAAATTCTTTCCTTTAAAAGATCCTGGTGATTATCCATGACTCATCCAAATGGATGCCATTTAGTGAAGGTGGAGAATGACTTCATAAATGCAAAAAATTATCTGACTTTTTTCTTTTTAGAGAATTATACTTTAATACTATAATTATTCTTTGAAATTTGCTGGAAAGGTACATTGAAAATTCTTAACTGTAATTTCAATCTCTGGAAAGGAAGCAACAATTCTGTAAGTCCCAGGAAAGCTAAACTCTTCTAAGTGAAAAGTATGGTGATTCTAAACTGGCTAGAGCTACAAGCATTTCCATCCCCTGAGAGTCTAAAATGAACAGGTTCTTAGCTTTTGTTTTATCTATATCATATCCATATCAAAATAGATATAGATATGTAAATATAGCTACTCAAATTATACATATGCAAAATACATATAATACAAATTCATGTAGAATTACACTTTCTATAAAATTATACACACAAATATATATTATTTTAGAACTAGTTTATGTTTATCATATTTTAAGGAAAGGGAAAGGAACCATGGACTTGACTTTAATATCAAAATAAATATAATAGAAGAATACTGAAAACAATTTTTTCACTTTGCCCTAAGAAAGGCTCATATTTCAGAAAACTGTCTCCTGTATATTTATACATGTACATTTGTAACAATACAAATTACATATATTTATGTACATATAAAATGATTCATTATATATCTATCTATAATGTATGTATATGTACATTTATACATATACACACAATATATGTGCATATGTACCTTTACATGTTTAATGTCACATTCAAATGAAAAGCTGATATAAATAATTTTAGAATTAGTTGCAGCCTACATTCATTTGACAATAATGTGCTAGAATGGGGCATTCTGTTGTTTTGCATTAATGGAAGCATGAGGAGGATGTTCAAACACTTGGCTTTTGGTAGAGCTTGGCACTCAGTGATGACTTTTATCATTTAAGTCAATAAATTTGTTCAAAGTCATGCACAGGAGGAATCCAAGTCCTTAAGCTTAAAATTAAAAACAGACAGAAGGCAAAGGGAAAGTTATAAGTTTGTAGGACTTTAAAGTGATTTGTCTTCTGAAAGGTAGTGTGGTGCCATTAAATGATTAGCCATACTTCTTTTGTTCAACATAGCCTTTTTATTTCTCTGTTTATATCTAATGAAATTTAAAAAATATCTACTTCCCATGCTGTGTCTGAACATTTCAAAAGAGAGAAATACTAGGGAATTCATTCCAACACAAATCATTCTGACTGGTTTGCCTCTGCCATATGCTATATATTCAAGAACAATACAGTGGAATTTTCTTCCCCACTCCCACCCCCTTTCCTAGCTAAAGTTATAGATTTGTAGAAAATGTCTCTCCTTAATCAACATATCCTTCAGCAGTTACTTGAAACTCTGATTTGAAAAGTCAGGAATGTCAGAAATATTTTGTAGATTGTACAAGATTCTTTATTCTTGTAATAGATAAAAAGAAGAAGTAGGCTGTTGGGGTTTCGACAAATGGCGTTCAAGGTGATTCTATGATGATATTTGGTATTGTTTTTTGTTGTAAACTGAAAAGAACAGACAATAAAGAATTCTATAATCTTTAACTCATTTATCAAAAGATGATAAAATGCCCCAAGTAGTATTTAACATAAAAAATACTGGTTTATAATGTAGCACATGAGATATTCTTGTGATGCATTTCACCATTTTATCACTTCTGATGGGGAAAGGAATCTCTTAAAACAACTCTCAAGTTTATGCACTCCAAAAGGTAGAAATTAAAAAAAGCATGGTTTTATATTTTGTCTTCCTAAGTTTATGTTGTAAGACTTAAGACAAATTTTGAACACAAGATAGTTCCTAACTACTTAATTATATTTCTTTAAATACAAAGAGATTGAATTGAATAATCATCAGATCAAGGGTAAATTTCTGAAAGTTAATAGGGGATCTTGAATCGCCAAAATTTTGAAGATTTTTTAAGTATATAGATTTTCATTTAAAAATAAATGATAGTACAATGATATTCAGAATTTATGCCAAGACCAAGGCTGAAAATCATAACTAGAAATCTCTCTCTCTCTTCTTTCTCTCTCTCTCTTTACTCTCTCTCTCTCTCTCTCTCTCTCTCTCTCTCTCTCTCTCTCTCTCTCTCTCTTTCACTTTCTTTCTCTTTTTCTATCCCTCACTCCTCCTTTCTCTCTCTCTCTCCCTCGCTGTCTCTCTTTCTGGACAACAATTTATCTTGAAAGAGATTTATTAAATTTATCCATAGATGCATTGTTCTTTCCCCATCTTTGTTAAAAAAAAAAAAGAATAAAATCTGGGGGCAGCTGGGTACCTCAGTGGATTGAGAGCCAAGCCTAGAGATGGGAGGTCCTAGGTTCAAATCTGACCTCAGACACTTCCCAGCTGTGTGACCCTGGGCAAGTCACTTGACCCTCATTGCCTACCCTTTCCACTCTTCTGTCTTGGGGCCAATACACAGTATTGACTCCAAGACGGAAGGTAAGGGTTTAAAAAAAAGAATAAAATCTGAAAACGCCAATATAGCATTAATTTACTATTGTGTAAAGTGGCAAATTCAAATTATAATTGAAGAGTTGAATAGAAAGTCCTTAGAATTTTACAAGTCTGTGTAATTTAGAGCGATGATCTAAAGGGTATTAGATAAAATTAAACATGTCTGTTGTGTTAGAACTATTTCTATTTTACTCAGATTTTAAGGAAAAGGTAAGAAACCATGAACTCTTCTTTACTGTGTCAAAATAAATGTGTCAGGGAAGTACTGGATGCATTTTTTTCATCTTTGCCCAAAGAAAGGCTTATATTTCAAATGACTGTCTCCTGTTTGCATATTCCCTACTTCTTTTAAGTAGCACAATTTGTTTTCTATTAAAAACAGTTTTAGAAGTACAATGGAAAATTGACTTAATCTGATGAAATATTGATTTTCCTCATGACTGCAACTATACCTCTTTTGTGATATAGTGCATTTTCCCCTTTCATTTAAATTGATTAGGTTGTTAAATTGGCATCTATTTGAAAGCATATCAAAGAACTTTAGTCAAAGAGGCTTTTAAAGTTTTTTTTTCCTTAGTAGAGGTTGGGTTTATGCTTATAGAGTAAGTTTACTCTTATTAAGTAAGTTTACCCTTGGGATCTGTTCAATCTTTTTTAAAGAATGAAAAATATTTAAATTCTCTCTTATTAGGATAAAAAGTGTAGTCTTTTGCCTTAGAACAAAGCAACATTGGCCCACACCATCTTTGAACTGGTGAACTTAGTCTCATTAGCATTTTCTTCTATACTATTCATAGGATAATATTGAGTAGTCACAGTTGGCTAAGTGAATATTTATCCCATCCTACTAGCCTATAAGATGTTCATCTACTGAAGCAAAGGCTTTTTGCCTTCTGCTCATTTTCATATCACATTAATTCTGAAATTACATACAAATACTTGCATATACAGCCATTGTTAAAAATATTTATTTACTTTTTTAAATTATCCTAGACTTTGGGATATATAGAATATGTTGGAATGGTCCAACATAGAGATTCATGAAAATGATTATATTTGATTAACAAATGGGAATGAGCCTTTCAAATGCTGTAGTTCATATTTATGAGACAGGACACAAGTTTTGTTGCTGTTGTTGTTGTTTGTTTTATTAAAATTGATCTGCCTCTAACTAAATCAACTTATATGTATGTCATAGAAGATTTCCAGTAAGAGGCAATAACCTTGTTCTCTGTATTTCTAGAGTGCAGTACTTATACCACACTTATTACTATGTGTATATATGTAAAAATATATATGTATACACACACATATATATGTGTATGTATGTATGTATACATACATACACATATATATATATATATATATAGCTTACTCACTAGATTATAAGTTCATTGAAGGCAGGAACCATGCCTTAGACATTTTTATTAATTATTAACCTTTACACACACTATATGCTCAAAGCATTTCTTTTTAAGAAATGAATAATCCAGAGTTGAATAACATTGGCATCTTCTAGTATTTAAAAACATAATTCATTAAAATTACTTTTAAAGCTAATAACATAAATGACTGAAAAGAATTTGCTAAATACTTACTATGTGCCAATTAGTTTTAAGAGATGGTGAAATAAAGGAAATTTTGTCTCTTTCCTCAAAGAGCTTGTATTCTAGTCAGGGAAGATAGTACATAGAAATGAATAGTGGAAAAGGAGAGATGTTCTGTAGAAGAAAGTTTAACGGATGGTGAATAAAGTCATAGGGAAGGAATGGTAGTAATGATTTGATTATAGCCCTTCCAGCAAGAGGTTAAAGGAAGAGTTTTGTCAGTAGATAGTGACAGGTGGATGGCAAGAAGTTGCCTGGAATAGACAGCTACATGGGATGAGAAAAATGATTTGGCTTAATGTTTTCACTATATGACATGTTCACCCAATCATCCATCAGATTTGTGGGACCAAGGGTAGGAGTTCCAAAGTTGAGTGTATTAAGTCCAGGAAATGGTCTGGAGGTCTGGTGGTCTGTATAATATAGAAAGAGAGAGGAGAGCAAGAAATTGACTGTGATGGATGGTAAGGAGTATGTTTTTAACAGTGTTTTGAACTAGGTTTACATCAACTGTTACTTGGTCAAAGACTTTTTAGTTAATGTACTTTATTAGAATAAATAGGAATTACTGGTGGTGAGCATCAAAATTGCTATATAAAGAAACCAATCAAAAGCATTTTATGGTTCTCTGCATTTTGCCAGTTTAATCAATGATAATAGTAATATTTCAAAGCTTTATAACACTTAGTTTTACTAAAGATTTTTTGCTCACAATAGCTCTGGGTCATTGTAATCCTGCAGTGTTGTTTATACTATTAAATTGTCTGGCAGATTCTTCATAGACTAGTTAAATCAGTCCACCTAAATTACAATCAAACTGTGGAAAATTCTTAATTAGTGGATTCTAAATGGGTAAGATTTTCTTTTGCATACTAATAGAGACATTCAGAGTTGTCAGAAATTTTGGCTTTTCATGTGCCATAATAGTGTCTTCTTGGCTTTTTTTTTAGATCTCGTCATGAGAGTTTTCAAGACTAGAAATTGATTTAAAAATATGTAGCTATGTATCAAACACTCCAGAAAATGCTTAAATCTTTAGATGGAGAGCTATTACATTTATGCTCAGACAAATGTGTGCATGGACCGTTGTGCTAAAAAAGTATTGATTGAGTCAGGGCATATAAACCGTAATGGAGCTCTGCATTGCACAGAAAGCATGAAATTTTAGAAAAATTGCTAAACTTTTCATAAGGAGGAATGGGTTCAAATACTGCCTCAGAACCTTACTGGCTTTGTGATGGTGGGAAAGTCACTTAGTTTGTCAGAGCCTCAGTTTCCCCCTCTATAAAATGGAAATAATAATATTTGTACTACCAACTTTACATAGTTGCTGTAAGGAAAATGCTCAGCAAAAGTTAAAGCTCTCTCTATATTTGAGTTATCATCCATGCAATTTTTGCCATTTATAAACATGTATATATACATATATATGTAATATAAACAATTGTGGAAAAAGAAAAGAATCCAATAAGGTCTTTGAAAAAACTCTCATAAATATCTCTTCCTTTAACAACCTTCATTTTCAAAAAAAAAAAATTACCCAGTAGCTTTCAGATGCCACTAGGAAGCTAATGAAATGAAAACTCATTGCCTTTTGCTTCAGTGACCCAGAAATATTGAAAAAAATACTAAAAGCTATTTAAAAAATATGTTCAATGTATAATTAATACAGTGATTACAAAATTTTATTCCTCCCCTTACATCTATTTTGCTTTGTAACATAATTTATAGGTATTCAATTTTATATTACTTCAGACAGTAACTGAATGTCTAAGCCTTCAACAGCCTATTTCAGTTAAAAGATTCTTTATGAAATAAATACAGCCTATCTTTCTTATGAGTAAGATTCAGATTTAAAGTCATAAATTATTATAACTTCTCAGAAGAAACAAAAAACAATATATAAGATAGTGGATTTGCGTAGTTCCTTAATTTAATTCATCATCTGGAAAACTTTTCTTAACTTATATATGGACTCATTGGTAAAGTGAGGTTCTGGAATATGGGTTAAATAAACTTCCATTTGTTAACACTGAATAATCTTCAAGGGTTTCATTTTGTTCTAACATGAATCTCTAACTGGATAATAGCCTGAGTTAGAACCATATTTAACACCTTTCCTAATTTCCCCTATTGTTAATGACCTCACCCAAAGTTATTTTGTATTTATTATCCTTTGAATAACTTGTGTATATGTTCCCTTTCCTTTGAAGAATGTAAGTATGTCGCCTTCCCAACAGAGATTGTTTCATTTATGTCCTTGTGTAGAGATTGTCCCATTATAGAGATTGTGCCAGTTAAATATTAATGCAAAAAAAATAGATCATAAGACCGTCAATCTGAAACTGTACAGGTATTCAACCACCATCTGGTCCAGCCCTCTTATTCTAAAGATGAGAGCTTAATGAGCTCAGAAAGATTAACTAGCTTGCCCAATATCATATAGATAATGCTTATCAATATTTAATTTTGAGATACTCTGAGACAGTATTTTTTCCTCTCACTCTCCACTGTGATCTGTTAGAAGAATACAGCATAAAAAAGCCAAGCTTGGATTTTCAAAGATCTGACTTCAATTCCTGATAGACACTTTTTATGATGCCTTTGACCCAATTTCCTTGTTGGAGAATCCCTAGAGGGGGTGCTTAAATCTTGATGTCAATGTCTATTTTATTTTGATTTCTATACTCTTATGGCCTACCTAGTATGTTGCTTGTCCAACTTTTCATGATCCATTGGGTTTTCTTGCTTAGGATACTGAAGCAGTTTACCATTTCATTCTCCAGTATGTCCAGGGGATCCTTTTGGCAAGCAAAGTTAATTGATTTGCCTAGAGTCATACAGCTAGAAAGGACCTGAGGCTGAAACTTGAACTCAGGTCTTCCTGTCTCTAAGTCCATTACTGGTGCTCTATTCACTGAGCTACAACTGCTTCTGCTAGAATAATTCCTGCAATATAATAACCACTTTACATATGCTTGCTAAATTGAATTGAATTGAATTGACACATTTCCTTTAAGGCAAGTTATTAACCTCATGAAAATGGTTTATTTTCTAAATGGCTCACTTAAAATAAGTGATTTAGTTTAAGATTAAATTAAAACATTTTCAAATGGCATAAATGTGTTAAAAACTTGTGAAATTTGGAATCATAAGAAGTCTGATAAATTATGTTTCTGTTTTTCAATTCAAATCCTTCATTCAAGATGAGATTTTTATTACTGATAGGATGGATATGATGACTCAAGGATGTGATATCCTTTTTTTAAAACTAAAATACTTGTTTTTCAGAACAAGGTTTGATGCTTCAGAGTGTTATTTTCCCTTTATTTCCTCCACAGTATTAACATTGTCCTCCAAAATTTGTGGATAGTGATACTGACAAGTATATTGGATCATATGGGAACCTTGGATTAAGAAGGAGCTAAGCTGAAGTCCTACCCTTGATATATATAGTCTGTATAGCTATTAGCAAACCACTTAACCTCTAAGATAGATTAGACTCATGGAAGGTGCTGATGTGCACTGGTAGGGAGAAATTCCTATCCCACTAAAATGGCAGGTCTAATCCCCCAGTGTCCCCTCCAAAATTCCATGCATATAGATTAGAACTCCATCCACAGTAATATAGTTTGAATAATGAGGGTCAGGATATGCTCAGGGCAGCAAAGGCGAGGGATACAGTCTCATATTAGCAGCAATGAAGAATATAAAGGAAACTATAAAGTTTAGTGTAATGAGATTTGACCTATAAAATTTTGTGAGGACTCTTCTAATAGTATAAGTGACTGTTTTTCAGTGAACTTTCCTGTATGCTTAGAACCCTGTAGTTTAACAAATAAGGAAGAAAAAAGAATGGAAATAAACATGAAAGCCCTCATTTACCAGGGACTTCCTCCATCTATACCTATTATATGCCTCATTCCATGTTGCAACAGCTACAGTAAGCTGAATAAAGGCTTATGCCTGGGATTTGTACCTTTAAGTAATTTGTGAATCGCAGGTAGGATACACAAGTCCTCAGGGTTTTATTGTCTTTATTCTTCAATTGTTTTTCAGTCATGTCTTCTTCTCTGTAACCCCATTTGAGATTTTCTTGGCAAAGATATGGAAGCAGATTGTTTTTCATTCTCCAATTCATCTTAAAGATGAAGAACTGAGGCAAACACCGTTAAGTGAAGTGTTCAGGTCACAAGTTAATGAACATTTGAAGTCATGAAGATGAGTCTTCTTGATTCTAAGCCCAGTTCTCTGTCCACCGTGCCACCTAACTACGCCTAAATTTTTATTACCTTTGTCCAGTTTCATTTCTGCCCAATTCTTCATTACTCCATTTGGGATTTTCTTGGCAAAGCCACTTATTTGCCATTTCCTTCACCAGATAATTTACAGATAAGGAGCTAAAACAAATAGGGTTAAGTAACTTTCCCTGGGTCCAACAGCTAGTAAGTATCTGAGATTGGATTTGAACTCATAAAGATGAGTCTTCCTGATTCCAAGCCCAGTATGCTATCTACTGTGCCACCTAGCTGCCCTTATTCCCATCCCCGTATATTATTTATGTAAAATAAAACTCCAAGTAAGACTGTTTTTATGGTCACTTGCTAACATACCTGGAGTTTTATTTCTGTATCAATAATATCTTATTATGAGCAGCTATATGACCAAGTGGATAGGCTGTCATGACCCTATTGACATGATGAGACTTGAATCCAAATTTTGCATTAGATACTATTTCAGTGATCCTGGGACAGTCACTTAACCTCCATTTGCTTCATTTCCTCCTCTATAAATCAATATAATAGCCCAGCACCTCCCTAGATTGTTAATGAAAATACATTGCAATAATGTACATATATATATATATACATATGTATATCTATATTACCAAATATGCTATACACATGTAATTTTACTAGTAATAGTGTATAATTGGCCAATAGATTCCTTGCAGCTGCACTTCTTCCTTCTATCCATTGAACTTTCTTTAGCATGACATAGAATCTCTTCATCCTGGAAGCTCGCTCTACCTTAGGATGATTTTTTACATTGAAATGACTTTCCCTTTCAGCCTATCCCTCTCATTGTCTAGTTTATCACAGAAACTCTTTTTTTCTAAAGGAAGAAGCCCAGGTCAACCATGCATCCATTTCTCTCCTAGCTGTACACGTGACCTATGTTCTCAGGACTTTACCATTTCCCCTCATTGGGCACCCTCACCTCCACCTATCTTTTCACCTTCTTGAAATTAAGCTCTTTGACGACAGAGGCTATTTTCATTTCTGCATTTATTTTATGCTTACTCTTTTGGACAATTCTTGGCATACAATAATCACTCAATAAATGCTTCTTCACTTGAGTAGAATCAGTTAACATGATTCCACTGAGTTTTTAAATGGTTACAATAGCAAGACCAATAATGCAATTTGCCTTCCTAGGTGAACATGATCCTACTGGGCCACTGTCCTACTATGATTCCTAGAAGGGATAATGTATTGGATTCAACTCTTTCAATGTCTTTAATTCATTTCCCCTTATAATCAAAGGAAGGGAATTGTGAATGGTTGGCTCCAGAAAAGACACTGAAGAGAATGCCACTAACTGGCACAAATGAGACTCGGACTTTTGACCTTAGCCTCATTAGAACTGTGTGCCAAACAATTGATATAACCTTGCTCTTATGGGAAAAAAAGGCATTTCCTACCACTAGCTGGATCAAGTGCTGTGGAAAAGAACATTTAGCTAATGCAGGGAATGGCTTCAGAAAGCATCTGTTTCTTCCTAAAAACCTCACTATAACACCAAGCTGTTGTCATGACAGAAACTAGAAAGATAAATGACACATTTTGTGAGTCTATTTTTAGAGTGCTCTCTGTCTCATGAGCAAATATTCTGATTGAACATTATCTAAAGCTGCAAAACTCTAATGTGGTCCTTTATAATGTATAATAATTTAGGCATTGATGGAATAGTAGCATCTTTTGGAGCAGAAAATGGCATTTCTGGTGCTGATACAGTGTTGTCTGTATATATACCTTGGAGCATTGAGAACTTTGAAATGCACACACACACACACACACACACACACACACACACACACACATAGCATCTCTTACTCTAGTATCTATGATCATTATTTTCAGACTCTCTGTCTTTTTATAGTTTTGAATGATTTATTATTTTGACTCATCACTTCCTACCTAAAATATGCCAGAAATCAATCATTATTGACTAAAGGAGGTGTACATTTGAATACTTTAACAAAGCTGTTTAACTTTAACACATCAAATAGCAACTGTGTGAAATCATAGAAAATTAGAAATGGAAGGGGCTTGAGAAATATTGTGGTTTACTCCCCACATTCTACACATACAGAGAGATGCCAAGAGGTAATGGGATTTGCCTAGAATTGAACAGCTAACAGAACTTGATTACCAGGCTAGTGATCTTTTCTTTTTCTTTCTTTTTTTTTAACCCTTATCTTCTGTCTTGGAATTAATACTGAGTATTGGTTCAAAGGCAGAAGAGTGGTAAAGGCTAGGCAATTGGGATTACATGACTTGCTCAGGGTCATACTGCTATGAAACACTGGGGGCTAGATTTGCACTCAGGAACTCTTGTTTTCAGGCCTGACTCTATATTCTGAGTACTAGTGATCTTTCCTAAGCTGCCTGGGTGTTCTGTCATTATGATTGTGTCCTCAAGATTTAGTAAGGTTAACATTTTATTGCACGTTAATGATAAAACCAGATCTGGCTTAACTGAAAAATGCAGAGTACTTTTGTTACTCTCTCTGTCTCTGTCTGCTGTCTGTCTGTCTTTTTCTGTGCCTTCTCCCTATCCCCCTCACTCCCTGCCTTCCACTTTCCCTTCCTTGACTTCTCTCTGTCTTTCTGGTTGACTGTCTATCTGTCTAATATATATGTATGTATAGTGGTTAGTTTATAAACAAAACTTAATCCTTATATAAATACTACCTTTTATCTATAATAATGATAGTTCATGTAATATAATTAATCATTAAACATAGCATAACATATTTGTTATTAATATGATAGTAATGCTAATTTATGTATTGTGATTAATTTTAATATGATTAATATCATAACTAATATAATTAATCAAAAGTATGCTGATAGTTTTATTCTAAAAAAAGTATTCATCAAGTATTATTTTATAACACTGAACATTATAGGATAGCTTTAAAATATTTTAATAGCTATAAACTCCAGAACACTTTCCTCTACCTAGACTATTTCCCTCAGCTCCACCTATGGTGATAAACCACTGTTGTTTACCATAACTCACCTATCCTTAAGCCATTTGATTTGATTCCTCTATAGAATATATTAATAAATTAATTAGGGCAAGCAAGTTCTTAAATATTCCACTATAGATTTTTGCTAGGAAGTTCCAAAAAACATAATCAAAGAGAAAATAATAAATTCATTTCTTAGATTTATATGATCAATCAATGAATCAATCAAATATATATACCTTAGCATCTGGTTATCTGATATATTAAACTGAGTCGGTGCCTTTAGTATGGATAATTAAATAAATAAACATAAGAATTAATAAAACATTTGATATTTTTAGAAGTAGTATTATCTATTTCAGAGTCAATTCAATTCAATTATTTTTAAGCATCTACTTAGTACAATGCACTGGAGTTAAGACTCTAAGATAACAAGGCCTTGCCTTTCAGGAGCTCACATCCTTTGAGAGGAGAAATAATTTGTGTAACATGTAGTTACAAAATATATGCAAAGATAATGCAAAGTAATATGGAGATAAGGATGGTAAAAATCAGGATGGGATGGTAGCAAACAGTAAAACTTTAAAAAGAAGATTGAAACTAAGCTAAGTCTTGCAAAGACATTCATTACTCTCCCCTTCTTTCATTTTAGCCAATCTGCTAGGTGTGAGGTGATACCTCAGAGTTGTTTTGATTTGCATTTCTCTAATTATTAGAGATTTAGAACACTTTCTCATATGTTTATTGATAGTTTTGATTTCTTTATCTGAAAATTGCCTATTCATGTCCTTTGCCCATTTATTGATTGGAGAATGGCTTGAGTTTTTGTACAATTTATTTAGCTCCTTGTATATTTGATGTTTATATAAATAAAATATGTTGTGGAGGCACAAGTGAGGTGATATTTGTAAAACCCCTGATGTATTGTAGACAAAATATCCATGCTTATTCCTTCCCCTTTCCTCCATAAATATACTTCTCCTTTTCCCAAAAGGCAGTAAAATCTTTCTAACCTACATTCCTACAGACTTGTGAAAATATTGTAAAAAAAGGAAAGAGTTTTAAAGGTAAAATTAATTGTGATATGTTTACAAATTTCTTTTTACATCTGTCAAACACCGATCGCATCATTAAGAATGTGTTATTTAAACTGTCTTACTAGCACTTGCACAGAATACAATATTGAAGTTTCTTCTCAGACATGGTATTTTTTTGCATATAGCAAATAATACTGCTATCCACAAATGCAGCGATAATTTCATTAACCAAACCTTTGAACTTTGACATCAATAAAGACATTAAACAGGAAGATCAGCTGTATCATATAAGATGATCTCCAATGGTTGTAAACAAAGAAGAATATATTATTCATTTTCTAAATATTACTATTTGCAAATGATGCCAAAATAACTGCAACTGGTCCTCAAATTCTCTAGAACCTCATGAGAGAAATTCAATGCAATGCAAAAGCTATTTAGTCTGTCTATTAATCATAGAAAAATAAATGGAGGAAAAAAACTCATATGTAGGTCTGCCTGATTATACTGTTCAGGTAGATGAACAGCCCAAAGAACCAGTCAATAAGATCTTGGACAAGTGCTATAAATATATGATGGGTTGTGCCTAGAAATGGAGACAGGAATAAAATACTAAAATGAAACTTTCAGGGATTTAAAACTATTTTCTTCTGCAAAAGACAATATTCTCCTGATTCTGCTATATGGCTGCTAATAATATAATATAATATAACAATTCTTGAAAAACTAAAATGGCAAATCATCTAAAGAGCAATGTTCTGATCCATTGTGGACATTGTAGTAGGGTAAGACTATGTTACCAAATGAAGATATGTATAAGAAATTCTCATAAGATATTATTGAAGACACCTATGAGGATAGAATGACAGACTAGTCATGTAATATGAATTTGAAACAACGGATTGATAACTTGAGTTTGAGTAGCATAATAGGGCCAAAAAGATACTTTAAAAAGATAAAAGTTAAAGAAAGCTTCTAGCAAATGGGTTATATTCTCTATGGGCCAACTCTTGAACAATCTTATATACCATATTCAAGGGTCTAGGCTGTGGTATTAGAGATCATGTCATGAAGGTGGGAGGAATACTTGGGCTGATTAAAAAAAATCCATCAAAGCAATGCAAAACTGTCATGAATTGTAATGTAATTACATGATAATCAAAAGGCAATTAATATAATACTTATTTAAAACACAAAAGCTTGATTATTAATATCCCAGAAAGTGACAAGTTACTCTGGAATTAGAGAGGAAAATTAACTTTGTTCTTAGTGAATTAAAAAAATAGTTAATCAAGGTCACCCTAGTTTTATGTCAAATCCTCAAGAACTTTGACTAACTAATGCTTATAGATAGTAGAGCAAAATAATCCCTAAATATTTCTTATCATCTTGGTTATTTTAATTTCCTTCTAGTTTTCTGAATAGACTAAAACTGTCATGTCCAACATTTAGCATAGTGCAATTCACTATAGGAATAGGGAACAGGTCTGTGTTTTCTTTGGCATAGAAAATTCCCAGATGAAGAAACTCTTTCTAATTCTGAGTGGCATCTTTGCTGCAGTTTATATTCTTAGAGTTGCCTAGAGCAGTGATGTCAAACTCAAATGAAACTAGGACCAGGAATCAGTACCTAAAGATCCCTATGAGCCATAGTTTTAGTGTATTTTTATCTTGTTAAACAGTTGCTGCTAACATTTCAATCTGTTACCTGTTGGACTTGTGAGTATTATGGGCTGCATGACCACAATAGGTTTTAGGGTCATTGAAAGATAAAATGCTCAAGGTCACATAGTTACAGGGTTTAAGTTGTTGTTCAGTCATTTCATTTATGTCTGACTCTTTATGATGCCATTTGGAGTTTTGTTGGCAAAAATTCTTGAGCAGTGTTTCCTTCTGAAGCTCATTTTAAAGGTGAGGATGTGGAGGCACCAGGGTTAAGTGACTTGCCCATGGTCACATAGCTAGTAAGAATCTGAGGCCAGATTTGAACTCACGTAGGTGCATCTTCCTAACTATAGGTCTAGCACTCTATTCACTGAACCAACTAGTGTTCCACAATGTGTTAGAGGGAGGCAGGCATTTAATTCAACTCTTCCAGACTCCAAGATCAACTCTCTATCTATTATACTATTCATGCTTCCTAAATCCTTAATGAATTTAATTGATGGGCTTAGATAATTTCAAGTTTTGACAGTATCATTGTCAGAGTTTACCAAAGTGATATCAAGAAGATGCTTTATTCAGGACTAAGCCATATACTAGGTCCCCATCTCATTTAAGTAAAGTTTATTTTTTTCTTTTAAAGGTATTGAAAGAATCCCAGAGATTTTAAATTATCAGAGGGAAATGGCTTTTCTTAGTGTAAAAATATCCAAGACTTTTAAGCTGTTCAAACTCCTGTTCAGACTTTTGATAGCAGACCTTCAAGTGTGGCCATCATCATCATCATAGGGGAGCTAAAATCATGTTAATGATTCTTAATGATCTTAATGATTATCTTTTCTGTGTTTAAATGACTTTGTCTTTCTTATATTAAATAAACTTTTTATTAACTATGAGATGGACTAGGAATTTTTCATTTTCTGGTATCCAACCTCAGTGATAAGAATAGTCTAAAAAGTCCTGGTCCAATATGATTTATATTTTCTTCTACATGTGACCTAATTTATATTTTCTCATTTTAATCATGAGGCAATCAAATTTTCAGTGCTAAATAAACCCTCACAACACTAGTATGTGTCAGTCATTTTGGTAGCCTTTAGGTACAGAGAGGGCCTTCAAGGAATTTACATTCAATTTCCCCCCTGAAACATGAGCAATGTCTCATTCTTATTCTTTTCCATTTCTGTGGTTTTGCTTATACAGTTCCCTCTCCTTAAAATCCTCCTTTCCCCTTACCCTAAATGGGTCTCCTAGTTGACCTTTTAAAATCTTGCTTATCCTTCAAGACCCAAGCCAAATAATACCTCTACTTTCCCAGATTATTCCATCCCATTGTGATAGTTCCCTAAATACTTCTGTTATCTATATCACTTATTTATCAATTACATGCTACTAATAACATACTCTAACTTATGTTACCTATGTATTGGCAGCACATGGTGGTATATATTCAATTCCATACAAATGATTGAAAATAAATGCTATTGCTATTAAGAAGAAAGCAGGAATCATTTCTGGTTGAGTTGGTGCCTGACGGGGTTGACTGGTTGTACCCTGAAGGATAAGTAGAATTTATATAAACTAAGAAAGAAGTGCAAGGAATTCCAGGAAGAGTTAAACAGAGACACAAAGGAAGAGACAGTACATTTAGTGAGGGAGTTTTAACAGTGTTAATCATCAAATATTGTCAAGATAGGGGACTAGCAGGAAAACAGTTTACTTGAGGCACAAATAATTATTGGAAGGGTCTAATGGGAAAAATCTTAAATTCATTAATATAAAACACCATAGTTTAAAAAAATACACAGGTACTATTGTCATTCTAAAGTAGTAAATTAAAATATGCTGAGACAATGCATTTGGATTTTTTTTTTGGCAGTGGGAGCCATTGAAGATTTTTTTAGTATAGGAATGATAAGATTAATTCGCATCAAGATGAGGAGGAAGGGAAGAGATTGCAGTAGTCACTTTGTCTTTAGCAGCTACAGATCTTTTCTAATAAAGTTTAACTCACATTGAAGGGGAAATGGCATAACATTCCTAGGAGACCAATTGCTTCAAAGTAGACTGCTTATTAAATAATTCTAGTACAGATCTACAATTGTTACAGACACCTTCATCCTCACTTCAATGAACAAGCACATTTTTATTTCAACTGAGCATTAAATTCTCTAAATTAATCCTGACTCTATGGGGGTTGGGTAATGGCTCTTCCAACGTGACTGCTATCTGTTCTCTGACTTACATTTATGATTAGTGAGTATCTTCGGTCCTTTTGACCTTGATATCCCAGAGGGATCTTAATGATATGTATTTTCTGTAAGTCCTTATTACCATTTTTATTCCAGTTTCTTCAACCTTTTTTTTTTCTCATCTTGCCAAATATGTCCGCCTTACCTTTCAAACTCCTATTTTGACTTTGAAGTGAACTAATAATGAATTTTAAAGAGAAGTATTCTCTATAAATTTGGCTTCACAGTATGTTACATTAAATTGTTTTATTAGAATTCAGAAATTTGGGTACTCAAATATACTATCCATATGTTAATAATATAAAACTCTAGATAAAATTATGTACATGATCGTAGTCTCTCTTTTTTCTTTCAAAGTGCTATAAACTGAAGGGTGAAATGCAAGCCCTCCAAAGCCTAACCCCTGACTACTATTTGGAATTCTACTTAAAGTCCAACCCAAATTCAATCACTTCTTAGAAGTCTTCCTTGATATCACCTCCCCTGCCCTTTCTCTAGTTAGTAATGATTTTTCTATCTTGGAACTTAAATCAACTCTTCAGTCTATGTGCTAATCACTGATAGTACAGATAAAAAAAATAAAATGCAACAGTCCCTGCCCTCAAAAAACTTATCTTCCATACTGGAAAATAGCACATAGACTATAAATATAAACAAAATATTTACAATTTCAAAAATTAAAATGTATAACAATTTGTCTATACTTTTCAAACATTTGTCTCTGCCTTCCTCATAAAGCCTTTCTCTATCACTCCAGCCATTGGTGCCATCTTTTCTGAAAGTAAATTATTAACTTCATATTTATTCTGTCTTACCCTTATACGTGCCTTTACAGTCAATTTAGTGAAAAGAATGTAAGCTCTTTGAAGAATGAAGCTTATCTTGGTTTTTGGAGTATCCACACCTGGCATAGTGCCTGATACACAGTAGACACTTGTTAAATGTTTCTTGAATGAATGATATTTTGTAATATAATTGTTTGTGTGTATATATGTGTTATCCCTGATACTGATCTATAATGTCCCTGGCGGTCAATTTTGTCATCTACACTTCATATCTCCTATCTTCTTACTAAATATGCTCCTTCTTACACTGTTGTTTTTTGTTTGGTTATTTTAGCTATGCCTGACTCTGTGACCCTATTTGGGTTTTTCTAGCCAAAGAGATTAAATTGGTTTGCCATTTCCTTCTATAGCTTATTTTAGTGATAAGAAATCTGAAACAAACAGGACTAAGAGACTTGCCCAGGGTCACATAACCATTAAATGTCTGAGGCTGGATTTGAACTCTGATCTTCTTGACTGCTGGCCTGGCTTTCTATCCACTGCACCATGTAGGTGCCCTCTTACATAGCAGGTATTTAATCAATGTTTTTGAAATGAAATTAGTGTATTGAAAAAATTGCTAGAACTCTTATTAATTAGAAAGTTGATGTGTCTAAGATACAAGTTAACCAAATTTTTGTATTTCTGAAATTTGTTTTGAGGAAATGAAGTCCTAGAAAACATACTGTTTTGATTCCTTTCAGAAACACATTCACTACTCTGCTCTGCAAGTAAATTCCTATTATTACAAGCTAATAGATTCGTATCCAACGATGGGGCTTTTGATGTCTAATCTTATCATTTTACAGATGAGGAAATTGACCACAGTCAAATAGCTAGTTAATGTCTGTAATAAATAAAATTAATATAGAGACAGAATTACAAATATCATGGTTTCATTGGGTTTATTGAAAGCCATTTAGAAAAATGCAGCCACGTGCCTACTAAGATTTAGTTCAAATGCTGTGCCATACCTCTGCCCACCAAGCTTCTTCAGCAGGAAAAAGAGAGAGTGTACCAATCCCATCCTGAGTCTTTATACCTCTGTCTATGTTATCATACTTCCTGTCCGCCTCATTACGCAAGAGGATCATGGGAAATGTAGTTTCAAGTCATATAAACGGGGACCTCAAAATTATTTCAAGGACTCCCAAATTTCCAATATCACATGTGTGAGGTAGAATTCAGTCTCATCTCTTCTTGATTTCAAGTCAAGTACTCTTGAAGACTTGTGACCATATTAGTATAAGGACCCAAATCACTAGATGTTTGCTGTATGTTTCATTTGGAATGTCCAAGTTCAATGTGACTTTGAGATGAGTGTCAAGAAATAAATGTGTGCTTACTAGACTTTTTATTTTGATTTGTTAGACCCATTAATTAATCCCATTAGGCTTGGAAATAGGACTATAACCACTGGATTGTCTCATTTTACAATCTCATATTTAAAATTAGTTATTCATCCTCATGATTTAACTTATAATTATTACACATATGTTAAAAGGCTAAATATATATCTTTACATAACATATCTAATAAATGGACATGCATATAGTATACTTTAGAAAATAAATTACCAAATAAAATCAATGTACACATGTTTGCAAACTTTCTTTTAAATTTAAGCTTATTTGCTTGAAATTTGACTGAATTTCATCTACTCTGAAGATTCAAATATAGTCTTTGAGGCAATGATTTAGAGCAGGACTTTAACTTTTTTCTACCTTAACATAGTTAACTTTTAATTAACCTAATAGATTCACAAATATTGTTAGAGGTACAGCATTTGTACTTAAATTTTGTGTCCTCATAAAAGAACCAATGTCTTTGTAAAAATAAAATATTAGATTAATTTTATTTGGAATATAGCAAGAATGCGAAGTAAATATAAAAGTCCTTTGGTGAAACAGAATGGATCTAAAAAAAGTATTTTGATGTTTCTACCTAAGCAGTTTACTTAAATGAAAGGAGTTACCTACTCAAAAAAATAGCTGATTTAATTGTTTGCAAAATGTTTTGTAGTTGTTTTCGTATAATTCCTGTCTTTGTTTTGGTAGATAGATTCCTAAGTATTTTATATTGTCTAGGGTGATTTTAAATGGTGTTTCTCTTTCTACCTCTTGCTGTTGTGATGTGTTGGAAATATATAGAAATGCTGATGATTTATGTGCAATTATTTTGTATCCTGCAACTTTGCTAAAGTTGTTGATTATTTCTACAAGCTTCTTAGTTGATTCTCTAGGAATTTTTAAGTAGACCATCATATCATCTGCAAAGAGTGATAGCTTAGTCTCCTCATTGCCTATTTTGATACCTTCAATTTCTTTTTCTTCTCTATGCTTCTGCTAATGTTTCTAGTACAATGTTAAATAATAGAGGTGATAATGGGTGTCCTTTTTTCACTCCTGATCTTATTGAAAATGCTTCTAACTTATTCCCATTGCATATGATGCTTGTTGATGGTTTTAGGTATATACTGTTTATTATTTTTAGGAAAGGTTCTTCTATTCCTATGCTTTCCAGGGTTTTCAATAGGAATGGATGCTGTATTTTGTCAAAGGCTTTTTCAACATTTATTGAGATAATCATGTGAGTTTGTACCCCAAAGAGATCATAGATAAACAAACTTGTACGAAAATATTTATAGCTGTGCTTTTTGTGGTGGCAAAAAAACTGGAATATGAAGGGATGCCTTCCAATTGGGGAATGGCTGAACAAACTGTGGTATATGCTGGTGATGGAATACTATTGGGCTCAAAGGAATAATAAACTGGAGGAATTCCATGTGAACTGGAAAGACTTCCAGGAATTGATGCAGAGTGAAAGGAGCAGAGCCAGAAGAACATTGTACACAGAGACCAATACACTGTGGTAAAAGAGAATGTAATGGACTTCTGTACTAGCAGCAATGCAATGACCCAGGAGAATTCTGAGGGATTTATGGTAAAGAACGCTACCCACATTCAGAGGAAGAACTACAGGAGTGGAAACAGAAGAAAAACAACTGCTTGATCACATGGGTTGAGGTGGCCATGATTGGGGATATAGACTTGAAACTACCACACCAATGCAACTATCAACAATTTGGAAATAGGTCTTGATCATGAAGAAACCAGTGGAAATACACATCTGCCATGGGGGGGGGGGAGGGGAAAGTTGGGGCATGAAGAGGAAAGTAAAAGCATGAATTATGTAACCATGATAACTTTTCAAAAAAATAAATATTAATAAATACTTAAAAATAGCTGAAACCAAAGTACAATGTCTTTTGCATATAACTATAGCTACATAATTTTTAAATATATGTTCTCTAATAGTTCTTGGGAAAACAGAGTGAATCTAAGAAAACTATTTTGTGTAAGCTTTAATGAAGCTTCTACATTTGTTTTCATTTCTGAGTTTTAACAAATTAAGACTACTTTTTTTTTAAACCCTTTTACTTCGGTGTATTGTCTCATAGGTGGAAGATTGGTAAGGGTGGGCAATGGGGGTCAAGTGACTTGCCCAGGGTCACACAGCTGGGAAGTGGCTGAGGTAGGGTTTGAACCTAGGACCTCCTGTCTCTAGGCCTGACTCTCAATGCACTGAGCTACCCAGCTGCCCCCTAAGACTACTTTTTTGCATAGAAACTTTGCTAATCACGTTTCTCACCTATTTTGTTGGTAAATCACTTATTTTCATTGTTGAATCATTTCAGTTGTATCTAACCCTTTGTGTCTCCATTTGGAGTTTTCTTGGCAAAGATACTGCATGGCTGTGCTATTTCCTTGCCCCCACAAGCAGGGTTAAGTGACTTATCCAGGATCACATAGCTAGTAATCTGAGACTAGATTTTAATCCAGGAAGAAGAAACTGATTCTAGTCCTGTCACTGCATCCCTTGCCCCACCTAGCCACCCCATATAATTGTTACAAACACTTTTTTGAGTATTCCATGTAAAATATAAACTCCTTGAGGGAAGGAATTGTTTCATCTTTTTATCTCCAGTACTTAATATAGTGCCTGACTTATACTGATTAATAATTGCTTTCTGATAGATTATTTTTCCATCTTGAAATCCATGGAGTATCTTGGATCCAAACAAATTTAACAAAACTATAACAAATATAACAAAATGGAGTCTATTTGCTGAGAGTTCCTTCTCTCCTCATCCCATTTCACTTAGATACCTTCCCACACTGCTTCCTCTAATATGAAATTGCCTTCCTCCTTGCCAGAACAAGCTACTTGAGTGTGCAAGAAATTCCACTCAATCTCATCCCATTCTCTCCCCTGAATTACTCTATCATCCTCATGTTCTCACTTAGAGTCCCATCCTGTCTACTAGCAACATCCCAACTACCTCCAAATATACCTTTCTCTCCCATCTCAAAACTCCCTCCCTTGATCCATCCATCTATTCCCCACTAACTCTAGTAGCCTATTTCTCCTTACTTTTATAACCACATTCCTTGAAAAGGCTAGCTACAATAGGTGCCTCCACTTTCTTTCCTCCCATTTGCTCTTAAATATCTATAGTCCAGCAATGGCAAACCTTTTACATTCAAGTGCCAAGCTCTGCCCCCACCCCTACCCCAGTCTGAGGGCAGTGCCTCTTCCCTTCACCACATGCTGGGTACACCTCACCCCTCTTACCCCCCACACAGGATAAGGAGGAAGTGCTCCCATTGGACTGCTGGATGAAGGAGTGGGTGAAATGCAGAATGTCTTCAGCAAGTGTAGAGAGGGGGAGGGGAATGACCTGAGTTCTCCCCTCCCCTCCAGCTCTGCCATCTGAGAGGGGAGGGGAGCAGCTCTGTCCTAGTCCCTCTGCCTTTCTAGTAACAAACTCTGGGGGTGTGGGATGGGGGTTGGGGAGGGAGGGTTGACACATGCTAACAGAGAGTGTTCTGCATTCCTTTGGCACCCGTGCCATAGGTTCACCATCACTGCTGTAGTCCAACCTTATCACTAGATAATTAGATGATTCAGTGAATAGAGCACTGGTCCTGCAGGAAGTCCTGAGATAAATTTGGCCTCAGACATTTTCCAGCTGGGTTATCTTGGACAAGTCACTTAACTTCTCTTTTCCTCATTTTCCTCTACTGTAAAATGGGGATAATAACAGTGTCCTCCAAGTTTTTATGAGGACAAAGTGAGATAATATTTGTAAAGTGCTCAGGAAATAAAATATATGAGGTACTCTATAAATGCTTATTTCCTTTCTTTCCTTTTTTTCATTTAAACACAACAAGCTCATTCCAGACTATTCGATATTGACTGAGCTAATGTCCTTTACTTAGTTCCCATCCTCAAACTCTGCAAATTATGATTAGTATTAATCCCCTTCTTCTCATTGATAATTTTTTTCTTTAGTTTCCATTACAATACTCAAGCCTGGTTCTAACTATCTGACTGCTCCTTCTTATTCCTCTTTGCTAGGTCCTCATCTAGTTCCCATCTGCTAATTATGGGTATCCACTGTCTGAACTGAATTTTCTCAAATGTATCTACTACTTCAACAGTACAGGCAAGAGGTGTCTGACCTGATCACTTCCCGTCTAGACTTTTGAGATAGTGTTCTGGTTGGTTTCCCTACTAAAGTTCTGCCCACTGTGGCCCATTATCCTCAACTATCAAAATAACCTTCCTCAGGTGAAGATCTGATTCAATAAATACCAGAGGCTCCCTATCACCTTGAGGATGGAATTTAAAACCTTCTATCTGGCATTCAAAGCCCTTTATAATGTTACCCCCTTCTTTCCAGTCTTTTACCTTCTTTCCCTTCCAAACAGCATCATCCGTGGACTCTGGCCTTTTTGTGGTTTCTAACACAAGACATTTCATCCTCTAACTCTTTGCCTTTTTAATGGCTGTTACCCATTTCTAGACTTCTCTCCTTCATTTCTGCTTTTTGGTTTCCTTGGTTTTTCACATTCCAGCTAAAATCCCACTATTTGCCAGAAGTCTTTGCTGATCCTTTTAAATGCTAATGACATCCCTCCATAGACTCTCTCCAATTTATCTTGTATATAATTTGGTTGTACTTAGCTGTTTTCATGTTGACATCCACATTAAACTGTGAGTCCCTTGAGACCAAGGACTATCCTTTTCTCTCCATCACTTAGCACAGTGCCCATTATATAAAAGATGGTTAGTAAATGCTTCTTTACTGACTTATAAACCATGGCCAAATATTTGTATGTATTAATTTAGAGTTATACTGGAAGTTGTAAAAAGGGTAAAAATTATGGTTGGATTGAATATTTAATAGGGTAGTCACCAGGAATTTAATTAATTCCAAATGATTTTTAGCAATTTATTTATAAAATAGAAGGAAAGAGTGAAAGTAGGGAAATGAGAAGAGGACAGAGTAAAAGATCTAGCTTAATGAGCTAGACTATTGCTCAAGCCCTGGCTTACTCCAGCAGGGCTACAGTAGCCCCAGTCAGAGGGTCTAAGGGTCAACAAGGGTTTTAGCCATGAGGCCTCCTCCCAGACAAGGAGCCCATCCAGAGGTTAGTACCTCCAGGGAAGCTAAGGAAGAGTCAGCCTTTTTCACTCACCCATGTAGTAGTTCTATGGAGAAATATAAAGCACTCCAAGGTCCTCAGTCAGAGTTCCTCCAGGGTCAAGTTGAAGGCGAAAGAGAGTGTCCCAGGAAGTTCTTGCAATTTATAAAGACCATTCCTTTCATCACTTCCTGTGCCTTCCTCCCATTGTACATGTACCAATTACAACAAAAGGCTTTGCTTAAGACTGCCCGGGGGGAAGTCAGTTGATTCTGATTCATCACCCACTTTTGCACTCATGGGTTACAGACCTCCCGCACTCAAGTATAAGTGAGGTGTGTACACTTTTGGTGATTAAATCTAAAAATGGACAGGGTAGAGTTAATCCAATCTTCACAATTCCCCCTGTCATCATTTGGGAGACTAGTCTCCCCAGTTGATCATTTGACATAATTATCTTGTACCCCTAAAAATCTTCTAACTACATATGTATACAATATTGCACCTTCAAGGAGGAAACTATAATAGTTAGAGATAAGAGGGAAATAGAAGAGAGAGAAAATAAAACCAATGTTTTGCTAGGCACATTGACAAAAGCCAATTAGAGTGCAGTCCCCTTTGGCATAAGAGTTTACATTCAGTATAAATGTTCAACTCCCTTCAGTTCAATCTGCTACATCCAAAAATTCATTCTGGACCTTCTTGATTCAGTATAGGTTTCTGCAAGCATCTTTCTTTTTTATTTTGAAATAATTTTTTATATTTAGAAAAATTTTCCATGGTTACATAAGTCATGTTTTTACTTTCCCCTTCACCCCCCCCAACCCCCCACACCCCTCCTCTATAGCCAATTCACATTTCCACTGGTTTTATTATGTGTGGTCAGTCAAGACTTATTTACACATTATTGATAGTTACGTGGGTGTGGTCTTTTCAGGTCTACATCCCCAATCATGTCCTCATCAACCCAAGTGTCCAAGCAGTTGTTTTTCTTCTGTGTTTCTATTCCTATAGTTCTTCCTCTGAATGTGGGTAGTGTTCCTTTCCATAAATGCCTCCGAATTGTCTTGGATCATTGCATTGCTGCTATTACAAACGTCCATTACATTCTATTTTACCACAGTATATCAGTCTCTGTATACAATGTTCTTCTGGCTCTGCTCCTTTCACTCTGCATCAATTCTTGGAGGTCTTTCCAGTTCACATGGAATTCCTCCAATTTATTATTCCTTTGAGCACAATAGTATTCCATCACCAACATATACCACAATTTGTTTAGCCATTCCCCAATTGAAGGGCATACCCTTGCTTTCCAGGTTTTTGCCACCACAAAAGCACTGCCATAAATATTTTTGTGCAAGTCTGTTTATCTATGATCTCTTTGGGGTACAATCCCAGCAATGGTATGGCTGGATCAAAGGGCAGGCATTCTTTTATCGCTCTTTGGGCATAGTTCCAAATTACCATCCAGAATGGTTGGATCAGTTCACAACTCCACCAGCAGTGCATTAACTTTCCATTTTTGCCACATCCCCTCCAACATTCATTATTCTCCCCTTCTGTCATTTTAGCCATTCTGCTAGGTGTGAGGTGGTACCTCAGAGTTGTTTTGATTTGCATTTCTCTAATTATTAGAGATTTAGAACACTTTCTCATGTGCTTATTGATACTTTTTATTTCTTTATCTGAAAATTGCCTATTCATGTCCCTTGCCCATTTATTAATTGAGGAATGGCTTCATTTTTTATACAATTGATTTAACTCCTTGTATATTTCAGTAATTAGACCTCTGTCATAATTTTTTGTTATAAAGATTTTTTCCCAGTTTGTTGTTTCCCTTCTGATTTTGGTTGCATTGTTTTTCTTTGTACAAAACCTTTTTAATTTAATATAATCAAAATTATTTATTTTACATTTTGTAATTTTCTCTAACTCTTGTTTGGTTTTAAAATCGTTCCTTTCCCAGAGATCTGGCAAGTATACTATTCTGTGTTCACCTAATTTACTTACAGTTTCCTTCTTTATATTCAAGTCTTTCACCCATTCTGAATTTATCTTGGTGTAGGGTGTGAGATGTTGATCTAAACCTAATCTCTCCCATATTGTTTTCCAAATTTCCCAGCAGTTTTTGTCAAATAGTGGATTCATGTCCCCAAAATTGGGCTCTTTGGGTTTATCATACACTGCCTTGCTGACGTCATTAACCCCAACTCTATTCCACTGATCCTCCCTTCTATCTCTTAGCCAGTACGATACTGTTTTGATGACTGCTGTTTTATAGTATAGCTTAATATCAGGTACTGCTAAGCCACCTTTCTTCACGTTTTTTTTTCTTTATTTCCCTTGTTATTCTTGATCTTTTGTTCTTCCAAATAAACTTTGTTATAGTTTTTTCTAATGTAGTAAAAAAGGTTTTTGGTAGTTTGATAGGTATGGAACTAAATAAGTAAATTAATTTGGATAGAATGGTTATTTTTATTATGTTAGCTCATCCTACCCATGAGCACTCTATGTTTTTCAAATTGTTTAGATCTAGTTTTACTTTTTTGGAAAGTGTTTTGTAGTTATGTTTGTATAATTCCTGTATTTGTTTTGGTAGATAGATTCCTAAGTATTTTATATTGTCTAGGGTAATTTTAAATGGTGTTTCTTTCTACCTCTTGCTGCTGTGATGTGTTGGAAATATATAGAAATGCTGATGATTTATGTACATTTATTTTGTATCCTGCAACTTTGCTAAAGTTGTTGATTATTTCTACTAGCTTTTTAGTTGATTCTCTAGGATTTTTTAAGTAGACCATCATATCATCTGCAAAGAGTGATAGCTTACTCTCTTCCTTGCCTATTTTAATACCTTCAATTTCTTTTTCTTCTCTAATTGCTACTGCTAGTGTTTCTAGTACAATGTTAAATAAAAAAGGTGATAATGGGCATCCTTGTTTCACTCCTGATCTTATTAGGAAGGCTTCTAATTTATCCCCATTGCATATGATACTTGTTGATGGTTTAAGATATATACTGTTTATTATTTTTAGGAAAGAACCTTCTATTCCTAAATTTTCTAGTGTTTTCAGTAGTAATGGGTGTTATATTTTGTCAAAGGCTTTTTCAGCATCTATTGTGATAATCATGTGGTTTTTGTTGGTTTGCTTGTTGATATGGTCAATTATGTGAATGGTTTTCCTAATGTCGAACCATCCTTGCATTCCTGGTATCAATCCCACCTGATCATGATGAATAACCCTCTTGATCACTCGCTGGAGTATTTTTGCTAGTATTCTATTTAAGATTTTTGCATCTATATTCATTAAGGAGATTGGTCTGTAATTTTCTTTCTCTGTTTTTGATCTGCATGGCTATGGAATCTGTACCATATTTGTGTCATAAACGGAGTTTGGTAAGACTCCTTCTTTGCTTATTATATCAAATAATTTGTATAGTATTGAGATTTATTGTTCTTTGAATGTTTCATAGAACTCATTTGTGAATCCATCAGGCCCTGGAGATTTTTTCTTAGGGAGTTTTTTAATGGCCTGTTCAATTTCTTTTTCTGATATTGGATTATTTAAGTATTTTATTTCTACTGCTGTTTATCTAGGCAATTTATATTTTTGCAAATATGCATCCATATCACCTAGATTACTAAATTTATTGCTATATAATTGGGCAAAATAGTTTTAATGATTGCCTTAACTTTCTCTTCATTAGAGGTGAGGTCTCCTTTTTCATCTTTGATATACTATTGATTTGGTTTTCTTCTTTCCTTTTTTTAATTAGATTAACCAGTACTTCGTCTATTTTATCTGTTTTTTCAAAATACCAGCTTCTACTCTTATTTATTAATTCAATAGTTCTTTTACTTTTGATTTTATTAATTTTAGCATTTCTAATTTAGTTTTCATCTGAGGATTTTTAATTTGTTCATTTTCTATTTTTTTAAGTTGTATGCCCAATTCATTAACCTCTGCCCTCCCTAATTTGTTAATATATGCACTCAGTGATATCAATTTTCCCCTTAGAACTGCTTTGGCTGCATCCCATAAGTTTGTGTAAGATGTCTCATCATTGTCATTGTCTTCAATGACATTATTAATTGCTTCTTTCTTAAACAATCCATTTTCTGGATTCTAGGAGTTAGTAAGCTTCTTTCCCTGAAATTTTTCTCGAACAAAATTTTAAATTGTGGATTTTATGGAAATACATACAAATTCTAAATATGAGAAAGTATTTAAAATTCCTTGACATTTTCTTCTTTTTTCCTTCCTTAATGTATTTTTTCTTTTCCTTCCTTCCTTCCAAACTACCTTTTTTCTTTGCTTCTTTTCTTTCCTTCCTTCTTTGCTTCTGTTCCTTCTTTCTTTCTTTCTTCCATAACTTTTAGAGCTAGGTAAATAGGAAAAAGAATTGCAATATTTGGTATCTGTTTTAAAATTTTTCAATATTTTAGAGTTCTATTTTTTAATGTCAACTCATTTCATGTTATTTATTCTGTAAACTTTAATATCTCCACATTTTAAAGCAAATAAAGTAAAAATAATCCATTTTAACATGTTGAAATTTTCCAAATCCTACTCCAACCTATCTTTCCATTCTTATCTCATATTACTTCCATCCATATATTTTATTTTCTATTCAGATTAGACTGCTCTCTATTCCAACATCATTCATTTTTATTTATATATTTATTTCCTAAACCTGCCCCTTGTGGCTGACATCTTCCAAGCATTTTCAATATCTATCTCTTGAAATCTCTCACCTTCTTTAAGGTCCAATCCCACAAAGTTTTCCTTTATTCTACCATCTGAAAGTTGCCTTTCTCTTTTCCCATCTTTTCATGTCACTCTGCCTATACCTCTTCTTTGTACTTATTCATTTCTTCTAACTCTGTAGTCTCCCTCTCATTCTGAAGTTGTAGACGTCTTTAGACTAAGATCTGTGTCAGGACTATTTTTATATCTGTAGTGATTAAACATAGTGACCCAAATACAATTGGTGCCTAATAAATGCTTGTTTAATTATATGAATACTAGTAAAATAATAAATTTTAAACAGAAGTCTTACTTTTTTGCATTTAAAAGCTAACATAGGGTAGCTGGGTAGCTCAGTGGAGTGAGAGTCAGGCCTAGAGACAGGAGGTCCTAGGTTCAAACCCGGCCTCAGCCACTTCCCAGCTGTGTGACCCCAAGTCACTTGACCCCCATTGCCCACCCTTACCACTCTTCCACCTATGAGACAATACACCGAAGTACAAGGGTTTTTAAAAAAAAGCTAACATATACAGCTAAAATATGCATACACATATAATATATATATATATACATATATATATATATATATTTACCTTAAGTAAATATGTAAAAAACAGAACATGAATCCATATCTAGCCATAACTAAACTCTCATAGTTTCCCTTCTTTTAAACTTTTCAATATAGTGATATTAGCTTCATATCATTCTATGTTTAAGAGTATAACATGTTTCTCTGGTAACCATTATATCTCTTCCAGTATTTGCTGCTTATTTCATATTGTTAATTTACTTCAAATTTATATAGAATCATATATTATTCCATTTAGAATCTGAAGTCTGTAATTTGGGAATATTTAGATATGAAAGCCAACACAGACTTATTCTTTGCCTCCCAACACTGCGTTTTTATTTTATTCTTCTTTGTTTATTTATCTGTGAACTCATTGCTTTTGCTAGTAGAATGTCAGCTCCTGGAGGATGAAATGTTTCAGCCTTTTATTAGTATTCCCAGTAGCTAGCCAAGTGTCTGGCACATAGTAGATGCTTAATACTTGTTTACTTGATTCTCTTTTGGAATTTTTGGTCTGTGCTATGTTAAGAAACTCAGGTTTGGCAATCATTACCATATAAAAGAATGATTATGTAGAAAGATTCATGTGAAACTCCTTGTAGAGCTCCTATGGAATTAAGGTGACATTTAAGGCTAAATATTTTTACAAACTTTAATAGCAAATATTTAAGATGGCATCCTAGAATGTTAGAATTAGCCCTTAGACATCACATAGGTGAGAAAACCAAGGTCCAAAGAATATGCTTGTCCAGCACCACATTAAGAAAACAATTTCAATCTGGGTCTTCTAAAGATGATTAAACTATTGAAATGCTTTGATATGAATGGATATGTTGAAAGCCAGAACAAGCTTTGTAAACTGTGAATCTGTAACAAAACTAAGGAGTTTAGACTTTGCTGTTGATTATTGATTCCTTGAGTAGGAAAAGGAAAGAGAGACAGTGACAGATAAAATCAGGAAATAGAGAGAGAAAGAAAGAGAAAGAGAAAGAGAAAGAGAGAGAGAGAGAGAGAGAGAGAGAGAGAGAGAGAAAGAGAGAGAGAGAACATTAGAATGCCAAATATTTCAAAACAGAGATAGCAATGGGATTACTGAGGTATGACATTGTTTCACAGTTCAATGCTTAATGGAGAATAAATTCATTCAATTGAATGCAAAAAGTGGGAAGAATCTTACAATATTGGTGATCCAAGAGAGACACTGATGGAAAACTGAAAAATAAAAAAGGGAAACAAAGGAGGTATTAAGAAGTCTAATTGTTTCAAAACCATAGAGGAAATTAAATGGTTACGAAAGGCAAAAGTGAAAAAATATTTTAATGGATTAGCAGTAATAAAAAAATATAAATATAGGACATGTTAATTAAAAAATCCACCCACTCACAATCCATAATGGGAATTTGACTCAACTGAAAAATCAACATTGGTTACCTTTCAATGGATGGAGTTCACAAGACAGTCCCATCTGAACAGGGTCTGGTACTGAATCGTGTTCATACTGCCCTTACTCAGAGAAAAATAAGAAATGAATTATTGGTATGTTAATGTTAACCTCCTTTAGAAACAGTTTTGTTTTGTTTTCTGATGCCTGCAGCTATATTATGCTAAGCTCTGATCTCACCAGGCCTCAGAGGCAAAGTAATGTCAGACTAGTCATCACATCAGAAGAGATCCCTGAGTTTAAGTGTTTGCTGCTAAAAATGGTGATAATGCAGAAAACACAAATCATCAGCACTGGACACGGTTCCAAAGTGTTGCCATTTCTCATCAAAATATGTTACAAAGTCCATTCAGGGGCTTAATTCAGAATTGAAGCTGGGTCATTATGTTGTTCAGTCATTTCCATTGTATTCTATTCTTTCTGTCTCCATTTGGGATTTTCTTGGCAAAGATACTGAAGTGCTTTGCTATTTCCTTCTCCAGGTCATTTTATAAATGAGGAACTGAGGCAAACAGGGTTAACGGATTTGCTCAGAGTTGCACAGGTAGAAAGTGTTATAGGTTGAATTGGAACTTGGGGCTTTCTGATTTCAAGCCTGGCTCTTTATCCATTATACTACCTCCCTGACATGAGTCATTATATTTATACCCTTAAACAGATGAACATAATATTTGAGTAATCAAGATATGTATTGCACAAATATACCTATTTACAGTTAGGGAATGCAAAATAGAAAAAACAGCATCAAAAGACAATTTTAATTTTATAAATAATGGAAAAATGTTTTAATCAATTCTTTTTTTAATTTGAGAGATATAGTAAAAGATCATTGTTGCTATAATAAATAGAAATAGAAAGCTAGCCTCAAATTCAAAAACAACTGGGTTCAAATCTTTCCTCTGATATTTTTGGCTATGTGATCTTTTTCCACCATAGGTAAGAGGTCAAAGGAGCTGTTTTTTTTAAATTTTATTTTCAATCGCTTGACATTGTATTATATAAACTGTTTTGTGGAGAATAAGAAATATTTCTTTAAAGTACATGATGAGAAAGAAAGAGAGGGAGAGAGAGAAAGAGAGGGAGAGAGAGAGACAGAGAGAGAGAGAGAGAGAGAGAGAGAGAGAAAGAGAGAGAGAGAGAGAGAGAGAGAGAGAGAGTTCCCCCTCCCCACCCTTTTTCTGTCTACTATAGTGTCTCTGGCATAATAACTACATGCTATTTAAATAAAGCTTTTACTCAGTTGATAACAATTTACCCTTTTTCCACCTTTAATCCTAGTATCTCAAGCTACTTCATAAGATGGCATTATCATTCCCATTTTACACCTGAAGCACAAAGAGATTAAGCGATTTGTCCATCAATAGCAAATCAGTAGCAGAACAGAGAATAAGACCCAAGACTCCCAAATGCTGCTCAAATACTACTTTTCAAAGCTAAGAGATTTATCTCCTGACTACTGAATGAGAAAAATAGCCATTATTTATACCAGAGTCTGTACTTAGGTGTTCTTCTGTATTCGTGGGAAATGCTGGCAAAGTGCAAACACTTTGATTCTCAGCTGAATGTGGTGGTGCCTTTTTTCTCCTGGAGACAGATTGTCATTTCAGCTACAGGATTCCTTTGACTTCTGGAGATTGTTCTTTTGCATGGCTTGATTTCTTTTGTGTCAATTTTCTGATGCATCTTTATTGGCTATTGGAGAACAGATAACTGTTATTTGGGGAGTTTTCACTACTCTTCTTTTGCCTGATAGATCCGAGGAGCACATTTTTAGAGCCAAAGAACACATATTTGGAACTGCAGTTATCAGCAAGAATAAGAAACACCTAGGTCAGGAAAAAAAACTAGAAAGGTAAAACCTTTTCACTTACCTTTCACTATAGCTCTGGCATCCAGTTTTTGTTTCTTTCCTATGAAGCCCAATAATCTAAATAAAACTTAAATTAGAGAAATCTTGAACAATTGGTCTTTAAACTTAATCCCCCATGGCAGTGCTCACTATATTTTCCTCTCTTGGTTCTTCAGGATGCTGCTGAAGAGTTGCTGAGGGAGTGTCTTTTTTTTTAAACTATTGGCTCAAGACCCTATACTAGTGTGTTCTTTCTTCTTACTGTTGGCAGTCAGTGATTAGCAGCCCAAATCCACTTCAGTAATTAACATTGTTTGGCTTTTACATGAAAATATTTGCTTTAACATTTTAGCATCTGTACAAATATAAATACCACCCACCTTCCCCAATAACTGGAATGATTGTTTAGTCCTTTCAACCGTCACTCTTTGTGATTCCGTTTGTGATTTTCTTGGCAAAAATACCAGAGTAATTTGCCATTTCCTTCTTCAGCTCATTTTACAGAGAAAGACACTGAGGCAAAGAGAGTCAAGTAATTGTCTGGGGTCACTCAACTAATAAGTGAGGCCAGAATTGAACTCAAAAAGATGATTCTTTCTGACTCCAAGCTCAGCAGTATATCACTTAGCTGGTCTAAAGGAGGAATACTCTCCCCATATCACTTCACTTTCTGGAAAGAGTAGTCTCAGACTTAATACAATTTCTAAAGAGCATTGATTAAACCAATTTTACTTCCAAATATGTATGAAATTGTGTTTCAGCTACTCCTAGCTGGGTCCTGAAGGTTATTTCTTGGAGACTCAATACTAGGCTGCCTGACACAACATTCAGCATGGGTTTTCATTACAGACCTTCTAGAAGCTATTTTTCACATTTTGAAGCTTACCAGATTACAGTTAACCTCAGTCTTTTTTACATGAAAGCTGGAAAAAATGAACCCAACAAAGAGAGGAGCAATTCCAGAGTTCTGAACTGTATGTCTCATCATGGCTCTGCATAAGAACCTAACATCTCTCCTGGATCCACATATACTCAGCAGCTATTCTGTCTGCTCCAGCATTAGTAATTCCAATAATAATCTCTGCCAAAGGAGTTGGCACTGACCAGAATAAGCTTTTATTGAATGTACACCATTACTGTCTACACGTCCTAACAAAACTTTGACTCCTCATCACCTGGTTATAAGACCTGAGACAGTTACAAGTCCATGAGGGGATTGCATCAGTTGAGCACTAAACCCAAGCTCAAAACGACTAGGATCCTTGGACAATTCCCTTTTACATTTTGGTTATTGTCAGCTGAAACACAATTTTCTGAAGGAGACTTAGCCTTGTACCACCTCCTTCCAGGTGCTATAATAATAATAAGAAGAAGAAATAATCTTCATATGGCACTTTCAGGTTTGCAAAGTGCTTTAAAACGCTCTCTTCTTTTACTTCAAAATAACCCAAAAAGGTAGGTCTTATTTTACTCAATATTTCCCTTGAATATATTTTCAATTTACCTCTGGTCTATGCAGTTAAAATGTAGTAAGATCCTTGAAAGTGACTTTTTGTCTTTTTATATCCAATTCTTCTTCTCTGTAGTGGGTTGGACATATAACAGCATGTATGTCAAAGGAAATAAGATTATAGTGATGTCAGGAGAGAGGGAACATGGTTTAGTGGAAAGAATGCAGTATTTGTAACCACAGGACCTAGGTTTAAAGCCTGCCCCTATAACTAATACACACACACACACACACACACACACACACACACACACACACACACACATATGGGTNNNACACACACACACACACACACACACACACACACACACACACACACACAATATACACACGCGCACACATACTCACACTTTGGGCAAGTTGTATCTATCTAGGTTTCTCCTTTTACTGATGAATAAAAGAAACAGATTGACCTCAGTGACTTCTAAGTACCAGCCCTAAATCTCTCTGTGAATTAGTATTAATTAAATATATCTTCTTTTTCTTCTTGTTCTTCCTTTCTTTTTCTATAAAAATGCTTACTTTTCATCTTAGAATTCATATTAAGTACCAGTTCCAGGGCAGAAGAGAGGGAAGGGCTAGGCAATTGAGGATAAATAACTTGCCCTGAATCACTCAGAAAGTGTCTGAGGTCCAATTTGAACCCAGAACCTCCCATCTTCAGGTCTAGCTTTCTATTATCCTCAGAGCCACCTAGCCGCCCTCTTCTTTTTTTACTTGTGAGGGAGATTTCAGAGGGTGAAACTTTATATCCCACCAAAGTAGCTAGCATTTATATAGCACTTAAAGGTTTAAACATTACTTTAAATAATTACTCAGTTAACCTTTACATCAACTGTAGGAGGTAGGTGCTATTCCTATTCTCATTTTACTAAAAAATGAGGCTGAGGGAGATCAAATGGCTCATCCAGGGACACACAGTTAGTAAATATATATGAGACAAGGCTTTGGACTAAGGTCTACCTAAATCAAGGTCCAACATTCTATTATCTGTGTAAAGAATATTATATCACAAAACAGTTGCTGGTGCTTCTAGTAACAAGTTAGAATCATACAAAAAAAATTGTATTATGGTCAATGGCCTCTTATTAAGAAGATAAAAATTATATCATATGTAAATTTGTTATATATAATACAAAAATATATTATATTAATTTAGTATTATAATTTTATTTATTTTACAATGCATTGATAGACAATGGTAATACATTCATTTCATTTATAGCATATATCACATATAGAATTCATCACATAACATGCTATATAGTATGATTCAATTGATATAGTATCATGATATATTAATATAATTATGAATTGTTATATATATACTATTTTATTTATGTAATATACTGCTTATATATAGTATGTTGAATATATAAAAAAGAAAATGTTTCATGTGTAACTAACCATCTAATCTCTTTGAAACTTGAATTATTACAAGTAGATTAGTGTAAATTCAGTTTATTTTTTGTAAATGAGCTTACAGAGGAATGAAGTGACACAAACTCCTATTAATTCTTCTTTTGAAATCTATCAATGAATTCAGTCCTGCTCACTCTATTGTATTTGTTCAGATTACTTCCTATTATTTGAACAAATCCCTTTGTGATAAATGAGACATGTCTGCAGATAATTAATTATGAAATGAGTTAAAGAGCCAACAAGCGCTATGATTTCAAAGAAAAAAGAGATTGTGGTGTCCAAAAGTGATCAAAGGAGGCTTCATGCTCTCATCTGAATAGTATTCTCTCCTTTTTTCAATTATTACTATAGGGTTTTGTCAATATTTCTCCTCTATTATCAGTGTTTGTGAATATGAGTACATGGGTGAGGTAACTGATTCAAATGATCTCCATCCTTACAAACAGAGACACTTTAAGGATGACAGTGGACAATAACACATCTACTTCTCAAATTAAACTGAGAAAAGGAAACCATCCAGATGTTTTCATACTGGTCCAAAAATGCAAGTTTTACCGAGGGGTTGGAAAGCTATTTTTTGAGTCAAGAAGTTGTTCCATTTAAATTTAAACTTTGATACATATGGGCTTTGTGATACAGCCATTAGAACACTCTGGCACTTCTCTAAGACCTCAAAATGAAGTGAAGTGTCAGTAAGTATTGGTAGAGAAAATATCTCATCCAGAACTTCTTAAATTAATGAAACCAGAACTCTGGAAACACAAACAAGTAAATAATGACAACAAAAAAACAAACAAAAATTACAGTATTGTTCAGAGGAACAGATTTAAAATAATTGGAAGCAATTAAACCCAGTTTTTTATAAATTTGAGAGAAAAATAACTTGGAAAAATCCACAAATTATTAGAATTTCTAGAAATATTGGAAAGCAGTGTGATATAAATTGGTATAAATATAGGTTTCATACCATATTCTATAATAACAGTAATATTGTAATATATAATAATAATGGTGAAAGTAAATAATAGCTAACAGTAATATTGTAGCTAGTATGTGCCAGGCATTGCATTAAATACTTTTCAAATTTTTTTCTCATTTGACCCTTATAACAACCTTGGAAGGTAGATTCTATTATTATATATATTTTAAAAATGTTAATAAGCGCTACTGCCTCAGTTCCCATCATTGTATTTTTCACCAAGGAATATTTTTTTAAATGATGGTAGTATATTTTCCTTCAACTTTTTAAGTTCTATCTATCTTCTGTTATGTATTTTCTTATACTTTCTAAGATGTCCTGTGGTTAATTTAAATCAATTAAAACCATTAAATCAGTGCTTTCCTTTTGAAGTAGCTTTTAGGCAAGAGTAATGATGACCATACTAGGTTTCGTTTGCCCAAAAAAAAGGTTTTTTTAAAAGGATTAAACCTCTTTTAATTTTATATTTGGATAATCAACTCATTTTCTTGTTATGAAAAACCATAAGCCATTATTGACCAATTTATGATCTTTAATTCTGTGTGATTCCCATCAATGTATGGCCGCAAATGTGTAGACGTACTCAATCAACCAGCAAACATTTACTAAATACCTAAACTGTACCAGACTCTGTACTAGGCAATGAAGATAAAAAGACAATAATGAAGTAATGATTACCTCCTAGAAGCCTATTTCCTACTGAGGAAACTCTGTGTGTGTGTGTGTGTGTGTGTGTGTGTGTGTGTGTGTGTGTGTGTGTGTTATATCTTTGTACAGCTTGTTAGGAAACTCCTCCTAATATTGACACCTTTTACAATGACAAATATTATCTCTTTTGATCCTTAAAATAACTATGTGAGATAGGTGATATTGTCACCATTAGGTGATATCACCATTTCACATTTGAAGAAATTGAGGCAAATAGAATTATTTTTCCAGGGACTCACAATTAATAAGTGTGTCTGAGGCCAGATTTGAACTTGACTTCTTGATTCTTGGACCACTGCTCTATTTATTATATCATCACCTGGAAGCTCTTCAATTTATGTCTCTCTTTTGTAGGCTTTGGTGCCTAGAACCCAACTTAGTGTTCCAGATGAGGTTTGGAAAGGCCAGGATACAGAATGGTAATTTCACACCATTTTCCTTTAAGCCTTTTCCTTCTTAATATGGTCCAAGATAGATTTAACTTTTTTTGACTGCCACATCACTTTTCTGATTCAAAAGGAAATTGTGCCACAGAATACCATCCTTTTGGGAAACTCATGTTTGACCTTAAACCTCATCTTATAATTGTGAATGTGTTTCTTTTTTTTAAATAAATGAAAGACTATACTCCCAATTTAATTTTAGCATTTTAGATTTAGATTTCTAATTCTTGACTCTGTCAAGATTCTCTTTGAATCCTCACCATCATACAGTGTCAATTATCCCTGCTACATTTTTAGAGTCATACAAGTACAACAGTGATTAGAGTACTTAGAGCTCTGGCTGGAGATAAAATTGGGAAGGCTTGAGTTTAAATAAAGCTTTATAAACTTCTTAACTGGGCAAGTGACTAAAGTGCTATCTGTCTCAGCTGGCTCACCCATAAAATAGAATGATGATGGCATCAATCTCCAAACTTTTTTAAGGGTCAAATAATATAGTTGCTAATCATAAAATTCAGGATTAATGCAAATCATCTTCATCCTCATTATTATTGTTTTATCTGAAAATTGATACACCTACTATGTATCAATTTTAAATCAATTCGTTGATTTAAAAAAATGTTCAAAAGCACAGGGGCAAACAATGATCACTGGCTACTCTTTGGAAAACATCCTGCGATTTTAGCTTTAAACTATTAACATATAATTGCTCTTTGAATTTAGCAGCTTAATTAGTTCTGAACTGGACTAGTTGTATTGTATCTCACCATTTTGTCCACAAGAACAGTATGAGATACTTCATGAATGTGTTCAGGAGACTGCCCAATCCAATTACATGTTATTGCCTGGAACTATGCATGCTCCATCCATTTGGTTTTTATTATGTTGCTTATGTCACCTTTTCTAGTATCTCAGAACGTAGCTCAATGTCACCTGAAAACTTAGTTGTCCATTTTTGTGGACCTCTTTTCAATTCAGATTCTGCACAGCTTCTTTTAGTTAATAGATTTGGCCTTCATATATTCCACAGAATTAATCATTGAATTTCCCATACATATAACTATACCAATTTATGTATTCAAAGAGGGAAATTATTAGTCAATAAATTTTAAATGATATTACCTATGTTTTATGAATGTAAAAAATCATTTTTATTGTTGACTTTTGAGAGAAAGGTTAGAATTTGATGCTAGTGGCATTCTTATGCTAAATTAACATGGAAATCTGAAAAATTGCAAAATAATGATAATAGCTCAAATTTATATAATGTTTCAAGATTTCAAAGCATATAATTTATTGAAGAACTTATTTTCCTTGAAAGAATAAATTAGTAAAAATATATAATATTAGAAGTCAGTATGATACCTAACAGTACTATGAAACTAATCAATCTTATTTAATGAATTGTTATATGCTATAACTTCATCCAAAAGTATTTTGAGAATATTGCAATTTAAACTATTGACACTTTCTTTCCAAGAAGATTCTGTTTTAGAGATACTAAAAATTTTCCGTTTATTCTGTTTTTCTCTTGAAAAAGCATATTTTCCTTTTCTATTCTCTTCTAGTTATTGTTTTCTCAGTATACAAAAATAATACTCTTAAAAGATTACTTTACTAATTATTTACTCAATTTTAAAATTAGTTAATAGAATATTGTTTGACTTGGATCAACAATTTATTGGAATAATGAGATGTATACTAAATCCTTTATGGCCAAATATACTTGAGTGATTATACTCACTTGCCGATTAAACGATGGTGGGAACCACATATCTCACTTAATGATGTGAATAAGTTTCTCAAAAACTGTTTATTTCATGTATTATTCATTTGTTTAGTTTCCATTTCTTTGGGACCCCCCCAAATTTAGCAATTATTTGTTAAAATTATTTTGTCTGTGGCTTTAATATTCTTCCAAACAACTAAGCACTTCCTTCATGTTTTTATTATTGTTTTGTTTTCCCATCTTTTCTTGGGAAATTTTGCTGTTTTAAAAGCTCCCATAAGCTTTTCCAAAAAATGCTAACTTTTAGTAATTTAAAGTGTGAACCAACACAATATATAAGATATGATGGTAGTCATGACGTTTATTCATTTACTGAAAACACTAGACTTTCTAAGAGCTTTGTTTTTTTTTGTGAAGTGGGACTTAGGAAGTAGGAGTTGCAAACAATGCTAACAAGAGGTACTTCATGTGAAGAGCATATGAAAATGATACCTTAGCAATAATTTATTTATCACGTAATCGTGAATTAAGGGATATTTCTTTGAAGAATACTACTTTTCTTATTAGTTAAGACATTAGTCATTTTAATAATACAATAAAAATGCAAACACTCCTTCATTCCACCACTTCAAATAGGAACACTGCCAGCGAAAATGGTTTTAATTTATCTTATGAGACTTAGAAAATTGAATTTGTAGCTCCTCTTACTGAGATTATGTTGAACTCAATATAATTTTGTATTAGAATGTAGCATTGCTATATTAGTCATACTCTCAATTATTCAAAATGATGAATTCTGTATTCATTTCTTGAACATTTCAAGTGTTTTGTACAAATGTGTAACAGAAGCAACATTTATGAAAATCAAACACTATTTTAAAATTTTAATTAATATATATGTTGGTAATGAAAAGGGTGGAAGATATATCTTGGGGAAAATTGACTGACTTGCATGGAAATGCTTTAGTTATAAAACAAAAAAATTAAGAACAACATTGCCAGTATTCCTACTACTAATTAAGTAGATATTGATTTTAATTTATTTTTCATTCTTTCTGTTGTCAAATTATATAAATAACATATACTAATTATATATAATCTTATATTTATCTCATCCCTGTTTCTTATGTTACTTTTCAAGTACATATAAATTATGGACACAATTATGGAAATGATCCTTATGAAATACATTTTGTGTTTTTGCTTTGAATCAGACCAGTTTTATATGAAACTGTAAAAACAAAATTAATTATATAGAAGCAAGCTAATTTGACTTGACAGAGGAAAATCCATTATTTGCTATTTTATGGCTGTATCATTCAGAAAAAAGGAGTATTTCATTTAATTTATTCTTTGGTTTAATACCAAATTGTCCATTATTTTACTTAGACCACTATATGTCATATGCCAGTAGGTAGAAACTATAGCAATTTTCACATTGGTTTACTGAAAGAGAATTCCATTAACACATATCTTTATGGAAGTTATATTTTTAGTTATGAGCATCAAAGATAAAGATGAAAATATGACTTAATTTCTAGTAGTTATTTAGGAAAGTGTTTGATTCTACTAGGGAAAAGAAGACATATAGATAAAGGGAAAGAGAGAAGGCAGAAACCTCTCTCTCTCTCTCTCTCTCTCTCTCTCTCTCTCTCTCTCTCTCTGTTTTTGTCTCTGTCTCTGTCTCTGTCTGTCTGTCTGTCTGCCTCTCTCCCTGTCTTTCCCTCCCTTCCTTTCTGTCTCTCCCTCTCTGTCTTTCTCTGTGTGTCTCTAATATACCACACCTCCTCATAGAATCAACACTTTTCTTTTATAAATGAAGAAACTAAAAACAAAAGGATTAAGATGGCTTTCCCAAAAATATATAGCTAAAATAGTGTCAGAGCCAAGGTTGCAAACTACTTTATTCACAGGTCAAATCCAATGTTCCTCCTATGATTCTATGATATCACACAGTTCTTAATTCTTTTTGTATTTTTGAGGTAGGTGAATTGAGATTTTAAGTGACTTTTGCCGAAGTGATTGATATATTTCAAATGGAGTCTAGAAAAGATACAGAGTAATTGTAACTTATAGCATAGACCAGGTGGGGTCTGTATATCACCAATATAGTACACTGAATATAATAGTTTCCTAATAAATATTTGTTGAATTGATATAAGGTCTGAAAAGAATCCAGCTGTCCTTCTGCTTAGCTCTAATCTCTCCTATAATACAGTTGCAACCCCAGGAGGTTGCTATATTATCCTTATAATCTCAATGGGAATATTTGAAAAGCTCCATGTATATAGATAATAATTCTGCACTAAGATTTTAAAATAAATAGATAGCTGTATAAGGAAATAGTTATTAGTTATATAAAATGAATAAAATTAATTATATAAAATGTTAAGGTTTGCAAAGTGTTTTATGTATATGATCTCATTTACCTTCACAAAATTCTCACGAGGTAGATAATTTTATCGTTCTCATTTTTAGATATTATTAAATTGAGGCTTGGAGAAGTAAAGTGATTTGCCTAGTCTCTCCCAGTCAGTAAGTATGTGTTTGAGAATATCTTCTTCACTCCAAGTCCAACACTCTATCCAGTGTACCACTTATGAATTAGATGATGCCCCCCATTTTGAAAGAGAAAACTAATAATGGACTGGGAAAACAAGATCTTTGCCCAGAATTAGGCAATGTCACTCTTTCCTCTGTGTCTCTCGGAGCTGTCCCACTCCCTTATGTTGTTTGAAAAGGAAGACACAGAGAAATGAAAGAATATTATCAATCAGAGGTGTTTATAAAAATAAAATTCTATTGTTCAGATTCATCCTTTAAGAAATTCAAAGATCAAAATTAGTAATGCCAATAACAACCCTCTAAAGCAAGAAGGGAGGTGACTTAGGACTACCTGTTCCCCTCTTTTTTTTTTCACGATCTGTACTCCAACCAAGAGTGAGTGTCTACAGTTGAACAAAGGAATCATCCCTTTTATCTCCTGTCTTGTCCTTTTAACCTTCTTCTCTTGGAATTTTCCTTGAAGGATTAAGTCTGAGGAAGGAATTGTGGATTTTGCTGCCCCTAGAGTACTGTGCTAGCTTCTATGTTGTATAAAAGATATATATTAACTTTTGATGACTATAATCTGAGTTTTAATTCATGCTTAGCAACATGATGGGTGAACAACTCAGTAGCCTTATAACCAACCTATTTGTGCACAACGAAATGTGATAACTTTTGGATCCTGAGACAGTGATTCTTATCTGTTTTGGAGCTTCTGTAATTTTTCAAAACTCCATGGGAAAATATCTGGCAGTTGGGAGGAGAGTATGAGAGTCATCATGGTATAGCAGAATAGAAAAAATGACATAAAGTCGAGGGACCTTTGTTCAGGTTATGGTTCTGATATTTACCAAGAAGCAACTCACATAATCCTCACATAATCTCTGACAGCATACAGTTCTCTCATCTCTAGAATTAGGAAAATCACATTTGTGTTTTGCTCCCAACAAAATTCTAGTGAGGAAAAGTGCTTTGTTGATAAACTTTTATGCCATATTTAAATATTTATTTTTATCTTAAGTATTGTGGTATTTAAATAACAGAACATATAAGTTTATAGAATAATAACAACAATAATGATAACTATTATTCATCCCCATTTTACAGAAGAGAAAACAAAGAGAGATGAAAGAGATTTTTTCCTGGATCATATACCTAGTCAGTTTCTGTGGTCAAATTTGAACTTAGGTCTTCCTGACTCCCAGTTCTAAACCTTAAAACAATACATGAATGGGAATTCTGGATTTTAGATTCTGTTCTTTAACTGAGAAATTTGGCAGACTAATTCATCTTGAACATTTATGTACCTCATTCATTAAATGAAAGAGATTATAGATTAGGTTAGCACCTACCACCCAGGGCTATATTGCTTAGCAGAATGCCTTTCACTTGGAGGTGCTATGTGAATGTTAACTCTTATTATAGATATTTAGGGCAGCTAGCTGGTTCAGTAGATAGAGTGATACAGTCAGGAAGAACTCTACTTTCTGAGTTCAAATGCAGCATCAGACACTTATAAACTTTGTGACTCTGGGCAAGTCACTTAAACCTGTCTGCCTTGGTTTCCTCATCTGCAGAATGAGCTGGGAAAGAAAATGGCAAACAATTTCAGTGTCTTTGCCAAGAAACCTTCAAAAGGGGTTACAGAGTTGGACAGGACTGAAAAAAACAACTAAACAATGAAAATTATTGCTATTCATAATCATCATTAATAATTATTAACTATTATTATTATTATTTGATTTCTGAATTCCTCCCAGTTCTAAAGTTTTCAGTGGCATCAGTAGTTTTTAGAAATACAAAGAAATACCATTTTCTGAGAGATATATTTCTCTATGGTATCCCTACATAAGAAGACCACACCATATAATTTGTCTCTTTTTATATTAAAAATTAAAATATTCTGAGACATGTTAGAGAGTACAAAAGGAACTGGCTTTTACTCCCAGTCTCTGCTACTTGCTAGCTGTGCGACCTTGAGTAACTCAGTTAATCTCTCCGAGCCTCAGTTTACTCCTACATAAGATATATAAGCTGGACCAGAAAATTATTACCAAGATTCCTTTCACCTTGGCAGGAGTTGGAAACAGTCAAGAACTCAGGAGGAGGTCGTGTTCTGGGAAAAGCTGGCAGCTTACATCATTTGAACTCAGAGTCTTTCTTAGATGAGAAATCAAGATATTGGCACAGTGGGATTGGTGAGGATGACCAGAATTCAATGGCAGAGTTTGGAAAGATCAGGAAAGTGGATAGAATGAAGGTTTCAGAGCCAGGAAGTAACTTACCCACATGTCAGAGAGAATCCTCAATAAAAACTTTATTTTAGATTTAGGAATAGACAGATAAAAATAAAGATATCTATATAGATGTATTAATTTTTGTTATATATGCATACATATACAAGGTTTATAAAAAGGTATTTTCTTGACATGAATTTCTATGTATGTATACATCGCATATTTTTCTTTCCTTTCCCCCTGCCCCAAGTCTTACCTTCTGTCTTAGAATCAATACTGTATATTGGTTGCAAGGCAGAAGAGCAAGAAGGATTTAGTGACTTGCCCAGTGTCACACAGATAGGAAGTATCTGAGCCCACGTTTGAACCCAGGATCTATCATCTCTAGTCCTGATGCTCTATCCACTGAGCCACCTAGCTATTCCCCATCTCCTATATTTTCATGAAAGTTCTTGTATTGCCTTATAGCTAAGTAAAACTGAAAGCATAAAAGTCATTTTTGGAAATTGGTTTTGCTTATAAAACAAGTCCCTCGCCCCACCTCAGCTCATAATGTTATTTGAAAGCAATTGTCTAAGGATGATTTGGTTTACTTGTAAAATACTGACTGAAAAAGAACCCTGAAGAGTTCAAATGTGGCCTCAAACACCTGCTCGTAATGTGACCCTGGGCAAGTCACTTAACCTTATTTGCCTCAGTTTACTTTTCTTTAAATATCAATTATCTCAATATTGTTGTGAGAATCAAATGAGACAATATCATCTAATAGAACTCTGTATGTCTGAATTTTTTTTAATTCCCACCTTCTGCTTTAAATCAATACTAAGTATTGTTTCCAAGGCAAAAAAGTGGTAAGGACTAGGCAGTTGGGGTTAAGTGACTTGTCTAAGGTCATATAGTTATGAAAAGTCTGAGGCAAGATAAAGTTGAAAGATATGAGAGTTACTTTACAATGCACTAATCTTTGTGTTCAGGCTTCATTTTCAGTGGGTTGTCAAACAATAAAATAGTGTATTACAATTTTAACAAAAATATTCCTGTGATGAATGTGAAACATTTTTTGTTGTCTCTCTGTGTATAGATGTCAACATGCTAAAGATATTAAAGGGAACAACCAGATGTGTTTAAAAGGATTGCCCTGTTATAACTTCACTGTGTTTCAAAAGATTTTCAAATCACCTTTTCACTTGCCAGGCAAAGGAAAATACTTTTAAATTTATTTTAAATACCAACCCATTTCTCGAACCATCACCAACTTAAGTGAGCATTCTTTTTGAATTTGAAATCAAAATGCTTTGAATAAAGCTTATGAGGCTCTTTGTTTTTTTTTCCTCTTTTTTTTGGAGAAAAAAGGACCTCTAAAGCAAACTGGAGAGAAAGGAGAGATAATAGAGCTTGGAAGCCAACCTCTTGGCAAAGAGGAACAAGAGCAGTGGAATAATTTAATTGCTCATCAGCTAATTATACGGTATTATAATGTTAATGTGTCTTCATCATGACAATGTAATAGGTATAGATTGAAGCATATGAAAAAGAAAGTGTTGATGCAGTAATTATAAGTAAGAGTGGAGCTGTTAGAGTAATTAGAACGCTTCATCGGGTAATTAACGTATTGTTCAACTTGAGATGGGGAACAAAGAGTGAAGAAGTTAAATATTGAAGGACATGCCTTTGACACTCAGGATGTGTCTTTGAGCATTTGCTGGAGGAGAAGATATTCTATATTGATACTGTTATTTCTCAGCTCCTTTTTCATAATTTATTATTTTTCTGCCACTTGTGCTGCAAAATAAAATAGCTATTTCAATTTGAGGTGCTGCTGGAGTTTAAAATATTTATGCTGTATGATCCAAAGGGCAGTGCTGTTGTGTTTTTTTTAAACTTTGATTCAGTTGGGTCAGTTTTGAAATTATTTTCTATTTTTATTTTTGATAACAATTAAATTACTTGGATTAATTATCAGAAACATTTCTAAACATTTTTTTCTGAGGATAGTTTTGGTCAGGTTACCCAATCATTTTATCATAGGTAAAACTGCCAATTATGCTAACTTTATTTTTTTAATAGCTACTTGTTTATAAATGCGTCAATGTCATAGACCTCTAATCTTGACATGAATAATAGCAACTACCAAACTAACTGATGGGAAAATACAATTCGGAGTAATGAAGTAATTGTAACCTACTTGCTGGATTTAAGGAGACCACAGAGAAATTCTAAGGAAGGAGAATATACAGTTGTCTGGAAACACTTCATATAGGAGGAGAGATTTGAGTTTTGTTTTAAAGTTTGTCAAATTTATATTGATAGATAGTAAGGGCAAATAATATTTTATTTGTAACATGATAAAGAGTGATATAAGTTAAGGGAAAGTAGCTGGTCTAAGGGGGAGCAGGAGAGACAAAAACACCAGTAACTAGATTAAGGGGTTTGTGTACCAAAATGAGGGGGGGAAAGTATAATAGGAAAAATAACACCACCAGTGGAAATCCTTGAATACCCGGTTCAAGCTTGGGCGGGGGGAAGGAGAACTTTTATGATTATATTTCCTTAAATGTCATAATTTAGTGGAATCAAAGGGGCTGTGTTGCATTTTTAGAAGTAGTGGTTCACATTCAAACAAATGTTTGAAAAGACAGGATGACAGGTGCATTATTATTTTAATTTGCTTTCAAGTAAACATAAAGCAGATTGTTCCTGTGGACTTCAATTATCCTTGCTATATTTTTTAAACTAATCCTTTCAAGTCCATTTTCTTCCATATTGGAGAAGTAGGCAGCAAACGAATTGGTGTTAATTCTTTGGTATAGTCTCCCTCTCTCTCTCTCTTTTCTCTCTCTCTCTCTCTCTCTCTCTCTCTCTCTCTCTCTCTCTCTCTCTCTCTCTCTCTCTCTCTCTCTCATTTGTGTTTCATGAAACAAACAAAAAAAAGTTGAGCTGAATTGTTTTGAGGAACTAAAAAGGCATGTAGAATGCAATAAGAAACATGGTAGAGAAATGCAGAAATAGCTTCAGTCAAATGGTGTCATCCAGAAAAAAATCCAAGTTGCAATGTCTCCATGTAAGACAACATGTCATTTTTATAGCCAGATGTAAAAAAAAAGGAAATTGTATTTTAAAATAATCAAAATGGGAGCAAAATGCCTATAATATGTTAGTTGAACTTCGTCATAGGAAAAATGTTGAACATTTTTATTCTGTGAGTAGGACAGTTTTGATTCTCAACATATATGGTTTTGCTACTTTGTCTTTATTTGTGTTTTCTTTAGTCCTAGGAATATTTCTTTTAAGTTTTTTAATGTAAAATAATGTTATTTAATCCCCGATTCTTCTTTTAAGAAGAGTAAGGGTAGTCATAGTGGGATAATTCCTAGATGCCACATCATTTCATCCTCACATTTCCCACATCAGAAAAAATGGGATTCTGGGATGTGTTTATTTATCAAATATCACACCAGTCAGTATTAGTGATGAAATACACTAAAATCATGACAGAAAATAATCTCAGTCTTATGTTCTTTAAAGTGTTTCTCACTTCCTCTGAGGAATAGGGATATTAAAAATAAAACCACACCCTTTTTTTAGGTGAGAGGGATATAAAGATTCATTTTGACAAGCAATAGCAAAAACAATATTTCTGCATTCACATGGATTTCTACAAATATAATTTGATTTGATGAAAGAAAAAATGTAATTTCAACAGGTCGACTTGTTTAATAAGGGGACATTTATTAAGTTAAACAGTATTTAGTTAAAAGTTCTTTAAGGTAGTAGGGAATTCATGTTGTTACATAATCTCCTTTCTTCTATAATGAATATTGTGCAGTGTTTGTTAGGAAGAACATATAAAAGAAATGTGGAAATATAAAGCAGCCTTTTTTGACCTTTCAGAATTGGTCCTGCACTACAAATGTCAGATATTAGTAATAAGTCGCTAGCATACCTGAAGAAGAACAACTTGCTCTACTCAGCATTGCATATGCAACTTTTCTTTATAATCAGAAATGTGTATACACTTAGCGTACAATGCAAGCACATCTATAAAAATGCGTTATGGATTGGAACGCATTAATAAATCCATAGGAAGACTTCAGATTCCAATCTCCCTAGTCAAGTCTCCTTTCCATTTTTAGCAATGAATAAAAATATACAGACTCTTGACAATTACTCTGGCCATTCACTGATGGAATTACTTATAAATCCAATGGATAGAGAAAAGAGGGAGGAAAGGAATTATTCAACTCTTTACATAATGTAGCTTTTAGAATAATACTCTTATTACATGGGACAAATTGAATGTACTAAAGGAAAATTACTCTTTTATAATAATAATTTGTTTCTTGAATAAAATAATATCTAGACCTAGCATAACATGCATGGAGGTCACCTGTCAGTAAACTTTTATTAAGTCCCTACTATGTGCTAATCACTGTGCTAAGGACTGGAGAGAAGACCATTGAGGAATTTACCTTCAAACAGGGAAAATATGCACATATCTAGGGTTATATAAATCAAAAATAAAGTGATTTTGGTAGGGAAGCATTGGTAACTTTGGGAATCAGAAAACATTTATGTGGAATTTATCACTTAAGCTGTCATTAAAGGAAATAAGAATTCCAAGAGGAAATAGGTTCAAATCTTGCCTCAGACACTTCCTACCTATGTGACTGTGGCAAGTCATTTAACTTCAATTGCCTTGCCCTTACCAAACTTCTGATTTAAAATCCATACTTAGTATCAGCTTTTAAACAGAAGGTAAGAATGTTTAATAATATCTCTCTCCACAAGGCACATTATCAGAAGCTGAAATCTTGCTTTGTAGCAATCTTGGTTAAACAGCCAGCAACTGACACTTCTCTAACCAGAGTCAAATCTGACCAAGTCCCTCTGTTTTGACTCAAAGGAATAAAGCAGAATAAAACACTAGAGAAAGTGACTATGCATACCTTGTCTTTACTGGGTAGGATAGATGTCCCCATGGTTACCAGCACAGAGAGAACGAGAGAAATCAAACAGGAAAGACAAAAGAGATTTTTAAAATATATATACTTGTCTGAAATATGCCTGCTGGAAACCTGACTTTTTATTCCATTTTGTTTATGACAATTCTAAAAAAAAATTACGTGTTGCCCATGTATTCTTTTTGTTCTTTTTTTTCCACCTCGTTAATGAAAGAAAAATATTCCCAGGCAAGTTCTTTACTTTTTTTCTGATTATGGAAGTCAGACATTTGTGCTCTGTCTATTTTAAGATGAAGCGTTGATGTCAAAGTGATGAATTGAGCAGATTCACAACCTATCTGTGTGACTGGTAGTATAGTGCTTCTCCCTGGTAAAATAGAACATTGAGGCAGGCTAAGGAGAAAGCATGTATGAATGAACGTTCTCTAGGAAAGTTTTCCTGGATTCTGCCATTCTGATAGACTGAGACTGATATCACCCTTAACTCCTCACTCACTCAGCCTAAACATATAAACAGCTGACAAATTTAGTCCATTCTACCTCAACAGCATCTCTTGGTACATGTGTATAAACACATATATACATATAAGGTAGAAAAAAAATATATATATATATGAATGGTAAGGGCAAGACAGTCAAAATAAAGGAACTTGCCCAGGGTAAACCAAATGGGGACCATCTGATTTCAGATTTGAATCCATGACTATCTATCCACAGAGCCACCTGTCACTGGACTGGGACTTTTCATGTGTTTTATTAACTTTTTTCCCCTTTGTATCCTTAGGATTAGTATAGAATATGCCCATGGAAAGCACTAGATAAATGTTTAGTTATTTATTGAAATTTTATAAGAAAAAATACAAAAAAATTCATTAAATTAGCAAATTTTTATTGTTTATGTCTTTGTTTTATCCATTATTTTATATGATCTTCAGTACAACATTAAGAGATGATGATGATCATAGGCGTAATCATTGAAGTTTTATACTTTTTGGTAAATATAGAGTTCCAGTGTTCTATATCAAAATTCTAAGTTTTGTTTATATATTTATGAAGGTAAACTGAGAAACTTGTTTTAAGTATGGGAAGCCCAAGTAACCAAAGGAAAAAGTTGTTTCTAAATAGGCATATTTGAAAAAATGGTAGGGAAACATGATGATGACCATCTGATTAAAATTGCAATAAATCCAGATAAGATATTGAAATTGGAAAACATATGTTATCTAAATTTTATAAAATTTCTAAAAAACCTAAAGACTTTCAATCATAAGTGCATTAGCTGGTGTAGTATAATATGAAAGATGTTTGACCCAATTCTCCAGGTTTTATCAGTAATAATAATAGTAATAATAATATCATTTATGTAGCCTTTTAAGGCTTTATAAAACATAAAAACTTCCTAATCTGAATTCTTCACATGAACTGGTCATCTCAGAGATTCAGAAATTTTCTTCTAACTCTTTAGACCAAGTACTAGAGCCAGATTGAGAAATGATTGTTATATTTTTCAATAAGAACGTTTATACCTTGGAAAACAGCAAATACTACAAATAAGGACTTGATTTCTTAATTTTTTGATTGGCTAGACTTAAGAAAGTAATAGAGGAAATTTTAATAACATTAATAAATGTTAAAATGCATGTTAAAATAAAAAAGTGTCTTATGATACTTTTTTTTTCTTTTCAAAGAACTGGTACTTTAATATTTACCAGAACATCCCTAATTGTATCCCATTCATACTTGCCTATCTTGAATGACTCTTATCTATGTTCTCTCAAATGTTTACAAGGATAGAGGTGATGTATTCTCCCAACATTGCAAGAATACCAACAGTAGAACACAGTGCCTTTCCTCCTTTTTTTTTCTGTTGCTCCATGAATGTGACCAGACAATTTTCTCTTCTTGTAACAAAATTCCTTAACGGCATCCTTTATTCTTGTCCTTCCAGTTTCTTATTAGTTATATACTTTCTGCTGTAGACATCTAGCAAATACCTTCTCTTTGTGTTTTGTGTTCTTTAAAATATTAGAAGGCTTTAGTCATTGAATTCTGATTACGAGCTAAAATCATCTCTTTATAACTTCCTTAGCCCAACGCTCCTGGTTTTGTATCCCTGGGTCAAGAACAAGTCTAATATATCTTCTACCTTCTAGCTTTCAAATATTTGGAGGTAGTTATTGAGGGTCCCTCTCAAGAACTATCTTTTTCATGAAATTGGCCCCATTTTTTTTTCTAAAATTGCTATCCCCGAGTTTCTTTAACTATTCTGAATCTGACCTTTTCTGAGGTTCTAGATCTTCTCTGAATGTACTACAACTCATTTAGAATAATCTCTGACATCCAGACCCAGACACTACATATGATATATTATGTAACAAATAAATAATCCAGGAGAACCTTTATTTGCTTTGTAGCTGACAGTACATTCTGTTAATACTGCCTAATAGTTCATTAACTTTTTTAAAAATTTCCATATCATACTTGACTGAAATTGATCTTGTATCCCACAAAAACATTTTTTCATACAAACTGTTGTCTAGTTTTTTGTCTCTATAAAAACTGTTTTTATACATTTGATTTTCTTCCCTTGTGGGAGGAGTTTACATTTCATTTTATTATGTTTGATGAATTGACTGCCATGGACTTTTGGGATCTTAATTCTGCCATTTGCTAAGTTAACTTCCTATTAACTAAGTAATTCATGAATTTAATAAACATACAATCCAAACCTTAATTAACTCATTAATAATAAAAAGTTAAATAACAACTGTAGAACAATTGTCTGTGTACTTGTGTAACATAGTGTGCTAAAGATAGGGGACATTTCCACATCTATTCAATTATATTCAATTATACTTAAGACATAATTTTGTGGTAAAATATGCTTTAATGGCATTTTCTCTCACCTGTACAGGGATAAGTCAAAGAATCAGTAAAGAAGAAAATAAAGGACATCGGAGTAGGTGGCCCTCTTTTTAAGTGTTGCCCTTTTGCGAGAGACAGACAGATGGACAGAGAGAATGAGAATATTAGGCTAATTGTATTCATTCCAAACTTTTAAGTTTTAATACGTTCATAAAACTATTCTTAGATCTAGTCCAATGCCAGGACTGATGCTTCTCAATGGAAAGATAGTTTCTGGATAAAATAAAGCAAAAATGATCTCATTTTCATGGGTTTATGTGAGAGTATCTAAAGCAGGAGACTTTAGTTATTCTGCTAATTGAGATAGGAAAAATTCACCTGGTTGAAGTAAAATATTCACCTCTTCTTAACTTTTTTCCTCTCCTAAATAAAAAAATAATAATAATGAGATAGATGGAAAACATTCTTTTCTCCCATTTTTGCATCATTACATATTTATTTATTTTAATTTCAAGATAAGGAACAAAATATCTACAGAATTTAGGTCAAATCTGTAGAGGCAACTAACATTTTTCTCCTTGTGAAACTTAAAAATAAGACTAAGAGATTGGGTGTATATTTTTTGTATTTATGAATTGCTATGTTCACGGGGAAACTTTTTTCTTTTCCTTTTGATCTAGTCATATTTAATGTTCTTTTTTCTTGAAAAAAATCATATAAGCATTAGATTGGAATATATTCTTATAAGTTACATGGTGAATTAAGAAATAAATGAAACCTTTTGTAATAATGACTTTTATTCTTGCTTCTACCATCCATCAATAGTACTTTTAGAGAAAAGTCAGGTACGCTACTCCTTGTAGAATAAGAAAATAATTAAAGAATGTTGTTATAAAAATGTCACTTAGTGAAACCATAATCTAATATTAATTCTCCTTTATTTATTCATTAGATATTTATTTCTCTACTCATATTCTCTCTAGGAGAATAGCGTGAGCTGTCCTAAAGTAGTAAATGGAGAAAAAAAGAAGACAGATTTAGCTATAGGTAGGAAAAATTCATAATTAATATTTACTGCAGAGAAGTGTCTCTAGGGGAACAAGAAGAAGTAAGAAGAAAGAGATTAACCTGATACAAATTGTTGCTTTCCTTTGCTTACAATTATTCATGTTTTATGTAACCTGTTAAAAGCATGTGAACTTTAGACCAAATTAATAATTGCTTGTCCACATTGAGTTGCTTCTCATTTTAATATATTAAAAGGTAAATAAGTTCCTATTATAATGCCAGAGAAGTAACAAAATTAATAACAACATTTTTTCTATCATCATATTATTAGATTCAAAGTGGCTAAAGATGTTTTTATTTACTAGGATAGATAACCAATCCTTATATTAGAATGTTGTTGACAGTATCTATATACCAGGGATTGGTTATTCCTAGATTTATATCATTTTTTGCTTTGACAAAGAGGATTTCATTGCTTAACCCAGAAGGATAAAGCTTATTTACATCTATTGTTAAGTCACAGATTTAATGTACCAGACTCTCTTGACATGTGTGATTTCCTAATGTTCCAATTTGAATCTCAAAGTTCTACACACCAAACTCGTTCTTAAAATTTATTTTCAAGGCTTTTGAGAAAGAAATATGCCAAGTGGGTTTGTTAATATGTACTGAAGATGTTTTATCATCTTTTAAAGTTGCTTTGAACCTCTTTGCTAACTGTGATACAATATGATTTAATAATACAAATTATTCAATACCTACTCAATTTTCATTTAGATTGTGGGAGATTGACAGCCTCTTCATTAAAAAAGAAATTGATATCACAAGCATAATGAAATAAGTTTTCAAAGTCAATTGCATAGTGAATAATAATCATATCTGGGAACAAAAATTAGTTCTCTAACATTGTTATTCATCAAATCTTTAAACTGATCACTTCTTTAACTTAATGGGCACCAATTCTAATGTTCCTCTGATACCCCCATTTATAAACTGTTTTCAGAGTACTCTATGGAAACAGAGGCATAACTCCACCTCAGCTTTATTTTTTAGTCATCCCTCCAATAATATTTCATTGCAATGTTTCTTAGAATCCTTTGTTTTCAATATATATTTTATGGATGTTTAATTTTTCCATTTCAAATTTTTATTTTATCATGCCTTTCCTTATAGCCATCCCATATGCCAAAGAATAGTTTTTAAAAGAGAGATAGAAGAAAATCAGAAAACCTGATTCATACATCAAGGATCTCTGAAAATATATGCAATCAATACATATATAATATGCATATGCATTTCTCTCTATATATATATATGTGTATGTATATATATATATATATACATCCAGATATATTTGTTTGTGTATGTTTACATACACATCCCCCTCACCCCATATGGACCTACCACTTTTGTAAAGGAGTGGCCTTGAGGAGGTGGTCTCTTTTCACATCATATTTGGAGGGAATACTGATTCTTTACAAATGTGATGGAAAGGAAGAAAATAATCCTTTTTATACAGCTTACAATTTGGCAGCCACTATGCAAAGCACTAATTTATTTTTATATTATTTCATTCAATCCTCCCCAAAATATGGAAAGTAGATGTCATTACTCTTCTAATTTTAAAATTGAAAAAACTGAGACAAATAAATAAGTGACATGCCCAAGTGAGTGTCTGAGGTTGAATTTGACCTCATATCCTTCTTAAAGAAGGCAAGGTACTCTATTCATTTCATTAGCAGCTTTTTCTATTATATGACATTCACTTTTTTTTAAATTTAAACATTTATTAATAATCATTTTTAACATGGTTACATGATTCATGCTCCTACTTTCCCCTTCACCCCCCCGCACTCCCCCCACCCATGGCCGATGCGCATTTCCACTGGTTTTGTCATGTGTTCTTGATCAAGACCAATTTCCAAATTGTTGGTAGTTGCATTGGTGTGGTATTTCGAGTCCACATCCCCAATCATGTCCACCCCGACCCATGCGTTCAAGCAGTTGCTTTTCTTATATGTTTCCTCTCCTGCAGTCCTTCCTCTGAATGTGGGTAGCATCTTTACCATAAATCCCTCAGAGGTGTCCTGGGTCATTGCATTGTTGCTGGTACAGAAGCCCATTACATTCGATTTTACCACAGTGTATCAGTCTCTGTGTACAGAGTTCTTCTGGCTCTGCTCCTTTCACTCTGCATCAGTTCCTGAAGGTCTCTCCAGTTCGCCTGGAACTCCTCCAGTTTATTATTCCTTTTAGCACAATAGTATTCCATCACCCGCATATACCACAGTTTGTTCAGCCATTCCCCAATTGAAGGACATACACTCCTTTTCCAGTTTGTTGCCACCACAAAAAGCGCAGCTATGAATATTTTCGTACAAGTCTGTTTATCTATGATCTCTTTGGGGTACAAACCCAACAATGGTATGGCTGGATCAAAGGGCAGGCAGTCTTTTATAGCCCTTTGAGCATGATTCCAAATTGCCAGCCAGAATGGTTGGATCAGTTCACAACTCCACCAGCAATGCATTAATGTCCCAATTTTGCCACATCCCCTCCAACATTCATTACTCTCCCCTTCTTTCATTTTAGCCAATCTGCTAGGTATGAGGTGATACCGTAGAGAATCAACTAAGAAGCTTGTAGAAATAATCAACAACTTTAGCAAAGTTGTAGGATACAAAATAAATGCACATAAATCATCAGCATTTCTATACATTTCCAACACACTAGAGCAGCAAGAAGTAGAAAGAGAAACACCATTTAAAATCACCCTAGACAATATAAAATACTTAGGAATCTATCTACCAAAACAAACACAGCAATTATATGAAAACAACTAAAAAACACTTTCCAAACAAATAAAACTGGATTTAAACAATTGGAAAGCCATTGATTGCTCATGGGTAGGACGAGCTAACATAATAAAAATGACCATTCTACCCAAATTAATTTACCTATTTAGCGCCATATCTATCAAGATACCAAAAAACTTCTTTACTGAATTAGAAAAAACTATAACAAATTTCATTTGGAATAACAAAAGATCAAGAATATCAAGGGAAATAATGAAAAAAAATGTTAAGGAAGGGGACCTAGCAGTACCTGATATTAAACTATACTATAAAGCAGCAGTCATCAAAACAATATGGTACTGGCTAAGAGACAGAAGGGAGGATCAGTGGAATAGACTTGGGGTAAATGACATCAGCAAGACAGTGTATGATAAACCCAAAGAGCCCAACTTTTGGGACATGAATCCACTATTTGACAAAAACTGCTGGGAAATTTGGAAAATAATATGGGAGAGATTAGGTCTAGATCAACATCTCACACCCTACACCAAGATAAATTCAGAATGGGTGAACGACTTGAATATAAAGAGGGAAACTATAAATAAGTTAAGTGAACACAGAATAGTGTACTTGTCAGATCTCTGGGAAAGGAAAGACTTTAAAACCAAGCAAGAGTTAGAGAAAATTACAAAATGTAAATTAAATGGTTTTGATTATATTAAACTATGACATTCACTTTTGATTGATTATGGTGGTGGTTCTTCCCATTTATATCATTGTAGTCATTGTATCCTTGACTCTAATTACGACCCTTTTCTGTAGTTCATGTATTTCCCTGAGTTCATCATATTTGTTTTTAAAGCATAACAATATTCATGTATCATAATCCCTTAGATGAAGCCGTCCACCGACTCCACGAAGATTCCTAGTGGGTTGGACACTCAGAAAGGGGAACCAAGGACTGAGTGAAAATGGGCTACGGGTTAAGGATTAATGGAAAGAGAACATAAGGCGAGAATAAAGATACACAGACACAGAAAGTTTTGGCATAAGGTAGACAGACAGCAAGTAAGCTCTGATGGTCAAGAGCTTCATGGTAAGGAGCTCTGATGGTTGAGAGCTCTCTTGCCAACTGATGTCTTGTCACTTTTATTGGGGTTACAACAGTATGGGGGGAAGGGGAGAGGCCAGTGGCCTGATACATTAACATTATGAGGTAATCATCATAAAATGCAAACTGCCAAAACCTAAAACAATAAGAAGAGCTAAGATCAGGATCCAGGGTGGACATGGCCTAAGGCATCTACTGATGTTTGATACCCATGTTAATTGATCATTGAAGGAAAAGTGAGGAGACTGAGATAACTGACTCTCTTCTGGGGTGTAGCCTTAGGGAAGGGCTAGGGATTTGGCAAGGTCAACATTCAATTTGACTCAGGATTGCAGAGATCAATCATTAGCAGTATAAGAGTTAAGTTTTTGAATACTTCTTAAAATAATATCACAATTAATGTATACCTGGATTGCTACATTAGCCATTCCCCAAATGAAAGGCATTTACTTTATTTTACTTTGCAAATCACACACACACAGGCACACAAAAGTGCTGATATAAATATGCTAATATTTGGAGGCTTTGTGGCATTTCAAATGCAAAATATATAGATATTTAGTCACTATTTTCAAAATGCCAATTTATTTTCCAAATGGTTGTAGTGATTTGCAATTATACCAATAGTGTACCAGTGTACCAAATTTCTTACAGTAACTTCAACACTAACTATTCCTTGTTTTTCTCATTTTTGCCAAGAGATTGTTTTGATTTGTAAATTATATAATATTGGTAACTTTGAGCATTTTTAACATGGGTTGATAATATTGTATAATTTTAGATAACTGTTTTTCATATCTTTTGATAACTTATTTATTGGCCTTATACATATTATGGCAATTTTCTATTTACATTTGACCCTACTTTTCAAAATAATATTATATGTCTTATACAATTTCCATTTCTAAGATATGTCATATATGCATAGACATATGTTGCTTTAATTTATTATATATCACATCTACATTCATGGGCACAGTATTTATATATGATGGTATATAAACATGTGTTAATTTAAATGTACATTGTATTTTAAGTTTAGCTTAGCAATCTTCTATTTGTATAGTATTTGTACTGGAAATGAATAAATGAATTCATTAATTTGAAAAAAGGGAAAGGAGAAGTAGCTTACCATTTCTCAGTTATGCATAACTATATTTTGAATTATCATTAAATAATCAATGAGGTAAAAATAATTCAGACTCTAAACTACATTATAAAATTCAATAAAAAGGATGTTGCCAGGGGCAGGGGTGGGGGAGATAGATATTGATTGAAAGCAAGACTCAGAGGTGGGAGGTCCTGATTCAAATCTGGTCTCAAATACTTCCTAGTTGAGTGACCCTGGATAAGTCACTTGCCTAGTCCTAATCACTCATTTGCCTTGGAAGCAATTAATTCTAATTGTAATTCTAAAATTGAAGGTAAGTGTTAAAAAAATTGTTAGGCCTTGGCTTCATGTTCTTCCTTTTCCTCTTATTATTATTTTTAAAACCCTTACACTCTGTCTTGGAGTCAATACTGTATATTGGCTCCACGGCAGAAGAGTGGTGGTTGGGGGGGGGGGTAATGGGGGTTAAGTGACTTGCCCAGGGTCACACAGCTGGGAAGTGTCTGAGGTCAAATTTGAACCTAGGACCTCTTGTCTCTAAGCCTGATTCTCAAATCCACTGAGCTACCCATCTGTCCCCATCTTATTTTTTTTTATCCATGGTCAAGTCACTTTACTCTCTCAGATCTTAATATCTTCAGCTCTAAAACAAAGATGATGGAGGCTATGAATTATATTGTTAGATGACTTGAAATGCACCTTCCATCTCAGTCTTGATCCTATTGTTTTCTTTATTAGATCTCTATTCATTATATTGGTTTGATGAATCTATGAACATTTTTCCTGCAGTCTTAAGAGCTTGATCAATTGTTGTCTAATTAATATAATCCACCAAAATAATTTTAAAGTAAGTGTTTATCAGCAACTTCTGTTTCTTCAGTCAATATTGTTGTCCTCCTTCCCTTCCTAGAAAACCATCTCATATAACAACTAATAACTTTTTATAGAGGTAAAAATATCATCATAATTGATCAGTACATTGAAAAAGTCCAAAAATATACACAGTATATAACACCTTTGGAAATACTACCTCCATGAAGGGGCTGATTAGGTTTATCCTCTTGTATCTCTTGAGTCCTACTTGATCTTTGTAATTTGGTTACATTCCTACTTGCACTAAAATAATTTCTTAAAGTTACACTGAATATAAAAACAAAAAATTGAATTATCTTTATCATTAAATATCAGAGCAAGTCATCCCAGCAACAGTTAAATGAAAGCATTTGCTTTGCTCTGTTTTATGATAGCTCTTTTTCTTCACAACTTCCAACATAAGTAGTTTGAAAAAATGTATTTATACATGAATACATTGCATAAATAGTTTGAATTTGTTTTGCTCACAATCAGAAATATAGTAGTTTCACATTGCTTTTGAACATGAGTTGATTTGTGGGGAATTTAATTTTTGCTAATCAGCCTGAGACAGAGGGAGTACAAAATTAACTTCACGCATGCATTTGATGTTTTTCAGTATTTCTCACTTTTGCACCACATCCACAACATGGCACCACAGGATAAACACACAGATCTACAGTGTCACTTGCAATTAGCACATTACTGCAAAAAGCTTTCACTTACTAAAAAGTCATCCATGACTCATTATCCTTTAGTTTTATTTGAGAAGGCAAACATCAGTGCTATGTGTGAAATGGCATGTTCAAAAATTTCACGCTTTCCAATTTGAGTCTGTCTCTGGATTTCAAGTTCATTTTTTAAAATATCAAAGACTCAGCAGAATTTCCCAATTGAATATTAAATAGTACTCTGGAATATTATATGTAAGATCTTCAATTCTTTGTTCTAGCTATTGTTTCCTATTAACTCATTTGGGAAGAGTATCATAGAGTCTAGTAGCTCATAGTCAGTTTCCTTCCTAATCCTGATGATCACTTCTGATGGATGACTTGTGCCTGAAAATAATCATAATGAGGATGGTTCACACTCACAAAGGACGTTAAAGATTATTAACAATTTTCCTCTAAACCACCCTCTGAAGAAGATAGTGAGGGATTCTCTGCTACATGGCTTAATATAGTCTCAAGTAATGTATACTCAGATGAGTCTATGTTTGCATTTCAGTGCCTAGATGGAAACATCCTAACTTCTATATGTCTTATGTCCAAAATGCCAAAACACTTAACTATTTATAAATATGAACATGTTTCCCACTTCATTTGGATATTAGGAAATGTGAAGTATACAATAATAGTAATGTATTATGAAGTCTGGGAGGGTACAAACAAGTTGAATGAAAGAGACTCTTACCATCTGCTTGACAGTTTGTTCATCACGGAATTCGGTACATAGCAAGCACTAGGTGAATAATTGATGGATTATGTATCTATTTATCTCATTTGAAAAAAACCCTTGGGAAACATGGTCACAGAGATGTGGTGGGAAATGTTTAACAATGACTCTTCCAAAAGAAAAAAATACCACGAGCACAATATATTTTTTAGTTTAAGTCAAAATATTAACATTTTCTTCATCACTTTCTTTAGTGAAGGTTGGTAAACTATGACCTGAGGACCAAAGCCAACCTACTGAACTAAGAATGTTTTTTAGACTTTATTTAAAAATCTAAGAAATCACATTTAGCTACTAAACAAAAGCCCTCTCTGTAAGATTTGCCCATTTTTTGAAGTGTGAACAGATCTTGGCTGCCAAGGAGAGTTAACTCCAGATCTCAGCTACCAAATAGAGCTGGTACATCAAGATCTTATATTATCTGAAGATCTACTCGGATGCAATGAAAATATTTACACATAAATGACACATCAGTTAGAGCAGGAAAGGATGTGGAGAAGTTTACTATAGTGGAAGATGTACTGAATTCAGAGTTGTGGTCCTGCTACCTATTAAATATGTGATCTATTTCAAGTCCCTTTAATATGCTAGACCTCAGTTTTCCCATTTATAAAAGTGGGTGTTAGATGAATCAATCTTTTAAGATTCTGCAGTTCAACATTCTGCAAATAAAAATAGACATTATATTATACATTATCATGTATTGATTTCAGTTAAAAGTTCTTAGATTTCTGTAGATTTTTGACACATTGAAAGTCAAGTGCAACAAATTCATGGATGAAAGAGATTGAATCAAAATGTTCAGATTATTGTAAAAAAGATCACTGAATTCAATCAGTTCTGCTATTTTCCAGGAAATCTAACTTAAGCATGTAGCAGACAAAATATATCATGTAGAAAATATATGGCAATCCAATGGCCAGTGGCTTCATCACAATCCTTATGATTTTCTGGACCCAAACTTCCCTTTCCTGACCACTCATTACCCTACATGCGTTGCTTCTTTTAATAATGTCAGGCACCATTCTTGGCACATTTTAGGCACATGATAAAATGTATTCACTCATTCATTTTTCCATCTTTTCTAAATTTTAATTTATTAACTGATATAAAGGAATTTAAAATTCTGTCAAATTTAAATAATATATGTTGATAATATGCCAGTGTCTCTCAGTACCAGAATTCAACTAAAGTTCCAGAAACCACCTATGTGTTATCATTTTAGAGGTTCTGGAGAAGGTGCCCCTCATCTAAGAAAGTTGTCCCTCATTCTCTGTTGAAGCCTTAAATTCTTCCTTCAGAAGTTCATCATTTTAATTTGAAGTGTCTTGGTTAGTGTTTGTAGTTCAGGATAATTTGGATTAAGACCAACAAAATCTCATAAGACTAGCCATTAACAACATTTTATTACTACTCTCCATGGATGAAGAAAAAATGCTAATAGGGAACAATCTTAGTTTTCAGTCTCCCCAAGGCACCTGGCTCCCTGACAAGGGCAGGATATAACTTGGTGTCTTCTGAATATGGAGCCTTATAATGGTTTTCTTACTTTAGTTCAGGGCTCAAACTTTTATAGTTTAAGACAAAGAGATGGCTGTCACTACCTGGATATTTATTTATTCTTCAGTAAGGAAGATGATGTATAGCTAGGACCAATGAAATGAGTGCATTTTTTAAATTGCCTAATAAGGAATCAAAAATGAGTTGAAGGGACACAGAGAATTAATTCCATTTGTTACTATCTACCAAGAGGCTCAGGGAGAAAGGAGAAATGCCAGTCAATAGGTTGATTAGCATTAGCATACCTGGATTCTAGGGGATGGCTTTATACCAATGGAACTGATTCTTACCACTTTCACATTATTGAAATACAAATGCCCAATGAAAAGGTACAGACCCTAGCCATTTACATATTAATTCAAACAATTTTGGTTGAGGATACCATGTATATTAAATGTGAGGGAAAGAGAAAGTCACTGAAAGAGTGAGGTTTAGCAAAAGATCATCAGATAAAATTTCCTCCTACGTAATTTTACCTTGGTCAATTAATTTAAAAATGTACAATATATACTGTAAAGTTTATTTTCTCTTCTATGTTTAGGTATTTTTATAACTACACACAAATTCTCTTTTTCAATTTGTGTCAAATGCAAAATTTTTCAAATGAAAATGTTTTTGTGTACAATATACATTTTGTATCTCTTTTTAGTGCCACAGACTAGATAGTTGTCAAACAATACCTTTATAACTTGAAAGGAAGTACTTTATTGTGGGTTCCTGATTTGTGATATCTTCAGTGCAGAAAAATTCTGGTAGGGAAGTGTTTTCCACCAATGCCCTACTATAAGTTCTTATAGAGTTTACTATGTTAAGTGACTTGTTTATAGTAATTCAAAGTGATTATGTGTTAGAGGATAAACTTGAAATCTTGGATTTCTGGCTCCAAAGCCCACTCTCTATCCAAAACACCATATTTCCTGTAATGAAAATTATATATACTAACCTAATTTTATTTATCTTACAAATTTAATAAAGTAATTTTATTTTTACCAGATCAAATGTGTAAAGTGATTTAGTAACTGTTGGGCCAAATTAGTTTAGTTGAGAGACAACACATAAACCTTCTTGCCTCTCTTTCATCATGAAAATATTATTCTGAAAGATACAATTATTAAACTCAATTTAAATAGTTGTTATTAACAAATATAGAAAGAAAAAAAAGGATGGAAGTATATATTAATATTATGATAGGCCACTATTCCAATAGTTTATTCTGATTTAAAGGGGGATATTTACTATTGTTTTAGGGTTACTTTTAGGCAAAATGTTTTTTTTAACCAGAGAATTGGTTTTTGAAAAATAGTTGCAATTTTATCTACCCAGAAAGCCTTTGACCAGCTGTCAGGATTGTGAACGATGTGTTTGCAGTGGGTCACTCTCAATGTGCTTGGAGAAAAAAAATAAGCAGAATTCCTTGTTCTATTTTTCAAATTGTTATTTCTTAGGAAATGAGGTACGGATAGAATAATAGAAAGATGCTTATTTCTAAAAAGATGATGTATGGTCAACTCTTAATTATACTAGGTATTGGATGATATGCATATGCTGATCAGTCATATGTTAAACACCATCAGATGATCTCTTAACGTCCCAATGCACTCCTCTAGGATTGTCTACTGCTGTAAATCTACCTTTAGAAGTAGGCTCATCATGCATAATTCAACAAATATCTCATCTTTTTTAGTCTTTGAACCTTATTTCCTAGGAATTTATCCCCAAATAAGATAATTCCTAGTACTAGGCATTCTGTATTCCACTTCTAAGGCTTTGCATAAGTTGTACTTTCTGGAATTCATTCCTTTCTCACATCCACATCTTAGAATCCTTGCCTTCCTTGAGGGCTCTATTTTGGTGCCACCTCCTTGGAGAAGCCTTTTCTGATTCCCTTACTTGGTAATTTTCAGATAGATCTTATTAATTGCAAATAATAAAGCTCAAGAAGTGTTAGTATTATTAAAATATGCCTATTTGAATTTGTACCTACATGTAAAATGTGGTAAATTATTCTAGTCCAATGGAAATAATCAGTGAAAATTCATATAACGTCACCATTTTAGAAGTCATCATTCTCACTATTTATAATGTATATATTAACTTATTTGTTTATTTACATGTCATAAGTTTACATGTGGTTTTATACCCAGAAGCCCCCTGCTAGTTACCTATGACCTTCTCACATCTTTCCATCAGGGGTGCTATCTTTGCCTACTAGTAAATTTTCTATAGTTGTCAAGAGGAATATTTTTGTTAGGAAGATCCTTCATTAACTAAAATAAATATTGATTCAGAGGAGTAAGTCCCTCCCCCACAAAAATGACAATAAACAAACCCAAAATGGGACATAAAGTCTTACTTCTTTCAAATATAAGACTTTATTGGGCAGACACTAATAAAGAAATAGGTTATAATAGATTAGGATAGAGGAGAATAACATGTGACAGTGAAGTGTAATTCTGAACTATTCAGAATTTCCAGGGATAGGAATATGTAAGAAAAAACATTTGCTTATATCAGTAGTCCCCTCATTATTTCATTCATGTGACATATTTTCTCCAATTCAGTTGCTTTTTTTAAAAATTTTTTGGTAGAATGACTATTTTTCACTTCTTGAATATTGGCCAAGAAGCCCTTTATAATATTTCTCAAAATAACAGCTATTAAAAATTAAGATTTTTTGATGTTCTACTATTTAATTTAAAAAAAAAAACCTCTTTCATTCTCATTAGACTGTAAGCTTTATATGATCAAGATCTATTTTCCTTTAATTTGAATCTCTAGTTTAGCATAGCATCTGGCACATACATAGTAAGTGCATAATAAATGCTAGAGAACTTACTGACTGTATAACTCTACAGTAGGAGTCACAAAAGTATAGGGAAAAATCAAGTCCAACTTGTGTTTTTATTTGCAGATAGCTGTATTTTTACATGTTTAAATGGTAGATGGGTAGAGATGAATAACAAAATATTCTTAATAATTTAAATGTATTTAATCATGTAAAAGCATTTTAGCAAAGGGCCAGACAAAAATAGTCTGCAGGCAGAATTTGACCCTCCAGCAATAGTTCACTAACCCCTGCTTTGTAGTTTTAATTGAACAAGATCAGACCAGCAGCATCTGGTATAATGTTTTGCATAGAGCATACTTTTAATTATTTGAATGGAATCCACTGTCTAGTTTTGCCCTATTTCTATTATTGACTTCTTTGCTCCAAATATATTTCCCTTTTTCAAGCCCCTGCTCATGTCCTAACTTCTCTGTGCATCCTTCCATAGCTATTTCAACTGTCAATGAGTTTTTCTTCTTTGAATTCCAGTTACTTCATATATATGTACATATATATATGTATACATATATATGTACATATATATGAAGTAACTGGAATATATATATGAGTGTATATACATATACATACATAGATTGCTACTCAATTTTTTAATATCTAATATCATGAATATTAGAGGCTGGAAGAGATCTTGGAGATCATCTAGGCCATCTGTGGCTTATACCTTTGTCTCCCAGCTATGAGTCTCATGGTAGATGTCCAATAAAATGTATTTGTTTCACTGAACATGTGAATATAGAGATATCATAGAAATTATGAGACCAGATCACTGAAAGTGAAAACACTGATTAGTATATAACCCTTTAAAGTTGACAAAAACTTCATCTCATTTGATCATCTTAATTTGTTAATTGTCAGAAGCAGCAACTTCATTATATCTTTGAGGTATATGTAATTGGCTTTCATTATTATTTTACAGATGAGAAGATTGAGAGATGGAGATATTTTTTGACTTGGCAAGGTTTAAACAACTAGTTAGTGTCAGGGATGATATTCTACTGTAGCTATTTCCTGATTTCAAGTTCAGGGCTCTTTTCCTATTGTCAGTCTGCTTCTCTGAATTATTAATATTATCCTTAGTACCATAGATGCTAAACCTATGATTTCCACAACACAGAAGGAAACAAATTTTCTTGGACTTTAGGAGAGTATAAACTTAATATGATTCAGCAATGACATGTAAGAGAGTCAAAAACCAATACAGTATGATCTTGGACTGCATGGAGACTGACCTAGTTTTCAGAAATAGGAAAGGGTAGTCCCTCTGTACTACTTCTATAAAAATGACATTTGGAATATTGTTTTCATTTCTGGCTGTTATATTGACACATTCTAAAATATCAAAAAAGAGGGGTAACATAATTGTGAGAATGAGGATGTTATGTGTTATGAGGATGAAATTGAAGTATTTAACCTGGAGAAGAGGACACAAAAGAGAGAAAAGATAGCAATCTTTAAATATTTAAAGGAAGCACAATTATACTTTTTGTCCTGTGAGGGAAGAAATGAGATGGATAGTTGGAAAAAAGGAAGATTTAGGTTTAGTACAAGTCAAAACTTAACAATTAGTGTTGCTCCAATCAGAATAAGCTGTCTCTACAAAGGTCTTCAAGCAAGGTCTCAATGATTACTCATCAGGTGTGTTGATTGTGGGTATTCCTTTTAAGGACAAATTGTACTAGATGGTTAATGAAGTTTATTCTAATTCTTATTTCAGTTATTCACTTAGGGAAAACATGAATATAAATCTAAAAAAACCTGAATAATCTCTTGACAGTGCTTTAGATTTCTTTTGTGCTAGAAGTGGGTTTTTTATCCATTTCAAAGACACAGACAATGACTAAATAAATAATGGTATGTATATCCGTTACTTATATTGTTTTTCATCAATCAGCACTAAATAAAATATTGATATTGTTTAAGAAAAATATTTCATGTTAATTTTTTAAAAATACAGACCATGTTTGAAACATCACCATATCTTTCTTTATACTTTTTTAATTAAAGTGTTATTTGATTAAGGGTGAGGAGGGAAGTGTAGTTGTACCGGAAAAATGCAATTTGTGAATATTTTAAAAATCTTTAATAATTTCAAATGTGAAAAGGCAGATCCTATTTCAGAAACAAATGAATATATTCTGTGTCCACTTCTGATTGGTTAGGAAGTTTTTAGGCTCTATCAGTTAATTCTGCTAACAATTAATGAATCATTTGCTTGTTGTTATTGCCAACCACAAGAAAACTCTTTAATTCACATTTTATTCTCATTTTATAGCTTATATCTTGACATTGAACTTCATGTTAAAGTTGGGGTCTGCTTATTTGGGTTTGGGGAATGCACTCTCCCAAAGCAACCAGGCTTCTTTTGGGCTGCTGTGTTCAGAGCCATTTCAGGAGGACTGCAAGTTTTCAGTGTTTCTAAGATTTGGAGAGAGGGGTGGTCAATGCTCTCCTAATTTGTGCTGTGGTTTTTACCCAGAAAGGGCCCTTCCTCACCTACAGCCTCAAGAGCTGGTACTTACACAGGTGCTGGGACTGTGACTAGGGCTTCTGTTCTCCTGAAGTAGCAAGTACTAACCTTCTCTCCTCCCTGGAATTGCAACCCCAAAACGCTTATGGACAATGGAGTTGCCAATCAGTATCACCTGCATCCAGTGCCAACAAAGTATCTCCTGTGATCACTTTGGCTTAAGACCTCTTAAAGTTGCTTCTGATGTTGCTTCTGTCACAGCTACCTCCAAAGACTCACTCTTGCCAGTGATTCCCAAAGTGGGTGCTACCACCCCCTGATGGATGCTGCAGCGATCCAGGGAGGTGGTGATGGCCAACACTTTTTTTTTGTATTACATTCTATTCTGAGTTCAATAAATAGTTTCATAATTTCCAGAAGGTGCTAAGTAATATTTTTTTTCTGGAAAAGGGGCGGTAGGCCAAAAAAGTTTGGGAACCACTGGCCTAGGCCATCCCTACCTTGATGTCACAGACCTCTTCTGTCATCTACTTTTAGTTTAGTTGGAAATTGTCTTACTCTGACTATTTGTTGGCTCTTCCATTCCAAAACTTGATTTAAGAAATTATTTTAAAGTTATTTGAAGAAGTGTGAGAGTTTTATTGGGTTGCTACTTCTAAATAAAGTTCCTTGTTCTGTGATCAAGAGACATGAAGAGAAGAGAGGGAAAACAGAAAGAGAGGGGGGGGAAAGGAAAAAAAGAACATAAACTGTTTGAAAGGAGCTTTTGGGAATAGAGTGTTATAGTCTATTCCTGTCCAGTTAACAGTTACTGACACATCTATTCCTCCCTTGATATTGCTGAACTGCTATGTTTTGCTAACTAGGCATAATTTCCATTAAAAAAATACCAATTGAATAATGTTAGTTTTTTTGATACATCTGTTTTAGAGCAATATATTTTTCTTTTTGTTTAGGTTACAACATTAAGAAAGCAAAAATAAAATTTTATACTGATATCTATTTTCAGTTATGTATGTACAAATACATATATATGTATGTGTAGATATACAAGTATATATATATATATATACTTGTGTGTGAGCATGTGTATATATATATACACATGCTCACACTTCTTTTGACATTTCATTGGATTTCTAATATCATTAATATGAGTGCTCCCCCCAATAGTAGTTCATTCATGATTTCCGATTCTATATTATTATTCTCCATGTCCTTGCCAAAATATACTATAAAGTATCCTCTGTTCTGAAGACATTCTTCTCTGTCTTTTAATATTTTAAAGATCTTAGTGCAACACTCCCCATCTGTTATCTCTTGCTTTTCTCACATTACCAGACTATTTCCTTTACTAGTTAATCATAGCCTTCAAGATGCCTTTTGTGCCAATCTCATGCAGAATTCAACACTGATTATATATTGTGATCTAATTGTGTTCATTACATGTCCTTACATTCCCTTTATTGACTTGTCAGTGGTATCATATCACTGGAATAATAATATTTTTTAAATCTTTGCTTTCTGTCTTAGAGTCAATATTGTGTATTGATTCCAGGGTAGGAATGGGTAAGAGCTAGGGAATTGGGAATAAGTGACTTGCCCTGTATTGTACAGCTAGGAAGTATCTAAAGCCAGTTCCATCTCCAGGCATAGCTATCTATCCACTGAATTACTCAACAACTCCAAAGAGTACTATTTGTTAAGAATACATGCTATTTCAACAGGTAGCATATTGGATTCACTGAACTTGCTATCCAATTTCCAAAATTAGATCCAAAGGAGCCTGTTCCTCTTGTTTACTTCAGGGTTCAGATTATATCTGATCAGTAATGCTTGTCTGCATGATCAATGTTGAAAGACATATTCAGTAAGCTGTTTATACTCACGGGAAGCACTGTATATCCAGTTGGTTTTTCCTTTTGCAATTATTTTATAACACTTTTATGAGTAATCATACATCAAATTGAATATAGTCTGCATTGTCAGTGCACTCAACCCATGTGTTGCAAGTCAACTATAGACAGGTACATAGGAGGGATTTCAATTTAGTTAGAATTTTGTTCAGTAGCTATTTTCTTTTTTAACCCTTAACTTTTGTCTTAGAATCAGTATTGTATATTGGTTCTAAGACAGAAGACTGGCAAAGTCTAGGTGATGGCGCTTAAGTGATTTCTCCAGGGTTACACGGCTAGAAAAAGTATCTGAGAACAGATTGTACCCCAAGTCTCCCATCTCTAGGCCTGGATTTCAATCCACTGAACTAACTAGCTATTCCCCAATACATTCTTAATAGAAATGCTGAACACTTTTAGAGTAAACCTCCCATACTTCCTTGTGCCTTTTCTTGTTACTAATAATTATAGGACTATTCAAAAAAAGTGATCACTAGGATTATATTTATCCTGGGATCTTAGATGTTATTACCCTAGAAAACAACTATTTTAGAGATGTTAACCGAGTCATGAAATTTTTTAAAATCATAATCTTAACAGGATCTTGTTTGTTCTGTCTTAAATGGGTGATAGTATATTGTAGCAATGACCCCATATTTTCAGCAAAAAAAAAAAAACAACAAACCTTAAAGTAATCATAAACTATTCTTTCAAATAGTTTATGTAAGAACAAGTAAATATGAGATGATTATCTTCTTAGTCACTTTATTATTATAAGTATTTTTTCTTCTTTTCAATTATTCTCATTTTTTTATCTTTGAGATGTTGATCCCTCAAGTGTTTTTAAAGTTTTCATCTTTAGCAAGGATTTCTTTGGCAAAATTTGGTGAGGTCCAACTGTTCTCAATTCCTTTTACTTCAATACCATTTCTGGTCCTTTAAATAGCAATGGAAGAATAAAGTATTAATATCAAACTGAAATAGTTCTGCTATAATTAATGGTTAAAATAGAATCATATGCAAAATGTTGTCTGATTTCTCTAATTTTTATTACCTCGCTTCCTTGAGAGGAACTTAGAGAAGAAACTATTGTTTTTGAAAAAAGGTAGAGAAGGTGACCTTTCATCCTGTAGTCAAAGAAGCCACCCAGAGTGATTAAGATAATGTAAGTCAGGTGTAAAAGGTTAAGCCATATGATGACTTCAAAATGCATGTGATTGATGGTTTCAAAGCAGAACTATTCTTCTCCCATAATGGGTCCAGACACTGTATTTTATTTTGTGCCACATAAAGGACCTGCATATACCCTATGGATAATTGAGATTATGTATGCTACATGCCACCCTTCCAGCAGGCTCACTTTCCTCCTTACTGTTTTTCAGTGTTTTTGAGGTATTATTTTTCAGTCTTCCTTTCTTCTTTGTAATATTTTGTACATGAATTCAGAATATATAGAGGCATTACCCTTGACTGCCATGTTTTTCTGCGTGACAAAGATAACAAATGTTTCTTGATGAATACAGTTTTTTGATTCTTCAGGGCTATTGGTTGTGATGGCATTTATAATGGTTATATAATAAATGAAAATAATTAGGCAATATCCTTATTTACATTTTTCCAGTTTCTACAGTTTGTTTAAGTAGCTTACATTTGAATTGTTAGTTACTTCCTTTTCTGTACTGTTTTGATATTTATTTTAATCTTTACCCTAATTAATAATCTGACAATACAAAAAGAGCTTACTTTGAAATGAAACCATACTATAATCTGTAGTTTCCAATGAAACTGATATAGTTTAAGAGGCAGTGGAGTGGAGTAGATAAAGTGCTGACCTCAGGGTTGGAAAGACCTAGATTTGAGTCCTTTTGATATATTCTGCCTGAGTGACCCTGAGAAAGTTAGTCAACTTCAGTGACCCAGTCAACTCCAAAGGACTAGAAGTTACAGAATAGTTGCAAATATACACACAGAAAGGAAGTTTCCATATTGTGAATTCTACCTACTGAGGAAATTAAAAGTCCTTCTTAGAAAAAAAATAATGATTCAAATTATTTTTTTTAGCTTGTGTTCTTTGCGTGGTTATGTTTTATTATATTGTTGTCACTTGACATTTCCAGTATCTTCTAACACTTGCCAAGAAGAAAATATTTCTAACATGTAGCTATAAGCATTCTGAAAAGTTGACCTCTTCAGTTTCTGAGTCTTAAACAATTTTGTTCCAACCTATTGGTTTTTGTTCTTCCATCTGTTTTCTTTCACTTTGAAATATCAGGGGATATTGTTAATTGGCTTGAAAGATCTCATTAAGTTCATAATACAACTTCCCTTTGTTATACTTTGCCACAGATATTGGTGTATAATCTATAACTATCTTGATAACAGTCCTCTTACCTGTGCTCAATCATGAACAATAGAAGGCAAAATGACCAATTTGTCCCATGAAATAATGTTTCCATTTCCCACATCCATACATTTCCTTTATTCACGTATCTGAAAAGCAACCACACATCATTCTTTTATTTAGTGGTTAATTGTTCATATCTTTTTTATTTCAATTACAGCGAGAATGATAATATAGATATAATTTGATTGATTCCTCTGTTGGAGCAATATTTCAAACTTTAGATAAGCATCTCTCCATTGTTATTCCAACAGCCCAATTAATGTTTGTAAGTGACCTAAAAGTCATGTCTGTCTTTGTCTTCTCTGCTTCTTTTTCTTCCATTGTCATTATAGAAACACAAAGGAGAGAGAACACAAAATTATGGATTGTTTTCCATTTATATTTAATACCTAGGTCACTAAAGACAACTGGGTAGTGTGGTGGGTAGAATGCTGGTCTTAAGGTCAAGGAAGACTCATCTTCCTCAATTCAAATCTGGCCTCAGACATTTACTAGCTGTGTGATCCTGGTCAAGTCACCTAATCCCTATTTGCCTTTATATTTCCCTCAGCATTAAAATTGGGATAATTAAATCAGGAGGCACCTAACTCCCACAATTGTTGTGAAAACCAAATAAGATAATATTTATAAAAATCATTTAGTATGGATTCAGAGGATAGAAAGCTAAGTGTGGAGATGGAAGGTCTGGGGTACAAATCTGGCTTCAGACATTTCTTTGCTGGGTAACCATGTGTAAGTCACTTAACACCAATTACCTAGCTATTTCCACTCTTCTGCCTTAAGAACCAACACTCAGTATTAATTATAAGAAAGAAGGTAAGGTTTGATTTTTTTAAAGCACTTAGATTGCTGCCTGCCACATAGCAGGTGCTCTAAAAATGCTTATCACATTCCCTCCTCACCCATGAGCAGAAGAAATAGCTTCACGCTGAAGTCATTACTTCAAACTTTTCCTTGGTCTGGCAACATCTACAGTGGTTTTTACTACCTGCATAGGGCATTTCAGTCTTATTATTCGTTGGTGATAAATCTCATTGTCAAATTTAAAGCTTGCTTGGGCTTAAGCTAAATACAACACTAAATGCCCATATGGTTGTCTTCTTTGATTGATGAACCATGAAAGATAAAAGCAAATGGATTGTTATCAAAGATTTTTAAAAGACTCCTTGTGTTTGTGTTTCAAAAATACAAACTGAAGTCCCATATAGCTGGCATGCTAATTTTCTCAGGGACTTTTATATCAGTATGGGGCTAGAAAAAAGAGTAGGAAAGATGTAATCTATTCGACCAAAGCATATGGTATCAACTGAGATAGATTTGAACAATGGGAAGTAAAAGAAAATGAAGAGGAAGAATCAGAGGTATGCTGCATGTTTGATTAAGGACCAGATTATAGGACGTGAGGCAGGTATACCTCTGCTGTAAGAGAAATATCTTTATGAACCTAAAAATTGACCAAAGAGTCAAATTCTCATTATAAGTTTTCATTACAAAAATATATTCTTTCTTTAAATATTTTTGTCAGCATTTTAAATAACCAGATCTCACAGTACATTTACAATTTTATTCAGCTTACACGAAATTAATCTATTCACAGTTTTTTGGGCAAACATCTATGGCAAATGAACACTGCTTCTTCTAAATTACATAAATCCTTTTAAATGTTTAAAAACATGCTTTCCTCATGCTAATCCTGTGAGATGGATTGTATTAGTGCTATTTCCATTTTAAAGATGAGGAAGCTGAGGCTCAGAGATTTAGTAACATATATAATAATATTTTGAGTACTATGATTTATATTAGGTGGGATATTAGAAGCCATGCATGATATTCTAAGAAATAACTATTCACAAGAGAAGAAGGGGGGCAAAAACAAGTTGAGAAGATAGCCCTGCCATAACATATATACTACATCCCTAACACCAGTTCTCAGGCATTAGAGAGAGTTTGTTTTATAGGTATATGTGAGTCATTTTAGATGAAAATGCAAATTATAACACATATTTCCAGAGAATGATTTCTCTTATTGTTTTTAAATCCCAGAAATCAAAAGAAAGCCCATTTGACCATGAAATTTTCCATTTGAATTATAGAACAAAGATGATCATTCTTAGAATTAATGTTTTTTTTAAATGTTTATAATAGCTCAGGAATGACGCAGGATTATTTTTCAGAATTTTAATGGAAACTCAGGGTACATGATGGGAATCTCTTGTAGATTGGAGCATTTCTTCTCTTTCTTTGATGTGAACTTGTTTCTCTGTGATTATCAGTGATTATCTTTAATTGTCTCCTGTTTCTTTATGATTTTTTGTTGATTTACCTTGATTTGTGTCTGTTTTTCATTGGTTGTTACAGATATGGGTCTGCTTCCCACTGGTTATTGAGCCTTTCTTATGCTGAACCTCTTTCCATCTGATTACCCAAGGGTGTCCCTGATGTGAACTTGATGAAAAATAAGTAGGGGGTATATAAATTGAAAAACTGAAAGTTTAAAAACACACAAAAGCAATTGTCAAAATGAAAGAACTATTTAGTGATTATAGGTATTTTGTATTTTATTTTCTCTTCAGAATTATTCCTAACAGCCAAGTATTAAGGGCAAGCCCACATTGGCTGTCTCTGTTACCCAAACAATGCATAAACACAAATGAAGTCACTTAATTTCTCTGGGCCACAGTTTTGTTATCTCTCTAGGTAGATTGTTAAACTAGAGGGTCTCCTTGGGCTTTTCAGTTGCTAACAACCCTTCTAAACATGTATTATTTCTTTTTTCCCTATTATGATAAGATTTCTTTGTTCATAAAAAATATTCTTATACCAATACAAAAACATTCCTCTCTGCTGTTTCTATCCATTGTTTTGAGTACACAGAATCATAGGATTTCACAATTATCAGGGGCCTTGGTGGCTGTTTGATGTAGGACAACACCAGAAGAAGAATTATCATCTACATTACCTCTTGTAAGTGGTTATCTGGAAGTCTTTTGCTTGAATACCTCTAGAGAAGGTGAGACTACTACTTCTTGAGGCAATTTGTCTCCAGTTTGGGATGCTTTTCATTGTTGGGAAGTTTGTCTTTATGGCAAGCTTAAATTTATTTATCATTACATTTCTGGAAATTTCACTTGACTGCTACTATTTCTATTCCCCCTTCATAATCTACCACCCAGAACCAAGCAGAACCAGTTTGTTAACTCAAAGACAGATAAAATACTCAAAGCAAAATGCCCTGCACATAGTAGGTACCTAATTAATATGTGTTTCCTTCTTTATTTTTTTCCCATTGTAAACCTGAAAATATGGGAACTCAGTGTTTCATATCTGCCCAAGGGCTCCTATTTCTTCAACCCATCTGTGTGTTTTCCAGCCATTTCACCATTCTGATAACCCTTCTCTGGACATGTTTCATTTTATGAGTTTCTTTCCTGAAATATAACAACCAGCATTGAATTACAGAACTACTTTCTATAATTGTGGCCTAACTCTGGCACATGCTATCAGTACTGTCACCTTCCTTTTTCAGGACACAGTCAACCAGAATTTTATAAGTGCCTACTATGTGCACAGCATCGTGCTAAGTGATGGGGATACAAAAAAGGGGAGGAAAGAGCCCATTTTTTCAAAAAGCTCACAGTAAAATAAGGGATAAAAAATGCAAACAACTAAATACAAACAGGATACAAGATAAATTGGAGATATTCTAAAAGAAAAGACACTAAAATTAAAGAGGACTGCCAAAAGCTTCTTACAAAAGGTGGATTTTAGCAGAGACCTGAATGGAGGCAGAGAAGCCAGGAGGTGGAGATAAGGAAACAGACCCTTCTAGTCATGCAGAATGGCCAGTTTTATAAATGTCCAATTGGGAGATGGAGTGCTTTATTTAAGGAACAGTGAGGTGGACATTATTACTGGCAAAGATTAACATGTAAGAATATTAGAAAGTTAGGGAAAAGACCAAGTTATGAAGGACTTTTAAAAGTCCGACTTAGCAGGGAATTTTCAAATTAATCCTGGAGGTAATTGGCAGCCACTGAAAGTTATTGAATAGGAAACAGATATGATCAGATATTTTCTTCATTTTAGAACAGGTTCTAGTTGAAAAACAAATGTATGTTATTTATTTTGAGGACAATATATTTTCCATAAAAATGGAATATGCTATTTTGAAAACTTCTTTTCCAAATTATCCCACAAAAATCTGTTTAGATTATAGTGAGACTGAGGAGTAGAGACTAGAGGGTTTAGTGAATAGGTGCTGGTTTTAGAGTTAGGAAGACCCAGGCTCAAATCCTGCCTCTGAATAGCCCTGTAAAAGTCATTTAACATCTTTGTTCCTCGGGCATCTGTCCAGTAAATTATACAAAGTTTTAAATATGAATTAGAGAAAGTAATTCCTGAACTGGACATTTCCCAAAATGATCAATGCCAAATTCTCAATATATTGACAAATCTGAAGAATAATACCAATAGTATTTCTGTTACTCCTAACCATATGTGTATAGGCCAAAAGGAAGACATTTGCCACTTTCCCTGACCAAGAGTATAGAAGTATATTCATTGGACACCCTGGTGGTAGTGTTATGGGGGTGCAAATGGTGAACCCCTGGGTTCTGGAAGGAAACCTTTCTCAAGAAGAAGAGGACTCCAAACTTAGCTTAAAAGTAAAAAAGAAAGATTTACTAGTAAGATAAGATTAATGGCCAGCAAGAAGCATGAATGGAGTAACTCTAGAAATTGCCCCCAGAATGATCCAGTTCAGGGGTTTTTATATTATTTACATAGTGTGGACATGACTTCTTGCACTCAGGCATTGGGTGGGTAGGGGGCTCTGCCTGAGACCCTCAGGGCTTAGGCTTTCAAGGTGTGGCCAGAAGGTGTATCTCTTTGTCTATCTCAACCTAAAGGATGTCCAAGGATAATGGTCTTTGCCTCTGGAGTCACAAGGACAGGAAGGGGGGAAGGGAATTTCCCTGTTCACAGCCTGCTTGAGTTAAGAGGTGCAGGGTCCCTGCCATCTCTGCACAATGCCCATGTCATCTCCCCTCTCTCCAAATATCTAAGGTAAAGGGGATAAAAATCTCAATCTTCTGTAGCTTCTTCAAAGCTGAGAATGGTCATAGCACTGTCAGAGAGAGAGAGAGAGACAGAGAGAGAGAGAGAGAGACAGAGAGAGAGAGAGAGACAGAGAGAGAGAGAGAGAGAGAGAGAGAGAGAGAGAGAGAGAGAGAGAGGGAGGGAGGGAGGGAGGGAGGAGAGAGGTGTTGACTTTAGGCTATGATCATTCTCAGCTTATTGTCCTTATTGCTTTCCATGGGATATATTTCCTTAGTGGGACACATAAACTTGTAACCTAAATTGTATTAGTTACTTTTTCTAATTAGTCTCATGCTGATCTGAAAATGTAATATATTTGACAAAAAATAAATTTAATTTCACAATTTTGAAATGAAGGTGCTTTTAAGGATCAGGCTTTAAATATAATAGACCAATTTGCCAGTATTCATTAAATCAGAGGCCCATAACCTGTTTGGTGACAGAGACAATTTGACGTTTTGAAAAAAAATCTGTGAATTTCTTTTCAGAATAATGTTTTTAGATAATTGAAAGACATTCTAAATTTCAGTTAGGAGTTAATTAAAATAAAGATGTACATTTCCCATTCAAGTTTATTGATTACTAGCATGTAGGTTATCCAGGGGATAGAGTAACAGTCCTAGAGTCAGAATGACCTGAGTTCAAATCTAATGTCAGACCCTTACTAATTATGTGACCCTGGACAAATCACTTAATTCAATTTGCTTCCATTCTCTCATTTGTGAAATGATCTGGAGAAGCAAATGGCAAACTACTTTAGTATTCTTTTCAAGAAAACCCAAAATGGGATCATGAACAGTCAGAGAGGACTATAAAATAACAACAACAAAGAAATCTGCCCGCTTATCCCTTCTGAGGGAAGATTTCATGGTGTCATGCTAAGAACACATAGATTAAAAGAAAAGAAATGCATTATCTTTCTGATTCAACAGAAACCAAAACATCTGAGATCAAAGTCAGGGAGCTGAATATTGGTAAACTTGAGGTCCACTCTGACTTCCTTTGCTGAGGTATTTTGTTACCATGTTCTTGTAACCATGCCCTATTTTCTCAGTTTTTAAAAGAGGCTTACATAAACTCGCAAGGTGATGTATACTTAGACAATTTAAAAAGCGTGAAGTGTTTTGAGACCACAGTAGAGTCCGTAATTCATCAACTTGAGTTTTGCCCTTGTAAACATGCAATTTATTGCTTTGCACAGAATCTGTTCTGGGAGAGTGAGAAAACCTTGGTCTGTTCGGACAGCCATCTGGATTTCATGAACTAACTAAAGAAAGTGATCACCCCTGTTCTTTACCCATGGTTAGGAGAGTACGCCTATATTTTCACATGAGAAAGGGAACTTCATGTTGCCCAGGACTTGAGATCTACCTACAATACTGATTCCTAAAAAAAATTCTAGATAACCGTGTGGTCACCTCCTTCCTTATTGGACAAAATGAGGCATCAGAAACTTTAATGTGAGGTAACTTAATCTTGGAATATTACAATACCTGGAATGAAACAGGGAAGGTTCATTGACCTATTCTGGCTTGTCGAGGGAATTAAAAAGATCAGCATTTTATGCCTCCTAGCTGGAAGGTACAAGACTCCCATTGTCATATCAACATTCTACCATTTTAATTTTTTTTTCCTTTTTGCCTTGGTATTTCCTTTACCTCTCCCTTTTCAGCTATTATGCCTTTTCAATATTCCCCACATACTGAGCTGCTTAAATGCATCATAAATGAGTTTGAGGAGAGATTTTTAGGACCTTCTTGCAATGTATTTATTTAAACTTTTGCTTGAAAGCTTTTTGGAGAGTAAGAGCAGGGCAGGAAAAGAGAGAGAAGTAAAGAGAGATGGAGAGAGAGGTAAAAGAAATGGGGGAGAGGAAGAAGAGGAGAGAGAAAGAGAGAAAGAGAGAGAGAAGAGAGAAAAGAGAAAAGAGAAAAGAGAAGAGAGAAGAGAGAAGAGAGAGTCTGGTGCTAATCTTTTTCAAAGCCTTCTAGGTTGTACCAGTCTTTTCCATCTATTATATGGAAGGACATTTAATACGTGTAAATTGCAAAACAGAATATCACAGTACACCTGAGAGACAATGTTTTTAATGCTTTGTGGGATCAGGAAATATAATAAAGAAGAAAACTTTGGATTGTGCTTTAAAGGTTGGGTAAGATTCAACATTTAAAGAGAAATGGAAGACCTTCCAATTATAGGGAACTCGGTGATTTTAGGTAAGTAAGTAAGTAAGGTAGATATTGATTACTGGGACAAACTAAACAAGAAATCTGATATGTATACTCAATGAGTAGTGGCAAATTTGGACTCAGAGCACCTGGGTCTGAATTCTAAGTCTGCAACTAACTACTTTTATGACCTTAGACAAATAATTATCTTACCTCTGTGGACCTCAGTTTACTTATTGGTAAATAGAGAAAGTTAGAGTAGAGCAGCCATAGGATACTTTTAAGCAGAGAAAAATGAACAGATTTTTTTTTACCTGGAAGTGATATAAAGGAGATATTATAGTGAGGATAGACTGGAGTTGGAAATGTATGCATGGAAGCTATTGCAAGTAGTAATAAGATTCTGTGGTCAAATGGTGGGAGGAGAGAGGGACAAGAAAACTGTAATATTTACTATTACATATTATATATAACTATTATATATTATTATACCCTATTACATAAACAGGGTAGCATTTTTTAAAATGCATGTATCTGACAATTATGTAGGACCTCTGAATTTCACTGGGAGAGGGGAGGTACAAAAACAAATATGACCAAACCAATACCTAAATCTAATTATAATTAAACTCTAAGAATATTGAATTCTTCTATTTATCAGTGATACCTGTTATTTATAAAATATATGCTAGAATGTTCTCCTCTCTTTCTTTGTAGAGGATTTTATTGTTATCATTGCTAGAAGTATGCGAGTTACAATGATTATCATTATTTTAATTTGATTCTTAAATCATGAATCCTTGGATGAGAATTTCTGTGGCAAGTTTCATTTTTGAGTGATTTTTTCCCCTGAATGAGGCCCAAACAGGTGAGAAATGATATTTACAATAGAACTATAATCAGAACTCTGAACTGTAGCAGCACTCGTGGGTGCCACTGGAATAATGGTTTTAAAATGTCTTACATTAACACTCAAGGTCTTTAGAATCAGCATGGCAGAAATGGCTGGGACATAGACAGGGCTTTGCTTTAAGGTGCCATTTTCAGGCTTTTAAACATTTTGTTGGCATTATACTTTCCTTGTAGGAGATTTTAAAAACCTAGTTTTAAAAATGAGATTTTGTATGAGAGAAAACTTCAAAAAGAAGAAAAGATATAAAAGCAAGTTTTCTCATTCATATGTTGAGTGCCCTTTGTTTTTATTGAATCTATTTCTATTTGAAAAAAAGTTGTTGTTTTTTTCTGCCTCCTTTGCCCATTTATACTTCATCTTGCATGAATGTATGGTCATAATTACTCATCCCCCACAATGTGTATCTTGAAAAAGGATATAATAAGAATAATTTCTACTTTTATGATGATTTAACAGCTAGATAGCACTTTCCTCATAATGTTCTCATGAGGTAATTATCACAAGGACTTTTCTCTCTTTTTGTGAATGAGATAACTATGGCTCAGATATGTTGCCACTTGTTTTTGGTCACTTAGCTAGCCAGTATTTAAACCCAATTTTTTTTGTTTTTGTTTTTTTTAACTCCAAATTCAAATGCACTACACTGAATCTATAATTTGGAAAGCTAACATCCCTTGTTAATTTGTATATTGGAAAAGCACCAAATACATTATAGCTATTATTTGTAAAGTATTTTAAGATATACCAAATTCTTTACAATTATTACTTCGTTTGACCCTCACAATCACCTGTACTACAGATAGTAAATGGTTGAAGTAGGATTAGATCTCGTCTTCCTGACTGTCGGTTCAGCACTCTATCACTGTCTCCCTTCACCATCCTGAATTCGTTATCTGTAAACTGGAGCTATAACGTCTTATAGATTCTTTTTCAAATTCTTTATTAAGCGGTCACCTAGGTTGCTCAAATGGATTGAGAACCAAGCCTAGAGATGGGAGTTATTAGGTTCAAATCTAGCCCCAGATACATCCTAGCTGTGTGACCCTGGGCAAGCCACTTAAAATCCTCATTGCCTAGCTCTTACCATTCTGCCTTGGAACTAATACTTAGTATTGATTCCAAGATGGAAGGAAAAGGGTTTAAAATTAAAAAAAAACTCTTTGTAAGAAAAGGATTTGTATGATTATATGTTCATCTTAGTAGTGGGGAGATAGTTTTTCTAATGAATCTGACTATATGATTGTAAACTGAATCTTTTGTAGGTTGCTGTGTTATTTCCATTATAATAAGGGTCAGAAACCCACAAACTTTTCATTGCAAAGTGGTTGTTGAAAGGATGAATGTATAACAACAAGGCAATTTAAGTAGTTCATTTGAGATTTCTATACCTAGTTATCAGATATATTCTTGTGCTCTCTGCATTTACTATTTCCTGCCATGTGCTTTCATCAGTCTCTTCTTTTTATTTTGGGACTGTTCATCTACATTCTCAAGTCAAATTTTTGCTTTGGGGAACTTCCTGGGTAAACAGCAACTTCATATATAATTCTTACCTATGATGATTAGTCTTATGCATCAAGCACCTTTTTCCTGACAGTGTCTGGAACTTGATATCTAGATTATTTAGATTCTGATAATTATTAAATAGATGAACTTATCGAAGACTTTGACTCCTGAATGATGAATTTTCTTCATTTACCCTATAGCATTCTAATCTTCTTGTCTGTCCTGTTACTGTGATTTAGAAGGATTTAGAAGGTGATCTCTTTAGGAGGAGACCTACACTGTCTTTTGGGTAGGCTCCTCTCCTGACTTCCCTGGCTCTTTCTTTTAGCCCTGTGTTTAATGATTTTCCATTAGAGGGATCCAGGTGGCACAGTAGATGACAGGGCATTGGATTTGCAGTTGGGAACATCAAAGTCCAAATCCAGCCTCAGACATTTGTTAACTAAATGATTCTGGGCAAATCCCTCAATTGCTGGCTACCAGATTTGGTGTGAAGATCAAATGAAATAATATTTGTAAAGTGCTCTGCAAACCTTAAAGCATTTTAGAATATTATAATTATTTTTGTTGTTGTTTTGTTATGTTTCCTGATTTTTTGGCTCAACTTCTGGAGATTATCAGACCCTTCTAGATACAGTTAGTTTTCTCACTATCACTACTACATTCCCTAATTCCACCACTTACTCTACAATAATTTCACAAGTCTTTGATACACTCTTTTTCACTTATAGTCTACTTCTGCTTATTTTTTTAAATTTTATTTTTTAGAAAAATTTTCCATGCTTCCATGATTCATGTTCTTACTTTCCCTTTCACCCCCCCAAACCCCCCATAGCTGATGCACATTTCCACTGGTGTCATTGATCAAGACCTATTTCCAAATTGTTGATAGTTGCATTGGTGTGGTGGTTTCGAGTCTACATCCCCAATCATGTCTGCCTCAACCCATGCGTTCAAGCAGTTGTTTTTCTTCTGTGTTTCCACTCCTGTAGTTCTTCCTCTGAATGTGGGTAGTGTTCTTTTCCATAAATGCTTCAGAATTGTCCTGGGTCATTGCTTTGCTGCCAGTACAGAAGTCCATTACATTCGATTTTACCACAGTGTATCAGTCTCTGAGTATAATATTCTCGTGGCTCTGCTCCTTTCACTCTGCATCAATTCCTGGAGGTCTTTCCAGTTCACATGGAATTCCTCCAGTTTATTATTCCTTTGAGCACAATAGTATTCCAACACCAGCATATACTACAATTTGTTCAGCCATTCCCCAATTGACAGGCATACCCTGCTTATTAAACAGTATAATAGTGGATTATACTCATTGCCATTTCTTCTATATGTAATTATCCTAAACAAAAGTCAAAGTCTATGATCCTGTACTGAAAAGATATTACTATTCTATACATTCTATGCTCCAACTAAATTAAAATTATTGGGTGATCGATTTAGACCTCAAAGGAACCTTAGAAGTCATGTAATCCAACAGTTTCAATTTACAAGTAAATAAATCAAATCCTATAGAGATGCAATAACTTATCATGGGGGTCATCTTCAACCTCAGAAAAATTAATGATAAACACTTATATTTTTACTTTATTCTAATAATCTTCTTAGACTCTATTACACTTGAAATTTTCTGAACTTCTCTTGAACTACTCTATTTTTGTCACCATTTGAAGTATATGATCTTGGTTCAGGACCAGATTACCTCCTGCCTATACTATTCCAGTGGAATCCCAAAATGTCTTCCTGTCTTCTCTTTCCATGATTCATTATTTCTTTTACAGGGATGCTAAAATGATTTTCCTCAATCATAAATCTAACCATGTAATTACCCTGCCTCAGAAACTTCTCTCTTCATTCCTTTGCATTGTCTTTTCCCCATGCCTGGATTTTACTCCCTCCTAACCTCCAATTTCTTCAAGATATAACTCGGATCTCCACAACTATTTGCTGGTGCCCTTCCTCTCCATCTACCTAAATGGTAGATTAAATTTTAGCTAGCATGTAATTCTTTATTTTTTCAAATGATTATATATATACACATATGTATATGTTTACAAAATAATAAAAATGATTCGCCCCCATAGAAGGAACTGATAGAATCTGAATGCAGATTGAAGTATGCCATTTTTCACATTTTTTCCTCCATGAATTCTTCTCTAGTGCAAGTGATATTTATCTTCTTTCATAATGTGATGAATTGGTTTGATAAAACATATACAAAATGCATAATATTACCTTATGCCTTGGGAAGAGGAAAGGAGTGGAAGGGAGGGAGAGAACATGAATTAAAATGTCAGAAATGAGTATTAAAATTATAAACATGTAAAAATAAAATTAAATTGAAAAATTACTTTTAAATAAATAATACTTTTATATAAAATCTGACTGTATCATTACCCTGCCTCAAAAACTTCTCTCTTCATTACTTTCCATTGTCTTTTCCCCTTGCCTGGATTTTACTCCCTCCTAATCACCAAAACAACTCTAAAAACTTTGGGACATTCTTTCTTTATCTTTTTTTTCTTTCTCCCCACTCTGAATGATCTTTTGGTTCGTCCACTGTGCAAGGTCCAGATACATCAAAATTTTTACTTTAAAATAATTGAATAATATAATAGCACTTATATAATGCCTACTTGGCACTGGGCTAAACATTTTAGAAAGATTTTTTTGACTTGATCCTCATAATAAATCTCAGAGGTAGGTGTCATTATCTCCATTTACAGATGTGGAAACTGAAACAAAGGAGAAATTATTTCCCTAGGGTCATATAGCCACCAAGCGTGTGAAGCTGATTTTAAACTTAGGTTTTTCTGACTTCAGATCCATTGCTCAATCTATTTAAGATTGACATGGTCAGAGTAGATATTCTAATTTTTCTAAGGGTGAGTCTACATAGTGCATTAGCCATCCTAAAACACAAGTATTTATAGTTTCCTTTTATAGAGTAGAGGAATATTGGCAATCTGACAGTTCTTTGGTATAGTAGACAATCATAACTACAGGTTACAGATTTTGCCCAATTCCATATTCTTAGTCTGACTTTGTAATTACATTTTATTGCATTTGTACGTGCAATCAAACGTTTCAGCAGACAGCGAATGTCATTCCACAAGCATTTATTAAACACTATGTGGCACATGAGGCACTGGGACAACAAAGGCAAGCAAAAAAAAAGAACAGTTTTTGTCCTCAAGGAGCATACACTCTAATGAGGAAGCTAGTACAAAAAAAGGAAGCTGAAAATGTTGTATGAAAATAAAAACTGAAAGTGTATTTTTTCTTTGCTATTTTGGTGTTTCCTGTTTGTGGATAATTCAACACTCATCATTCTGGACATTTGTTAGTTGCCATGAACATTAATATCATACTCTCTCATCCATAAATTTTTCATTAGGATTATGAAGAAGGGAAAATTGACTGATGAAAATGTACTCATCTACATACACATAAGTCATTTGTGTTGCAAGAAAAATTTTGAATAATAAGTATTGGGTATACTGAATATATCTTAAAAGGATCTAAGAGTTGGAGTTGACCTCAGAAATCATCTATTCCATCATCTTGCTTGAAATGTCAATCCACTCTACAATATCTCTACCATACAATGATCTAAATTAGTGATTCCCAAAGTGGGCACCACCGCCCCCTGGTGGGTGCTGCAGCAATCCAGGGGGATGGTGATGGCCACAGGTGCATTTGGGGGTGGTGAGTAACTGTAAGGGGGCGGTGATAGTATGTGACAGGGGGAGCTAAGCAATATTTTTTCTGGAAAGGGGGTGGCAGGCCAAAAAAGTTTGGGAACCACTGCTCTAAGTTCTCCTTGAAGACTCATTGCATTAGGGACAGGCCAATTATTACATAATATAATTTCCTCCTTATATTGAACTAAAATATGCATCCATGAAACTTTCACCCATGGATTCTAATTTGGTAACCTCACAGAGTAAGTGGGCAGGTAGGTGATAGAGTAAATAGAGTGCCACACCTGAAACCAGGAAGATTTATCTTGATGAATTCAACTTTGGTCTCAGAGACTTATTAGCCATATGACCCTGAGCGATTCACTTAACCCTGTTTGCCTCAGTTCCTTTATCTATAAAGTGAGCTGTTGAAAGAAATGTCAGACTGCTCAAGTATCTTTAGCAAGAAAACCCTAAATGGGGTCAGAAAGAGTCAGATAGGACTGAAACAAAACAAAAATTACAACAGAATAAGTTAAATACTGTCAACACCACCAGGGCTTATTCAATGTATTATGCTCCCTTTACTTAGAGGGTCCAGCAACTCAGGGACCTATCAAAATATCACTTCTCTATGGGAATTCTTCAGGAATTTGAAAATAGAGATTGTATCCTCCTTCAATTCTGTTTCTTCAAACCGTTCTCATGTGCTATTATTAGGATTAATTAAACCATAGGGCTAATGAGGACCATTTGGGGTAACTGGGATCTTAGCAGCTAAGGACAGGGTAAAGAATAGTGGATAAAGTTTCTTTAAGGCCAGACAGAATCTTGAGAAGGGTGCCTGTTGGAATTCTAGGTAGCCTGAGTCCGTTGTTTCCCCACTGCCTACCTGCACCACAGGGGGACTCCTGGAGTTGTATTTTTTTTTTCATCCCCTCTTAGGAGAAGGCTGATGTTTCTATTACTTAGAACACTGAAAAACCCAATGGCAGATGAAGGAGGAGAATAGGTTAGTTTCTGGAATAAGTTTGAGGGAAATTAACAGAAAAGAGAAAGAGAGAAACTTTTTCCTCTGTGTGGTGGCTGAGAGGGCCAAGCCATTTTGAGGCCTGTTTAAGTCAAAAATTCTAGCTAGGCCTGAAATGGCTGGCAGTTTGCAGAGAGAGAGAATAACTGAACTGATTTAAAACTGAAACAGATCTAAGGAGACAGTAAACTTAACTTATATTAGAAAGAAATAGGGAGTTTTTTCTCCTCTGTGTGACTGCAGAGTGGGCAAGGCCTTTGAGGCCTAGCAAAGGCCCAGAAGCCTGACTAGGCTGAGAAAGTACTGGGAGTTGGAGAAATAATCTGAAGGGATACAAGGAGGCAGTTAATTATACATACATATATATGTATGTATATGGATGATTTTAGAAGAGGTTATTTAGCATAGATTCTGGGGACTTAGTTCAGTGATAAGAAGTTATAAGTTTGGCCCAAGGAAGCCTGAGAAAGAAGTAAGTTCTCGCGAACTAGTGGGAAGTAGGTAAAAGTTTAGCCCCTGTTAGATTTAGGGATCCTAATCCTGAACCTTTGTTACCTTTCCTTACCTTTCCTCAAACCTGTTCCAATATTTATTAAATAGAGGGTTTTTTTTAATCTGTCTCCAGCAATTATTCATTACACAGGCCCAAACAGTTAGAAACAGTTACATGGAGTTCCCCCCACTTAACATTCCTATATTAACATTCCTGGTTGTTTTTATTTGCAACTTTCTTGGCAATAGATAACAATTAACAATATGATATTAAGTTCTCTCACCATACTGGTTAACCTCCTCTGAACAATTTCAACTTGGCAATGTCTGTCCAGAAATAGAATACCCACAATTGAACATAATATATGTAGATCAATGACTATGATTGGTGCAATATACTTAATCTCTTTTGTTTTCTTTAAAATTGTAATATTTGTCTGTTTGCAACCCAATAGCAGCTTCTCTGTACTTCCTTGAATTCTAGAAGGTTAGAGGCTGTGGCTCAACAGTCACATGTGCTAATTCTTTCTGTAGCCTTTGCATTATAATTTGGGTTTTGGTGCTGAGGGCAGAGAAGTAGAAGGGGGAAACAAAATATGGGATTTGGTGTCAGACAACCTGACTTTGCCACTTATACATGTGGGGCATTTGAGATATTCCTTAATTTTCCAATATTACATTTTTGTCAGCTATGAAATGTGGAGACTAGAACAGATAATTACTAATCTCTCTTATCATGAGTAATAAGGCCCATAAGGTCATCTGGTCCTCTTGACTTTAATTGATTGAGGACAGCTGGGAATATTCTTTATTTCTTCATGCCCTTTGCAGAAGCAATAGTATTATTGATTCAATTATAGCTTCAAGTAAAGATGCTGAAAACGGGGCAAGAACAAGCACAGTAGCCCAGAAGATGGCAAGATACTTAGGGTGCAGAGCATATGGAATATGGTCTGTGGAAACTTAGAGGGATACATGAGTTTGTGAAACTCCAAATAGTACAGCTTTCAGGATTTCTATCACCTGTTACCATCATCTCTACATCTGTATTAGTGGTAGAGGCTTTCTTTCTTTTTTTGTGTTATTTAAATTTTTTCCAGATTGCATGTTGATATAATTTTCAATAACCATTTTTTGACATTTTGTGATTCATGTTATCTCCTTCCCTTCCATCCCTCTCCCTTTCCCAAGATGGCAGGTAATATTATTACTATTATTATTATACAATAAATTAATAAATTACAAATACAAAAATATTATAATTACAAATAAAGTAAGTTAATTATATAATAAATTATAATACAATAAATATTTCCATATTTATCATGTTATAAAAGAAGATATATATCACACTAGAGAAAAATTAATGGAAGAAATAAAGTGAAAATGGTATGCTTTAGTCTGTATTCAGACTTTGTCAGTTCTTTCTATAACAGTGAATAACCTTTTTTGTCATGAGTCCCTTGGAGTTATCCTGATTCTTTGCATTGCTGATCAGCCTTAATTCATTCACTATGTCATTGTCCCTTATTGCTGTTACTGTATACAACATTCTTCTAATTCTGTTCACTTCATTTTATATCATTTCATATGTCTTTATAGGGTTTTTTGTGATTATCTTGTTCATTTCATATGTTACAATAGACTGCAAGAATGGCTTTCTTATCCATTCCATCTTCTCTCCCCTGTATTATTATAAAACATTCTTTTTATTATCTTTAGCAATTTTCACAAACCTTAATTTTGTTTAGACTTTAGCCTTGCTGAAATCCCTCTTATTTGTCCATGACACTTATTTTATCCACTTAGAATTGGGCATTTGGAAAATGCACAAGAATTTCCTTTTAAAAGTATTTGCCTCAAATTTTCAAATATTCTGCATTAGATATACCAGATATTATTTCTTTTAAAATGTTAAAAATGGTTTCCATATAGATAAATCTATTACCGATGAATCAGTTATCTTTTCACTCCATGCATTCCCTTTCTAATCTGGTGGTTCTGTAATGCCAATTAAAATATGTAATTTTAGAAATTTATGGGCACAAAAGACTACCTTCATTTTTAGAAATTAAAAATTTAATTGAACCCTATAATTTAACATGGTGGTTATTTTATGTGCCAAGAGAAATACTCATAGCATTAATATTAATAATATTAACATGTATAATATAATATTAATAGTATAATTAATAGTACCATATCATTAATATTTATGTATCTATTTATCCCTTCAGAAAGCATCATACTCTTTCCCCCCCTACCTTAACTGTATTTTCAATAGAGGTTTACGTACAAAACCTCTAAAGATGGCCCTGGTTAGTACATATCTAATCAAACCAGGCCTTCTCACATGAGGCAAGCCAAATGTCATGTCAGGCATGGATCTTGTCCCTCAAGTAAGTGGACGCAGCTGCTTGCTTTATGTGTCCTGGACTCTCTGACTGCCCAGAATTGACTCTAGGGATCAATGTAATTGCTTATATACTTCCAGTTTTCCAATTTTTCCTCCAGAAAAATGATGCTATCCAAATCCTTAGACAAGCTGGAAAATTTTTTACATATTAAATTCTCAATACTGAGGAGGGTACTGAATATACCACCCTCTAATTTTTCTAAGTGTTGGTCTGCACAGAGTTTGAGACTATGTCAGTCATTATGGAATATATAGTTACATGAAATGAACAATATTATGAGATATTCTAAGGACACTCATTGTCTGGCCTTCTTATAAGCTTATTAGGAAGACAAATTCATTCATCTATCTATACATTTATTGAGTATTTAAGTTAAAAAGTAATGAATATTGTCACCCTTTGTTTCATCAAATACTTCATGATTTTTTAGGCTTAACCAAAAAAAAATCCTGTCTCCTTGTTTGGTAGATCTGTTAATGACTATGGATCGTAAATAAAGTATATGTTGTCAGACATAGCCAAAGACCAGATTTATTGTAGCTAATGCTACTTCTTTTGTTGGAAGAGAGGTATCTATTTTTTTGGAAATTGATTATTGGGAGGAAATCCTTTTTTTAAAGCATCAATAAAATATTTTTAAATTAATAGTAAAATGCTCCTTTAGGACTCATCTTACAAATGAATAGCTAGCTTTTATAATGATAAGGTTTGCAAATTTCTCTACAAATGATATTTCACTAACTCCTTACAATAATCTTGGCAAGTGGGTGTCTTGTCTCCATTTATAAATGAAAAAACAGGGAATAAAAGAGAGTAAGTGAAAAAAAATGTCACTTAATATTATCGGTCTACCATATGATGATACACAGTCTAAAAACCCTGGGACAAATCTCAAATAACTCAGGAGCAAATATGTATTAAAGAATACACATTGAGTATTTTATATTGAGAACATAATATTCTAATTCAACTATGAGAAGCAAATTATTTTAGACTAACCTGACATTTCTTTATAGCTTTCTATTAGACTCCATTATCAAGCAATAACTAATTTTAACCTAGCTAATGTCCTTCATACTATTTTAATGGAAAAAAGTGAAATAATAGATAATATTATTAAGTGGACATAAAATAGTCCCAAATAACATAAAGTGTTAAAAATTGTGGTTGAGGCTGAATCTTCTCTAGAGGTATTCAAAGCACTATCATTGGGGCAACGGCCTTCTATGTTGTAATACTACCCAAAGAGAAGAAAACTATTATTATAAACATAGTGCATAATGCATTTTGAGTTTGACAGTATTTTGATACAGTCTCATATGCATAACCATAAAGAAAATCTGTAAATATTATATAAGCACAGTATATGTGTATAGTTGTTTGGAATTCCGACTTGATAGTTACTTCAGCAAGTTGTTAATAGACCACTTAACCCATTCATTTATTGAATGAAATAGAAGTTAAGGTATTTTAAATATGACTTCAAGTTTTCACATGAAGGATTATAGCTACCAGAACCTTGGAAAATGAAATTTTCCTTCAAATTATACAACTCTATTGAGAAAGTAGTACATTCAAGGGAAACACAATAGAATCAACTTATTATCAACAAAATGTCTTTCTTATTCTCCCAGCAGTCAATCTACATATGTGATTTCCCTGTTGGCACCAAACATTAGGAAAACTAGATTAGGGAGCAAACAGTTGGGGAACCAGAAACTTTATTTAGGAAACACCATGGGGAAGGAGATTCTTTTCTCTCTCTAAAAGAATTTCTTCTACCCAGAATCTAGGTACTTCACATTACTGTTGGGGATGTTGATATATCCACTTGAGCATTGAATTGACCAATAGTCATCATATCCTGATCTAATACTAAGAAAGCTCTCATGATTATATGATCATTGTTTCTGCCCATCTGGTTCCACTTTTTGCCAGACCCAGAGGGAATGGCAAAAGCCAATTAAATCAACTGGTATTTTCTGAGTATTTTCTTTTTGCACTTCATTTGATATACATAATTGGATAGATAGAAGAGTTATAAGACATGGACCCTGTCCAGAAGGAGCTTAATTCCTCCTGGGAAGACAAAATTTCCATTTTTGGAATGAAATTGAAAAATAATAATTTACTCCAGTATATAATAAGGTGATAATTTTTATTATATTCCATTTGTGTTACATGAATTCAGGGAAAGTAGTACTCACTGATCCCCAGATGGGGAATGATTTGTGTACAAGTTTAGCTGATACTTGCAAATTAACAATAGTTAAATAGAGAAAAGGAAGGAGGAAACACCACATATGGAAAATAGGAAGATGGAGCTGGTTTACAGTAGCTAGCAAAAAGAAGAAGGCCTCCAAGTCTTCAGAGTATATTTTGAACTGTTTCAATCATTCTTATTCAAAGACTTTCATTGTCTTTGATGGGATTATGAGAAGTCACTATGTACTATAAATGTTGAAGTCTCAAAAAATTTATGTAAGATAGGCTCTTAAGCTTATGATTTATTATTAATTTAAGTTTAGATAATCAACAAAATAATAAATCAAGCTCTTATATACTATGTTTGCTGATTTCTGAGCTATAAATGTGCACACAGAAAATTTGGTTATTGAGCCAATCTGGGCTGACTCCAGCACACTACTTACATGAGGCCCTTCTGTTTTTTGATCCTCTGCAAAAAAGCAAAGTCCATCTACTGGAAGATGAATGCTTAATTTTTAATTTTAAAATTATAGATTTCATTTTTATCACCTACATTTCCCAATTATGCTTTTCCCCTTTCGTCTCCAAGAAAGCAATCTCATAGCATAAGTTAAAAAGGAAAGGGGCAATGTTTGCTTTCTAAGGCAATAGATTGGACAAAATTCACATTTTATTAATAGAATTTATTCCTAAGTATCTCACCCATCTTCTTTCCTCAGTATACCATAGAAGGCATCATTTGGCAAGCACGTATATGCAGATTATGTCTTTGATATTTCCATATTCTCTGGAGATGACAGAGAATATGGAGAATAACAAAAGTAATTCTTCAAGTATTAAATCTGTAGCTGACTATAATATTATCTTTACTGTACTCATTTCACTGTTCAATATCTCCTATAGTTTTATACAATTTAATAGTTCAGCAGTATTCCATCCCAATTATAGAGCACAATTTGTTTAGCCATTCTCCAATTGTTGAATATCAAAACTCCAAAGGAACTTTACAGTTCTTTGCTGCCACAAAGATAGCTGTTCTAAATATTTTGGAAAATAAAAGTTATTTTCCTTTATCCCTGATCTCCTAGGAAAAATAATCCCCAACATTGATATTGCTATTTCTAAGACTATACACAGTTTTATAACTCTCTGGGTACAAATATAAATTGCTCTCCTAAATGAATCAGTTCACCAACTGTGTATTAGTGTTCACACTTTTCCACATACCCTCTAACATTTGTCATTTTGACCTTTGGCCATTTTAGCTAATCTGATGGATATGAGCTATCTCAGAATGGTTTTGTTTTGTATTTCTCTAATCAGTAGAGATTTAGAGAATTTTTTCCAATGCCTATTTATGATTTTGATTTCTTTATCCAAAAATTGCCTGTTCACATATATTCCCTCCAGTAATCAATTGTGGGATGACTTTTATTCTTATAAATTTGAGAAAGTTTTATATATATTTTAGATATAAAATCTCTATCCTAGAGGCTATTTATAAATTTTTCCCTGGTTTTATTTTTCCTTCTAATCTTGGAAACATTTGTTTTATTTATACAAAATCTATATAATGTAATATATTCAGAATTATTCATTTTATATCTCACAATGTTCTCCATTTCTTGTGTAAGGGTTAAATTAGGAATTTTTGACAAAATAAGAGAGCAGCTTTTAATAAATGAAGTTTTAATGAGAATATAGTAGAGTTGTAAATTAATATTATCCCTTTAAGCCAGAGAAAAGAACACTTCTAGCAGCTTTTAACAATTAACAATTTAGTTTTATTAAAATATAGATGGTAAAAGAATGTAGTAAAACGTTTATAGTAAAGGAAATAAATATAGGAAAGAGGTAGAAATAGAAATTCCCTAATACCTAACTAGCTACCCTATAACAACCTATAACTGCCTATAACTGCCATTAGAGAGTCTAGCTAATCACCTTTCAGCTCATTTCACAAGACAGAATAGATAGATAGATAGATAGATAGATAGATAGATAGATAGATAGATAGATAGATATAAGTAGATAGATAGATAGATAGATAGATAGATAGATAGATAGATAGATAGATAGATAGAGATAGATAGATAGATAGATAGATAGATAGATAGATAAATAGAGATAGATAGATAGATATAGATAGATAGATAGATAGATAGATAGATAGATAGATAGATAGATAGAGATAGATAGATAGATAGATAGATAGATAGATAGATAGATAGATAGATAAATAGAGATAGATAGATAGATAGATAGATAGATATAGATAGATAGATAGATAGATAGATAGATAGATAGATAGAGATAGATAGATATAGATAGATAGATAGATAGATAGATAGATAGATAGAGATAGATAGATAGATAGATAGATAGATAGATAGATAGATAGATAGATAGAGATAGATAGATAGAGATAGATAGATAGATAGAGATAGATAGATATAGATAAATAGATAGATAGATAGATAGATACATAGATACATAGATACATAGATACATAGATACATAGATATAGATAGATATCCCAACCGCCAACTAATCACCAACCCACACCACCAGCAACCAGCCCTCAATGACCAACTACCAATTACTCCTTCCTGTTTCTACTTTCCTTTCATCTCTATGGTAAAAGGACCTCCAGGTCACCATAAATCTGAAAGGTAAAATATTCCTTGTTCTTCTAATTTACTTATGATATCTCATTTTATTTCTAGATCATATACCCATTTTGAGCTTATCTTAGTGAATGATGCCAATTATTATTCTATACCTAATTTCTGCCAAATTTTTCTAGGTGTCCCTGTAATTTTTACCAAATAGTGATTTCTTTTCCCCAAAACCTGAATCTATGCTTTCCTGCACTTTTCCAGGCAAAAATTCTAAACATAACTTTCATTTTTGTTTTTTTCTGCTAAGATAGATGTTTATCTAATCTAGAAAGAAACTTGTAAATTTTGTGTTTAGCCTATAACATGTTCATTATCAGGGTTATGTGGAATAAAAGTAGTTAATAATAACTTCAATGAAGACTACACTGCATTTTAGTAGGAAAAAATGTTGTCAGTGATTAGTATTTGATTTATTTTCCTGGATAGTAAAACCACATCAGTCACAAATTCTAAAAGTAAAATGAATACTGTCTCTGATAGATGTATTGAGAAGACATTTTAGCCATCTTTATTCAATTATATATAAAACTGTCTTTAAAAATACATTTGTAAGAGTTTATTGTAAGGCGTATAAAGAAATCTAGAGTCAACAAACATAGAGGACTATAATGCTAATATCCTGATGGAAATCAATTAGGTCCTTTTGCAAACTAGAAAAAAATCTTAGTTCCATAAAAACAATCTTGAAAGAGATCTCTTGCCTAGTCTCACCTGCTACCTATAGTTTGCAGTGACAGGTCAATGAATACATAAAATAATAATTTATTAGATGGTTTCTTTTTAATAAAATACTTTGACAGGGATGCAGAGTCCACATGTGCTGATCACCAAAAAGTGGATTAACTTGTACTACTACACTTTTGATATATGAGATGAAAGTCAACTGCCAAGTATCTGTGAATGAAGTTATCTATTTATTTGAGTCCTGGGAATGTCTATTTTTGAAATGCTAGGATAACCTTTTTATACTTTTGCAGTGTCAAATTAAAGTTTTCAAAGGAACAAAGTGCACGCGCATAAAAAACTGAAAAGGTATTTGGATATGGGATGCCAGGGGATATTTACAACAGAAAAGAAATTCTCTGCCAATCTTCTATGGCTTCAGGGTATACCCTTACTGGAAACTTATTATGGGATAGAACTGTAGGTTACTTCACATTTTCAGGACTTTTTTGATGAACTTTAATTTTAGATTTAGGAATTTATAAATAGAAATGTGATTTTTTACCTTCACAGGAGAGGAGAATATAAAATATTTATATGCTTGTTTTAATGAGATAGATAAACTTTCATTGTACACTGAATTTCAAAATATTTCAGGCATTTTTTCTAGAATAAAGAATGGTAGTAAGACTTGGAAAATTTATAAGCTTCTAAACATGACAAAAATGTAGGCTCCAAAGGATGTTTTTCCGCAGTATATTCACTTTATATTCTATGAAGTTCCTTGCCTAGGTGATAATTTTAGACCATTCATTAAAGGACTACTGTATTTTAAAGAGAGAAGACTTTACTTTAACTTGGGCCAGGTGTTCCTTTTTCTTTAGAGGCATATAATCTCCTTTAGAAGCCTGTATGTTCAGTCCTCATGAGAATTTTAAGGATTCTTAAATTTGTTTTACATCTGAGAAGATAAAGTAAAAATTCCAAGAAACCAGCAACTATCATTTTTACAGTATGTTCCAGGCTAAGATAGCTAACAAAAATCATGAATAGAAAGGATATCTAACAGTTGCTTTTAAAATGCCAGAAAAAAGAGAGGCTCTTTTAATTTATTGATCCAAATGCTAGTTTCTGTTATTGATCTAAATAATATTGAATTGAACCAAATTTCAATTTTTTATGTTCCTCATAAGGGCAAAATTCTATGCTAAATAGTAGCATTCCAAGACAAAAATATTTTTAAAATGTTAATAATTTCTAATCATAATCAATGAAAATACATTTATAGAAATGGGAGAAAATTTCCCTATAATATTCAATATTAAAGCTCATTAAAATTGATCTTTTCCACCATAATTTTATTTTTGCCATTATGGAAGAGACCAAAGAAAATACTTTGACTAATTTATATGATACTAGATATTCAGTTAATTCAAGATGGATATTATTTAACCAGTGACCAAAAAGAACAATCCTGCTGTTATTGCTTCAATCTGTTTTAATAATGAGTTATCTAAGGGAATATGGTTATATTTGAAAAAAATAGACCCGATTTAGCCATTTATTGACTAAATCACTTGGAGAAGTCACTTAAATTGATAAAATGATAGATTTGGGGAGTACATCTTGATTTGGTGACAGAGGACATGAATATGAATATTGAAGGATACAAATTTTCTTGACCTTTCATTTTACTCTGCTTCAGTTTCCCCAACTGTAACTGATAACTGAAAAATATATTGACTAGGATCAAACTGCTCAGAATTTTATGATGCTTTGTAAAGCTGATTCCTTAAATATAAACTTTGAATAAAAATTCTTGCACAAGTAACTGAGAGGAACAAATGAGAGAAAGCCAGTTCATTGTAAACCATTTTGTATAAGTTGTTTTTGAGACATTTCAGTCTTTTCTTACTTTTTGTGACTCCATTTTGTGGTTTTCTTGGCAAAGATACTGGAATGGTGTGTCATTTCCTTCTCTAGGTCATTTTATAAATGAGGAAATTGAGGACAAAAGAGTTAAAGTGATTTGCCTAGGGTCACAAAGTTGGTAAGTGTCTGGGGCCAGATTTGTACTCAGGAAGATGAGTTTTCTTGACTCTAAGCTTAGCTCTATCCACTTCACCACCTAGCTTTCATATCTATCTATCTATCTATCTATCTATCTATCTATCTATCTATCTATCTATCTATCTATCCATCTCTCCATCCATC
>NC_058132.1:607479729-607694946 GCF_016433145.1 Gracilinanus agilis | reverse complement strand
CCAATACACAGTATTAATTCTAAGATGGAAGGTAAGGGTTTTAAATATATAAATATATATATATATATATATATATATATATATATATAAAACCCAAAAGTATTGAGAACTTTTTATCTTGAGGATAATGGGTTGATGGGTTTAGATCATTAACACATATATTATTTTTATGTATATATGTGCATATGTATGTGTGTATGTATATATGTAATTAAATGAAATTGGAGGAATGTCCACATTTCCTTGATTTATGGGGACATCATCTTCATAAATGACTCTTATGGGGCAGGGAGTAAGAATTATCACCATTACATTGAATGAATAGACAGAGATCACTATGAGGAACTTGTTGCTACCATTCTTGTCATTTTTTTGCAGAACTTAACTTCACAATTGTTACTTTTTCTGATTCTCTTGTAGTCTCCATTATTGGAGGTTTGACTGCAATCTCACAGTACCCCTGCCATGTATCAGTCTCTGCTTCATTGAGTAATGCTGGTCATGAACTCCATCTTTTGCTCTTTCTGATTTAAGTAAAGTCCTTCTGTGTGAATAAAACAAAAACACTGCTGTATCCCGCTGCTTCATTATATCTTTGTGTCCATGAGACAGGTTTGTCAACTGATTTGATTTTTTTTAATTAACTAAGATGCAGCATGTAAGCTCTCCCTGCCACCATATTTAATCAGATTCCAGAATGAGTCAGTAAACCTCGAAATAGGATGACATAAATCTGCTAAAAATTATGGATCATTGATTCTAAAAGCCTTATTCATGACAAATTATGCCTAGATTAAAAATAGAAAGACAATAAAAGATCTACTAGTCACTGTTCACTGATGAACCAAGAAGTCAAGTATCTGTTTTCTGTAAGATTTAAGCAATTTCAAGGAGGCAAGATGTGCATTTTAGTCACTGTTTTTTTTTCACAGCATAGTGATAATTAAAGATACACATGAGATTTAGCATGTTAAAGTGAAACAATTCAATGACGATTCCCTAATTTTCAGAATTTTAAAGGTTATTTCTGGACATTTAAATTACTTAAACTCCTTGTATCTAAAACAAAACATTATTTTTATCTCTAAAGCTGACTCTCCTTTCTGATTTCTCTATTTCTCTCATGGGTTTTCACATTTTACTACTTCCTCAATTGGCCAAACTTAGGCCATTAGTTTTTTTCTTAATTCTCATGTTTAACTAGTCACTATTAATCAATCCCTCAATCAATGAGTAAGCATTTAGAAACACCATGTGCCAGACACTGTATTTGCTAAGTGGTAGGGATATAAATGCAAAGAATGAATTAATTCCTACTCTCAAGGAGCTCACATTTTAGCAGTCTTCTGGTCCTTCTTTCAAAATGGTTCTCTTTCCTATATGCCTCTGAGTTTCTATTTTAAATATTATTATCTCTACTATCATAATACCTGATTACCATGTCTATATTCCTTATTTGTATCTCATAGCCAAATCTCCCTCAATCCTATATTCTATAAACAGATTAACCTTTCCAAAATATTAATTTTATTGTTTTAGAGCATGATTCATTATTTTGAGTCCTCACAGATACAAGTTAAGGACTAAAGACACTCCACTATTTTGTCACAGACCCATTTCTCAACTTTATCTCCACGCGTTTGTAATTATTGGTCAAAAGACTAGTCTCAGAGAGTAATCATTAGTGAAAAGACACTGAATGACAGGCAGGATCTGAAAATATTTCAATGCCCCAAATTAGAGTGGACCAAATATATTGAAATTTTGTAGGAACAAATGCATAATGACTGTTGAAACCCACAGAAAAGATTATGAAGAAGATATGGTAAAATAAGAGTTTGCCTGAAAACACTTGGGAGCTTAGGAAAGTGAAAGTACAAAATGACTTAAAAATGACTTAAAACTTAAAGTTACATGCTACCCCCAAAATAACAATTTAATCCTAGAGTGCCTTAAAAGGATATATATTTGTGGCTAAAGGAATTAATCTCCTACTGTACTGTGCCATAGTTATACAACATTCTCTGGTATTATGTTTAGTTCTGAGCATCACTTTTGAGGAAAGCTATTGAGAAACTGGAGAACATTCAGAGGAAACTGATACAAGGGATCATACCATATATGTATTTTTGTTGTTGTTCACTTATTTTCAGTCATATCTGACTCTTCATGACCTCATTCAGAGATTTTTGGGGTTTTTTTGGCAAAGATACAGGAGTGATCTACAATTTCCTTCTTCTGTTCACTTTACAGAAGAGGAAACTAAGGCAAACAGGGTTAAATGACTTGCCCAGGATCACACATCTACTAAGTGTCTGAAGCAAGCTTTGAACTGAAAAATCTGTCTTCTTGATCCCAAGCCCAGTGCTCTGTGCACTATGGTACCACCTTAATGATATATGTCAGTTAATTAAAGTGTATTTTTTAATTGAAAAGGGAAAGATCCAGGAGAGATACAGCAATTGTCCTAGCATATATGAATGATTTTCATGTGAGAAAGGGGTTAGATTTGTTCTGTTTGACCCTTGAGGAAAGTGTAAGGAGCTGCAGTCGAAGAAAGTGATAAAAAATTACATTTGATGTAAGTAAAAACTTTCTCACAATTGGTGTAGAGCTATCTTAGCATTTAGTCACTTAGGTACGATTAGACATCTTCATGCAAAGACTGAATGATCATCTGTCAGGAATGTTGGAAAATAGACTCTTGTTCAGGTATGGCTTTGCCTTAATGACCTCTGAGTTCCTTTATCAAATCTGAGATTCTGGGATTTTCAAGACTCTAATCTGGCCATTTTAAAGTCGAACGTAGGAGTAAAACTGAATTCCAAATATAAGGTTTTTCACTTTTGTTTTGATATGATGTTTTGCTTCTTTCTCTGAAACTATTAAATTATTTTAATCAATGGATACTGTTCAGATAGGCCTTTTGAAAGACTAATCTTTGACTGGTGGATATCATCCATTAACTGGACCTCAGTAACCTCTTTACCTAATGCAATTTTCTGGGTACATGCTTGTCCCTAGATAAAGGTTCTTCAGCAACTTGTTGGATAATTATCAACCAGTCTTATCTGCCCAGCATTCCACAGGGAAATACAGGATCCGTGCTTTTCTCTTAACCCAACCTCCTTCTTAGAGAGCAAGAGGATGAAATCTGAGCCAATTATAGGCTGAGTCCATCAGAATAACAAGTTCATAGAATTTCAGAATCTGGACCTTAGACATCATTGTCCAACCTCTAATCTAATACATGAATCTGTGCTGCAACATTCTTGACAAGTGAAAATCTCCACTCTGCTTAAACATATGTATTATCAAAGGACATACTGTCCCTTGAGGAAGTCCATTTCATTTTAAGACAGCTTTAGTTGTTAGAGCTTTTTTTCTTGTCTGAAACAATAATCTGTCTCTTTGTATTTCCTACCCATTCGTCCTGATTTTGCCCAGTGGGGCCAAGCGGTTTAATTTTAATCCTTTTTTTCTACATGACAATTTCTACAGAAAGAGTATTTGTACCAGTTCTCTTCTGGTTTAAAATCTTCTTAAGTCCTCTTTGTCCCAATTGTATTATATTCAAGTTGATCATTGTGCTTCCTAAATTTAGGGACCCACATTACACTTCACTGCAATAGATACTAGGGCTAGAAAGATAAAAGAAAAGTCTTCTCTTGAGGAAAAGAAGAATATTAATTTACATGTAAAGTAACTTGAAAATCTTACAGTACAATAAAAAGCTGTTGCTTATATTATTTTTTTCTTTTTCCCTTCTTTTTCTTCTTCAGAGTACTACTATATAGATTTGGCAACAGGGAAATGGTATACACTATAAATATGAAATGTGGAATAATGGAATGGCTTTTGGAGTCAGGGACTAAATTCAAGTCCCAGCTATGCTATTGATTTCCTGTGATGTCTTGGACAAGTCTTTTAAGCTACCTGAACTTTAGTTTCCTTAATTTCAAAATGAATTGGTTGGATTAGTTAAGCTCTAAAATCCTTTATCTCTGTTCTCTATTTATAGATTTAAAAATACTTGTTATTACTTTGTACTGTCTTAGAATGCTAAAGTTGTAGAACAGTAATAATTGGGGCTGATTAGGAAAGGCCACCTGGAGGAGACAATGCATGAGCCCTACCTGAAAGAAGAGGAAGAGAACCTGTTCAAATTTACTGAGAGAGAATCTGGGATATCATTTTTTGTACACAGAAAATAAGCTAAAATACATAAGATCTCAGAATCTTAAAAAATCACAGCAATAACCAAATAGATATAGCAGTAGGACTTTATGAATCTAGTGGCAGGCTTCAGATCTTTTATTTGTGAACTCGACTAGGTAAGTTTGGTGCAATTTATCCCCCAAATAATTTCAGGCTGATGCAATTTTCACTTATAGCAACTCTTGGGAGATCTCTAGGACAAAGAAGCTGCTCTCTATGGCAAAGAAGGTAGTAGCCATCCTTATAAATTAATACATTATTTTAAAAAAATCCTTACTGTTTCTCTTGTAATCAATAATTAGTACTGCTTCCAAGGCAAAAGAACAGTAAAGGCCAGACAATTGAGTTTAAGTGATTTGCCCTGGGTCACACAGCTAGAAAGTATCTGAGGTCAAATTTGAACCCAGGACCCCCCAACTCTAGGCCTGGCTCTCTATATACTGAGGCACCTACCTGCCCCCACACATCACTTTTTGTTGTTGTTCAGTCATTTTCAACTACGTCTGACTCTGTGACTCCATCTGAGTTTTCCTTACCAAAGACTTTGGAGTTGTTTGCACTTTTCTTTACATAAGAAAACTGAAGCAAATATTTAAGTGACTTGTCCAAGGTCACAAAGTTACAAAGTGACTGAGGCCACACTTGAACTTAGAAAGATGAATCTTTCCAACTGTAGGCCCTCTATTCTATCCATTTTACCAATCTGACTTTCTCCACACATCATTCTGGTGTGGTTATTAGTACATGTGTACAAGTTCCATTAATGTAGACTAGAATTTTTTCTCCTCTAGTGCCTCATTTAGGTTTCTGGCCAAAATTAGCACCTCCCCTTTTATAACATTCATTTAAAAAAATGAGTTCCAAATTCTTTCCTCTCTACAGCCACTCCCTGGAAATAATATGATATCCATTATAAATTATAAATTGAAAGTTATACACAATATAAAATAAGCACTTTTAACAGATGTTTCTTCAATGAATTAATGATTTTTAAATGACAATATGAAATAGCATTCAGCCTCTAATTAAGAAGATAACATGAATTTTGAGAAATAAACAGCACCAAACACCTAAGTTTAGAGAATAGCTAATTAATTTACCCAGAAAATAAAGTTGGATGAAGGAGAATAATGTGAAATAAGGATCAGTAGGAAGATTAGAACCAATATATTGAGAGCCCTATGAGACACATTGATATTAATATATTGATAAACTCTCTAGAAAATATGTAGACATCCAAATTTACTTTTTCTTATATTGTGAGATTTCATTAACAAAAATATTACTTATTATATTTTCTGTTTCAAATGATAACATCTTATTCTGTGATTCTGTACATTTCTATTTTGAATTTCTGCCATCTAAATATTGGCTTAACTTATATTTGTTAAGTTCTTGATTTACTGATGGCAAGATTAGTTGACTAATGCAGAGAGGTTCAGAAATATCTGACTCTTCATTACCCCCTGGACCCTAGTTATTTATGGGGTTTTCTTGTCAAGGACACAAGAACGATTTACCTTTTCCTCCTCCATTGGACCTATTTTTTTATAGAGAAATCAGAGGTTAAGTAATTTGCCTAGAATGACAGTTAGGAAGTGTCTGGTTTGAACTCATATTCTACTGAGGCCAGACCCAGTACTCAACCACTGAGCCACATCTGTCTCTATGAAATTTGGCCAGTAGTATAAATACTTAGTGATTTCACATTAATTTCAGTGATTTGTATCCTCTTGTTTTCTTCTTTTATCTTATCTGTAATATCTTTCAAAGCTATATAATTATTTATGTTTCCTCTACACATCTATTAATAATCTGGAAGCAACATGCCTGAGTCTGCATGTGCTACTTCCCAAGTGAGTTTTGTTTAAACAATGAGATTGAAGTGTAAAGATAAGTGATAAGATTAGGGATTCCTGGGTTGGAAAATTTGCCTTTGGAGAAGACCCGCCTTTTCCACTTGGTGAAGGTAAACCCCAGAGTTTGGTCATCTGGGACTCTGGGCATACCTAGGGACAAGCCCAGGCTTTAGGTAAGGGCTCAAATACATCTGTGAGCCCTTCCTCTTTATCCTTTTTTTTTTTTTTTGATAATCCATACTAATTAGGTTAGCAGATAGTCAGATATCTGGGTTTATGGGTCTTAGAGATAAGGAGTTTAGAGTAGTTTGAGTGAATTCTCAAAAAGAAGAAATAATTCACTTTGAGGTGAAGAGGTTGGGTGGAGATTAGACCTATAGTTTTAGGGACCTACCTATCAATTTCCCTTTACTCCTATTATAAAAAATAAACTTTGTTTCTAAAGCCCAAGAGGTTTGTACTTTACTGGCCTAGAAATGTCCCTACGTGGTTGGTTATCATCTCCCATACATCTAGGAAGGATTTTAATTGCAGAAGGTATTTAAATCTCTACTTCTCTAAATTCATATTGATGATTTTTAAAAATACTTTCTTTTAATAGGAAGAATTTCATGGCTCTTTGCCTCATTGGGATTTGAATTTTTCAATGAAGCAGTTTTATTTAGTGTTTTGAAAGTTTCAGAGAGTTCATTTTATTGGGAATGATTGTTTCTTCTTCTTTTTCATAGTACATTGCCCCTTACCATAATGTATGGGTTTATCTTGGTAGTTTGCATGCATAATGACTGAAAGGACAAATGTTTATTTAATTATGTATAAAATGCATTCATATATATTTTAAGTGTGTATATATATGTATATATAGTTTATTTTTAACTTCTTTGTCACTCAAGCTAAGCTCTTTACTGGCAGACCTTCCTGTGATAATGAGCCACTTAAGACATTTAACATTTCTAGCTAAGGATTACTCTACCCATAAATGCAACTTCTTTAACTTGAATCTTTACGGGCAGAAAGGACAAAGCTTTTTTAATAATTACATTTTAAATTTATTTTTCTCATATAAATATAAATTATGTATATGTATGGTCATACACATGTATGTGTATGCATTTATACACATATAAATACATATATATGTTTATATATATGTGTGTTTTATATACATATATATATATATAAATCCATAGAGAGAGAGTTTATTTTTAATTTGCCATTCAACTTAAACTCTTTGCAGGCATACCTTCATATGGTAATGACTTATTTAAGACTTTCCTAGTAATAACTCTAGCTAAGGATTACTCCACCCATAAATTCAACTTCATTGGTCATTAAAAAAAAAAACAGCCATCCTTCAACCTCTTATAAAAGTGACAATAATTAATGACATCTGAAAGTGTATTGGTGTTCTCAAAGAAACAAACACTTATGAAACCCATAAACTTCAAATTAGGCTATAGAGGTTTCTAAAATCTTGTGCAAGTAATATTTACATATTAGCCCTTTAAAAATAATAATAATTACAAAACAAAAAAGGAAAGAAAATAAAAAGTCAAGTAAAGACAGTGATGGAAGAGGAGAGTGATTTACATGGTGGTAATCAGAACTATAAAGATTACATTACAATTAGCCCCATTAGAAAATAAACAAGCAAACAACACTTCATTTGAATTTTTACCTGGGAATGTCAAATCTTTGCTTTATCAGTCTTGGAGACTGATTTGTATACTATTCTTACAGGTAACAGATTTTAAAGTCAATTTAAACTTCTGTTCGAAAAAATTGCTTCGTGCCTCTCAATCTAGTCTGACAGGTGGGTTGATTTTTTTTAAAATGAGTTGACTTTCTTTGGAGAGTATTAATTTACACTGGATGGAATCATGGGTGAGAAAAAATTTATTGCTTACCCTTCCCAGCAAAGTACAGCCTTTTTCTACTTATCTTCTATTAGTATCTATCAGTACCTCTCTCTCTATTCGTAGTTCCTAATTCTGTGTGAGGAAATCTGCCAAGGTGATAGCCACTGACACAAAAACATTTCTCATCTATAGGAACATTAATTTGAACATGGCAAAGGATTCTTTTACATCTACTACCCTAATATCAATATTCTATAAGTCTCAACTCGGTTCATTTAATTTTTTGGTCCAAGTAAAGGTGATAAAAGTGACATATGTGCTGGTTGTGGTTACTAATGTCTGATGACAGTAAAGGTTATCCACGTTATTGTGGTGGTTTTGTGTTTTTTTTTTTCAGCATGAACTCTCAGTTTAGAACCATGCAGATAAGTAGCATCTCAAATTTATAGTGGAAGCAATCTTGGATAGGAGACTTTAAGTGACATGTCATTACCATACAGCTAACATATATCAGGGGAAGGTACCAGGGCTTCCTTATTCAAATCCTTGCCATAACATATTACCTCTTACTAATGTTAATAATTGTAATATAAATATAAATTTAACCTGGGTGAGGTTGGGGAAATGAGTTATTTATCATTACAGAACTAAAAAAAAAAAGATTTAAACTCTTTTCACTTAATATTCAATGTACTATGCCATATAGGCACAATTATAAGTCCTTCTACACTATAAGCAAATAATTCAAATACAAGCGTTATGAACAATGTGAATAAAGCATTTTTCTAAAGTAAAAGTGCATTGGAAATGGAATTACTATTAGAATATTTTGTGATATAAACCTTGCAAGACAATAATCAGGAGAACAAAGATAGCATCATATTCAGTTTTAGTTTTCCTTGAAGCTAGTACAGTGACCTCCTGATAGTACATAATTTTAAAATGTTATTTGAATGGAATTGAAATTTGCAATTGAAAAATTCAGCACCTTGCTCAGGATTCCACTGGTTGTATTATAACTGACTTAATCCAAGGCTTTCTGGCTCTAAGTGATGTGATATCTTCCTGCCAAAATACATTTTGCAACTATGGTTATAAAAATTCAAATAAAAAAATAAACCTCCCAGTTATACACAATTATGCAAAATATGCAAAAATACAAAATCATATTATTTTATTACCAGCTTGATCAGAACTATGTTTGAAATATTTTATTCTAGCTAATCTTAATTTAATTTTCCTGTACCTTGCAATTCAACACTATTATTTTGCTTTAATTGGGTCAAAATTTAAGAGAGTCTACTAGTTATAGGTATGGTGAATAGATTCTACATTACCATATAGATATTAAATGTCACTGTAAAGTCTACTAAAGTAAGAATCTATAACAAATAGAAATGTAGATAGCCTTTCTGGTGGGATGTTAGTAAACTGGGGTTTTAAATAGAATCAATTAATTTTTAGCACAAACGAATTGATGCAATATAGTATAAAAGAAATTGGAATGAAATCCTCCCATTTATAAGAAGATTTGATATAACAAGTAATAAACATTTGAAAGTCAAACAGCTGTAAACTGGTATTGTGAAAATGTTCATTTTAAATGGCGGTCATCAATTCATCTGATTTTTCTTCAGTGTTCACTTGTCTAATTTTGTAATAATATATTAAAGTTACTCTCAGTATACACTTGCACTTAATGAAATTAAATGGAGTTTAAATGCCTGAAATATATAAAAGTTATTTTGTAAAGTTTGTGGTTGCTTTGAAAAACGTAAGTATAATATAATTCTTATTGTACCAATGCTTAAAGATAAAATACATAAAATTGGAAACTATGAACTATTTCAGCTAACAATGACATTAATTAACATAATATGAATAATCATAATAACCTATTATATTTTTTTACTACCTTGTGAGTTAGGGAGTAGAATTGTCATTAGCACCATTTTGAACCAAAAGATAGATAATGAACCAAAGGATCAAAGCTTCAGTTCTATGGTTCCACTCTCCAATAGATCATTCTTCTCTCAACAAACACACTAAAAAAGCAAAAAAAAGAAAAAAGAAAAAAATTCTTTTGTTGTGGTTTGTTGCTTTACTTGAACTTCCAAACAACTTTAGACAAAAAACAGATTATGCGAACATCATATTTTGTTTTTAAAAGTGGTACCAAGGAAAAGTATATCTGTAGGAAAGTATAGCAGTTGTGCTGTTAATATTATATGTTTATATAATAGTATATATATATATGTATGTGTGTATACATATAGGTATATGTACAGGTACATACACATATATACATTTATTCATTTATTTATTTATTACACAATGTAACAATTAAAAAGGCCAGCCATAAATGTTTGATAGAAGGGAGATAGAGAAAGTCTGTATGGTGAGTCTCTCTTCCAGCTCTCCCCTGGGGCTGAATATACACTGAAACTGAGTTACCTGGGTGGTCGTGCCACCCCACCGGAGTTAGGGGAGAGGCTTCTCTATAAGATGAGGTATGTGGTACCTCAATCCAATTCTGAATAAGGATGAGGTTCATACAAGCCTCCCCCCCATCAGTTAATTTCACAGCAGGTGGTCTGGCTTCAAGATGGAGGACACCAGACCAAGCTGTGGTTCCCCTCTACCTTGTTTTCTCTCAGGCAGTCTGGAACACTATCTGACTGATGAATGGCTTTTATTATTCACAATTCAGGGATTTGGGAAAGGGTGAAAGGCAGGGGGATTTTGGGGTGCCCTCTTCTCCATTTCTATGGGGTCTGTCACTTAGGAGGGAACCTTTGGGGTTCCCACTCCTAAGCTTCTTCCCCCTCCCCTTCTCCTTCTGTTTCTATTTCTGTTTCTATCCTTTTTTATAATTGTAAGTTTTGACTGAAAGGGGGTCTCTCAGCAAGGTTGGGTAATGGGAGGAGACTAAGAGATCTCTTCCAAAATAGAGTCCAAAAACTTAGCTGACAGGATGGTTGAAATCTTGATGGGTGAGATGTGATGGAATGACTTTGATCAGGGAATTAGGATTTCAATTTCCAAAGAAAGATCCTCAGGAAGCCCTCAGGACTGGATCTGAGAAGAGTTGTCCTCCTCCTCCCTCTTCCCAGTCCTCTTCCTGAAGACCTCTCCTCTCCTTCCTCCTCAGAGAAATTCCCAGAATTCTCTCTGGTCTAAATTGTCAGCAACTGTCAGCACCTGCCTTCTCTGGCTCCTTTGGTCCCATCCCCCTTGCACAAATTCTATCTTTACAACAGTGAATAAGATTTCTTTTCAGTTTGTAGTAAAAAAAAATAGTGTTTTTAAAACACCAAGAGATAGCACTGGATGACAATATTTTTAAGGACTTAAGAAAAAGTATATGTTTACCATATCTATTCTCATAATGATTTTTAAATAAATGTTAATGTATTTACCTCTCATTCTCCATTTTCCAAAACTGAAAAAGTCTTATTCTATTTAATTGAACAAGCATTTATCAGACACCTTATTTTTTTGTGCCAGGTAATAAAGGATATAAATTAGGCAAATTTTTCACCTTCATGAAACTAATAGTGTACTGGAGAGTAGGACAGGACAAATATAGATTGTTATGATGTGAAATAATATGTAAGTTCATTAGATATGTTCCAAACAATCCTCTGTGAATTCTGATGTCCTTATTATAAGGAAGACTTTGTAGAGGAGAGAGCATGTACACTGGACTTTAAAGGATGAGTATTAATGTATTAACAGTTTGGGAAGAGAGGGGTTTATCCCAGCATATCACAGTGGTAAAAGTACCAGGTTTGAAGGAAAATTTCACCTCCAAAGCTTACTCTATATATGAACTTGAGCAAGTCACTTAACTTCCCAGGGACTCAGTTTCCATATCTCTAGAACAAAATATCTGGATTACATGGCCTCAGGAAGCCCTTTAAAATTTATCTATATACTCCTATGCTTCTAAGTAGGTAGAAGGCAGATACTATAAAATGAACACAACAAAGTAGGCTAGCTACAGATTGTAGAAAACTTTAAATTCTATCCTTATTCATCTGAATGCAACTCAGCTGGCCAAGTAAGAACTGTTGATAGGTTTAAGAAGAAGAGTGATATGGTAATATTATATGCTCTAAAATACAAATGCATATAGTAAAATGAGTCTTTTAATTATTACTAAATGAGAACGTGATCAAAATATAAAATATTCTCAGAGTTCTTTTGAGGAAAAGATGAGCATTCCATATGCTCTACCAGTCAATGGTTGTTGAATAGTTTATTACCTCATATGATAACAATATGCATTTTAAAAAGGCAGAAATTAACAGCTGGAAGAAAAATTGCTTATGCTAATGACTTTTAAATGAATTAATTCCTATTAATTATTTTATCACAAAATCAATTATTATTGTACTCCAAGTCATTTTAATTAAGGCAGTCAATAAAATTAGATAAACTGTAGACATAACAAAATTGTTGGAACTTTTAATATTCTTACATAAGAAAGTCACTAAACAGGCACAAATATTAAAATCATTATCAAATACTATGTTATATGAGACATTCATCTTCTTTTAGAAAAGAATAAAGATTCTAAGATAGGGTAAAATACTTTAAGGATATCATGAATATAGGAAATCATAATTTTTATCTGACTCAAATAAAGGATTCAATTTAAATTCTCTTTTGATCAATTTCTGTATACTTAGTAATACATATCACCTAGTATGTCTCTATTCTTTCTCTAATAGTAAATCATTGTCATAAACCAAGTCATACAAGGTTATGTTTTGTATATGTTTATAATATCTCTTTCTTAAGCAACTAAACATAGTTTTTTAACAAAATGAACTACGATGTTTACTGTAAATATTTGTGTGACTCCAACTCACACACCCTTAGCTAGAGAACAAATGACACTTAATGTCCAAAGCAATAAAGAATAATCATTTTTTATACTTCAAGAAAATTAGATAATTGTTTACCTACAGATTTTTTCACCTCACTTCTATTCCATGATTTACTGCTGAATAAATGAAAATGTATTTGTACTTCATAAGTATGTTTCAATTTTTTTATTTTGCATTTCCCCCAGAGATTCAAGCTCAAGCAATATTTTAATGTAGGAACCTATCTGATGAAGGAAAATATATCTAAAAACAGCAATAAAAAATGCAAACAAATAAATTACAGGTGTTAGTTTCTCCTTTCTTTTTGATTGCAGAAGTGTTGGATCAAAAGCTGTGAAAAAGAATACAGAAAGTTTGCTCTAATGAATCACCAGAAAATGCATAATAAAAACAGAATTTTCTACAGGGGAAGAAGAAAGTCCCAACATATTGTTATACCAGTTTCAATGTCTGGTCAGTTTATTTGTCAAATTTAGCCAGTGATATTGCCCAGTATTCTCATTAGATACTTCTCTATTACTTATCTGTGCCTTGTTTCCCCAACTAGATTGAAGACATATTTTTTCTGTATCTCATAAATGAGGCTGACTCATCATGGTGCAGTAGAAAGAATGTTGAACTTTGAAGATCAGAACCTTGGCTCTATCATGTACTCTGTGTATGACCTTGGTCAAATAATTTACTTTTCTATACCTCATTTTTCTAGATATGAATTTTTAAAAATTACTCTAGATAAACTCTTTGTCCACTTTTTGAATGTTCCCTTCTTAGATCTTTTATCTGATTCTCACTGAAGCAGTGAATTGTATTCCCATTTAAATTTATATAAATGGAAATTATGTACATTTAATCTGATTTTCTAAAAGAAAAAAACCCAGCATAAATAAAATATCGGTTTTCTAATCAAGGTCAGAGGTAGATTAAGTTCCTCTAGGGGGAGACCATCATGGTAGCCATGTCTATAAACATTTTTTGGGGGTTTACAGTGTTATTTTTTTTTAAAGAAAACTATGTTCAAAAATAAATCTGTGATTTTATTGATGGTGATATTCCTTCTCAGTAATGAAGAACAGCATCTACTTCCTTCCTGCCTATTCCATGTGATTCATGCTCATGACTTACCCTTAATATGTTCCATCAAGACTTTAAATTTTCATTAAGTTGAGTTTTCATGGCTTGTCCATCAGTTATTCCAGTCTTCTATTGATCTATCTTTGTTTTCTCTCCAAATGTATTGTAAAAGTGAAATTTGGGAAAAAGCCATCTAAAAAGTGTATATATTTCTATGGACATGGGAAATGTATCAAAACTACATTTCCTGTGATCCAACATGGTCAAACTGGTTTCCGTTTCCGGGTCTTTGGGGCATGGGGAGGTCTACGTAGACACAGAGAGGGTTTAAAATCTCCTGGGTTAGGAGGGAGTGCGCTCTCTCTTTGCCAGTAGGCTCTTGGCCAGGAAACAGGAGACAGTAATGGAGGTGGCAGTTTTGAATGCTTACAAGCGTGTGGTCTGATAACTTTATCTATAAACATGGCTTTAATTAAAATACTAATTTATATATTTATACGAGCCTTTATCATTTTTAATATTTATCAGTATTTAAAGATATCTTTTATAATCTTCATCCTGAATAAATGCTTATTAATAATGTACTGAAGCCTACTCACAATGTCACCATTTTCCTCTCCATCACTCTTTGGGTGATCCTCAAGTCCATGACTAAAAACTATACAAAATCACTGGAAGAGTGAATATCATAAAAACATTGAGCATGAGAGATAGTTTAGTGTAGTGTATAGAAAGCTGACGCTGACTTGGAAAGATCTTTGTCACACATATAAAGTGTGCTACATTTATAACATGGGGCAATTCAACTAATGGACCTATGACCTAAGAAAGCACTAACATGGTGAATTGTTGAGCTTGTTCTGATATAATAACCAAGAAAGTTTCTTCCCTGATACTAAGGGATACTTAGTTTCTTCCCTGGTTTCTTCCTTGATACTTCCTCATACTAAGACAATCACAAATCTGGTAAAAACAAATAAAATGAAAATCTGGGCCATTGTATCAGGGCAAAGTTGTATTTAAGAACAATAAAGTTTTGTTATCATACCTAAAGACTTTTGAATACTTTAAAAAATGGAAAACAACTTGATTCCATCATTTCATATTCCATTTCTTTTCTATTATTAGAAGTTTCATGTAGAATTTGAGAGGATTTCCTTATTTAACCTTTTCCTCCCAGGCTTGCATCTTATGATTGTGGTACATGGCCTGTTTCTCTGTTCTAATGAACTATGATGAATCAAGTTCCTAGCTGAGGTGGAGGTCCAAGTCTCTGGATTTCTAAGTTTTAAACACCTCAGAGTATCCAAATGGGGCAAAGGAGGGCTTCAAGCAACCTATTTTAATTCTACTAATCATGGAGACATCAGATGTGAGCTTTGGGTAATTAAGCACTTTACCAAAGCATGATACCTAAAATATGTGCTAGAAAACACTCCAAACTCCATATTTAACAAACTGTAAATGATAGGTCTCTGTGTCATAAAGCTTCCTAAATGTTATATGTTTTTAAACAATGGCATTTAATTCCATTTAATGATAATACCTTAGTACAATCTACAAACTTTATTTTCTTCATAAATTTGCCATTCACTAAAAAACAAAAGGCATAAAAATGGCTTCATCAGAAAAAATGGAATTTGAAAAATTAATTTTTGAGGAATTTTTATACATATTGCAGAGGAGACATGAGGTGATCTGAAACATTTAATGACTTTCAAAGAACATGATCTAATATTTTTTATTGTTGCTTTCTTTTTTCTCCTTTCAAGTTGTAGCACACACAGGCAATAACAGTCAATCTAGCTCTGCTATATCTATTCAGCTGTTTTTAAAATGGACCATTCTTGTTTTCTCTAGTTGTCTGAGCATCTTTATCTTTCACCTTGGCATAAAATAATACTTTGAAAATAAAATAATGGAACACATTTTTTCTTAAAAAGTAAAATTTAAATAGCATTTAGTATGATACAGATAATATTTGTATTGTATTTTCTTTTTTCTTTTTATTTAAACTTTTGCCTTCTGTTTAGAATTAATGTAAGTATCAACTAGGCAAATAGAATGAAGTGCCTTGCCCACAGACAAACAGGAAACCAGGTCCTCCTGTCTCAATGGTCTGACACTCTGTCAACTGAGCCACGGAGTTTCCCTTGGGTTATATTGTGCACCCTTTTTTCCATTACCAGTTGTTGCTTCTCAAATGGTTCTTTAGGCTAATATTTCTCAACATGTGGTTCGAGAACTCCTAAGGCAGTGATTCCGAACCTATGGCATGGGTGCCGAAAATGGCACAGAGAGAGGTCGCAGTGGGCATGTAACTGCCCTCCCTCACCTCCCCCCAGAATTCCTTACTAGAAAGGTGGAGGGATGTGGCCAGAGTTGCTCTCCTCCCCCTCTCCACTGTGCCTGTTGACATTTTTTCACATTCCCGCCCCTCTGCCCAGCAGCCCAATGAAAAACCACAGCTTGTAAGAGTGGCAGCTCACAGGTAGTGGAGCTGGAGGGGAGTGGCATGCTCAGGCCACTCCCTTCACCCTCTCTACACTCTGTAATGGACAAAATATGGGTTTCCACAAAATAAGAGAGCAGCTGCTGAACCTGCTCTTTTATCTCTTTTCTACCTCACTTCCTGTCTCTATGGTTCCTCCTTCCTGTCTCTATGGTTCCTCCTTCCTGTCTCTATGGTTTCTCTTTCCTGTCACTGTGAGCTGATTAATCCCTACACATCTCTATGGTAAGAGGACCTCCAGGTCCCCCATAAAATTTAAAAAGGAATAAAGAATCCCTTTTTACAACCCACTAAGGACATTCCTCCCTTCACCCTCCCCTTTGCCCAGCAGCCCAATGGGAGCTCTTTCTCCCTCCCCTGTGTGGGGTAAGGGGGAATGGGACACCCAGGACCCTCAGTGGGGGAGGGGGTGGCACCCCGCTGCGCTGCCCTAAGAACTCCTTTTAGGAAATCATCAATGTAAAAATAATATTGTTCACAATAATGCTAATTTAATGTAGAATATGGTGAATGGACATAGTTACAACATGCATAAACAAAAGCTCTTTGTTATCTTCAATTTTTAAGAATATGTAGGGATCTTGAGAATAATATTCATGCATTGATTGTCTAGACTTTGGACAATATGGAAACCAAACAACAAGGCACAGAGATCTGGCTCTATGCTATGCTTAGTTCTCCAAATGAAGTCTTTCGCATTCTGGGTTTAACCTTTCAACTGTGAATCACAATCAGCACCAGAGCCCTGATTTTTTTCCTTTGTCCCTTCATTACATTGAAGAATTAAATGTGGTGCAGAACTAAAACACAGTTTGAAGCAGCTGTACTAATTCCTTCAAACAGATCAGATGATGTTTCTATTGCTAAGATCATTGTATTTTTGTCTCCGGAGTTCAGCAGCAACATGAAAACTTCTGTATTATGGCTTCACTCTCAAGACACACTCCCTCTATTAGACCCACCCCCTTTCCTTTTCCGCTCCTCCTTCTCTGTTGTTTATGTTAGTTTTACTCTGAAATCTCAGACCACAAAGAAAACTGCTTAGTGCTGTCCCCTACTTAGAAACCGGGGAGAGAAGTTATTCTTTTCCTAATGCTTTATGACAGAGTTAGGAGGAGCAGGGAAAGCTCAATGTGGAAATGGACATTCAGAGAGTCTTCTGTGGAGTCTGTCACAAAGAAGGCTGGCTACCTTGTAGTTGCCACATTCCATAAGTGCTGTCAATTGATCGTATGAATGTAACCTCCTGTGTTTTGGAATATGGTTTGCCCTCAGTCTGACTGATAATGAAAGGACAAAGGAAAATTCAGAGCCCCTGTGCTAGTTGTGATTCACTGTTGAGAGATTAAATCCAGGAGTTGTAGATGAGAAGGACTTCATTTGGACAGAGAGGCACCTAGCCAGAGCTCTGTGACTCATTGCTTTGCCCTCAGTCTAACTTCTTCAGCAGCTCCTTCACAATCTAGCCTAATATACTCACATGATTTAAAAGAGAGAAAAGAACCTCTTTCAATCTTATAATAAACACATTCTTTATATTTTGTTTCATTTTTGTTTTGTGTTTTTAAATCTTCAGAAGATTAAAGTAACAGACTAGAAATTCCTATAGGACTCTGCTGAAAACAATTCTCCTGCAAACAATACCCAAAAGCACACTTTTTGAGAAATTTCAGAAACTCCCACAACCTGAACTCTGCTAACCCCATAGCCATTTTTTGGTGTTTTATGATAATAATGCTCTTCACATTGTTTTCCATTTCACTGCCCACACTGAAATCTACATGAACATTGCCTGGGCAGACCCTTTATTCGAAAGCTAGAAATTGTTTTAGTAGCAGGAAGATTCAGGGTTAGAACAGATATGCCAAGGATGCTATCATATTTTTCAGTAAAGTTTTGTGGAGTCTGAGAATATATGTGTATATGTGGAAATGTCTATTTTTTTATTCTTGCCATGTTTCTTTTTTAGGAAGAAGTATCTTTTTTTACTAGTAATTACTGCATATTATAAGGATAATAATGAATAATATAATAAATAATAGAAACTTCAAATTAAGATATTAATAGGTCAAATTACCTTAATCTCATCATTTGAATTCCTGTTAAAAAATTGAATATATATTTTCTGTATACGAAGACCTCTAAAACAAAGCATAGCTAGTGCTAGCAAAATAAATGTAATACTCTTTAACCATCCTCTCCTAATTTAGTCCCTTTCCTCTTTTGATTATCTCTTAATTATACTGTAGGTAGCTTGTTTGTATGTTTTCTCTCTCCTTACATTAGAAGGTCTTTATGAGCAGGTGGTCTTTACCTTCCTTTGGATTCCCGCATGCTTAACATATTACCTGACATAATTATTTGGTGTTTATTAGCTTATTAACTATTGATATGAATATATGATATTTTTATTCACAGAAAAAAAGGAAGTGCCATTAAAAAAGTTCCCTAATATATTCATCACTGTTACCCAATATTTAATATTAACTGTCAGAAAATTACTATATTTGGTCTCCTTTGTGAGGGTGAAAAAAGTGATACCTTTTAACATGAGAATGTTTTTTATGATGGAATAATGTACAGATTTTTGAAATATAGGACAGAATTGTATCTAGAAAACAAAATATAAACACTTGATGGATCTGTGATTGGAAAAACAGAATCCATTGACTATGAGGTAAATGTGAAAAAAACAAAATAGAAAAATGTTAAAGGAAAGACTAAAATTTACATGGAACTACAGTTGAAGAGATTTTTCTTTCAGAAACAGTAAGCTAGAATATTCAAATGAAAATTTTGTACATTTTTCAAAATTTAAAAATGCAGATTTATATAATTGAGTGACAATGAAAATTGAAGGAAGTATTTTGGAAGTTAGAAGGGGAAAAATTGGATTTGTTATTACAAGTTTAATAATAACAAATAAGAAAAATTGGGGTTGGGGGAATTTTTTAATGGAAATCTTGGCAGAAAAACATGCCAAATGATATTACTTGATAGCCAAGAAAGAGAAGAGACCCCCCAATATCCTAGATTTTAGGAAAACAGATTTCTAAAGGTTCACAGAAAATAAAAATCTGATTTGATAATGATAGATCATAAAAGGGACTAGAGAGTACCACACATAGGAGATGTTGAAATAGGAGATTTGGAAATTTTGTAAAATCACAAAGGGAGAGGGAAAGGGTAAAACATTTACAGAAACCAATTTGGCTGCCAAGAGAGTTCTACAATGATTTTAGTTTTCAGTTAGACATATAAAACATAGAGAATGGGGATATAAACCAAAGATGCTTCCCAAAGAATTTCATGAGGCTTTAAAATTATCAGATAGGGATGCTTGATAGCTTTATCATACTGATGAATGAAAACTTGAAATGGAAATATTCCACAGAATAATAATATATGAGAAAAAATAAGACAGCATCTTTGGAAAAATTATTCAGCCTATTGATTTTTTGAGAAGAAAGATAAAATGTTTAATTTTTATTAATTTTACTCCAATTAGACACATTTATAATAATAGTTCTGTGTTCACTCAAACTTGGTTTTTAGTTTTTAGATTTTCAGTCCAGTATAATAAAATTACATGTATCAAATTCAACTAAAAATCCTACTCAAGAGTAGCTGATGCTTGCTAATCTTGCTAATATTATGTCATTTGAAAAATTGAGAGAAATTGGAGAAATTATCCCTGACTATTTAAGTTTTGACTTTGGTTATATTTGATATTTCAGCATCTTTTTGGCAAAATATTTTATGTTCTATCAAATAAATTTAGTATTTTAGATGTTAATTTTCCTTATCTGACATACTGACTGTGAGACCTGGGGCAAGATACTTTAACTTTCAATAATATAGCCTACTCTCTAAGATGATAAATTTCAGAGAAGTTATTGACTTGCATAGTTAGAAGGGATTTCTTCATCTTTGGAGATTTTTTTCAATCCAATTTAATTTTATTATTTTAGTAAGACAGAATCAAATAGTCTTGAAATGAAAGAACCCTTAAAAAGCTTCTTGTCTAACCCTCTCCTTTCAGAGGTGAGGACATTAATGCCCAGTAAGAATTAGCAATTTTATCACTGAGTCCACAAAACTGCAGAATTGGCAGAGCCATGTTTAGAACCCAAGTTTTATGACTCCAAGTTCTCTGCTGATTATTCTGTGTCCCATACCAACTAGTAAAAATTTTATGAAGTCTTTTTATTTTTATAAGTCCAACTTGATTTCCAAACATTCATTAAGTGAATGAATTTGGTCTCTGGCCAAATGGAGGCTAGTGGGTATTGGAAGCCTTGTTATTTAGAATTGGAGCTATTCTATTTTCATCTAATTCTTTTCATTGGTATATTTTTACTTTGGAGAAAATAGCATGGATATAGTCTCAAAGCTTAAATAGTGTTTTGTGACTATTTTGAATGATGCCTTGACTTGTTCATTCAATATTTTTTACTATGAATTTCATGTTGGCTTAATACTTCTCTGAATAAGTAGGTGCTTTAATTAATATCTTCTACATATGTGTATATTATGGATATATATGTATATATATATGCAGGTATAGAGACATTCGTGTATGTATGTATTTGTATGTATTGATACTCATCCCTAACCATGCCATATAAAATTCCTCTTGGTATGTGCCTTCTTCTTAACTAAACCAGCAAGGATAATTTAACTATAATTTGAAATAAGATGAAAAGAAATATTCAGAGGAGCAAAAATAATTACTTAATATAAGAACAGTGTTACATTAGTTATATCTGAAAACTAAAAGACTTCTGTTTTGATTTATTAAAGCTTTTTTTTAAAGTATTCTTGGGAAGGTCACTTTAAACATGCAGAAATAATAAAATTATGCTTTCATTTTTTTTGGACAGATAGTATTCTGTGCAGTTATGAAATAGAATCCATATCTTGGTTCCTTGTTTTCTCTACCCATTCTCCTTTCTTAAATTAAAAGGCTGGTCTTGTCAATGAAGAGTGGATGTTTATCATTTTGATTCATTGTATAGAATTAAAATAAAAATGTAGTCTAATATATTATAGTCAAGAGAATCTATTGTTTTTATTGTTTTTTATTATATAAACCAGTGATGGGTAAACTACAGCCTGCAGGAGCGATGTGCCCCCCAAATGTTCTATCCAGCCATTAGACATTATTCCTAATCTGACGAATACAATGAGTAGGATACAATACAATGAAACTTGGAAAGAGTTGCCTTAGAGAACTTTTAAAAGTTTGCCCATCACTGATATAAGTAATAAGCATTTCACTATATGCCATGTACTCTGCTAAGCAAAAAAAGAAACAGTCCCTTTTCTCCAGAAGTTTAGATTCTAAGAATCAAAAACAAGAACCAAAAGAAAGTTTAATGGTGGAAGGGGGAATGTATTTTTGGGTGGTGATGCATGTAGATGGAAAGGTTTTGTGGCCAGAAGCCAAGCCATGAAGGGAATGAAAAATTCCTAAAATAGAGGCCTTTAGAGAAACTTGTCAATAGAAAAGGAAAATTAAAAATTAGAAATTAGAAAAAATAGAAAAGAAAAATAGAAAAAAAATGACAGAGAGATATTGCAGGGTGAGAAAGTCATTGGCACCAAGGGAAGTTCTAGGATTAAGATTGTGGCTGTGTTGTGAATGCAATATAAGGAAAGCTCTAGGAAACAGAACTAGGAGGAACAATATTGAATATATTAATATATGAAAAATAAAGGACAACTTGAATCTTTTTTTTTAACCCTTGTACTTTGGTGTATTGTCTCATAGGTGGAAGATTGGTGAGGGTGGGTTGAATCTATCTTTAAAGACATTACAGTCATTTGGTCAGAGATTAAGGAGTAGACAATATTCCTCTGAAGCCTGGCTTCAACAATGTATACTGAGAGCCAGTAATCACAGAGGTTATATTGGATATTTATAAGTAACTTGATTTTTAAAATTTTATTTTTTCAACTGCCTCCAGGCTTTACTCCCCTCAGTCTTAAACTTTGAATATATAGGAAGGTATATTTCCATTTCCCCCCAAATTTTCAAAGATAAGACTTCAATGTAATTGGCACACTAGTGTCTTAAAAAATATGCAGGCAGATATAACAGTTCCTGAATCCAAACTCCAGGATTTTGTTGTTGGTAGTTTAAAGTTTCTCAAAGCAAATTTCTCATTAGGGATCCAGGAATGCAAAATTATTTACAGGAGCTTATGGAACTAAGAATGTAATTTTTATGTCCAAATGTGCATTTCTTCTTTGCTGAATTCTCCTTTCCCCATTATTATAACACAGCAAAAATAGTTTCTCAATACAAAAGCAACTTTTCTCTTGATTTCACATTTATTTTTTAAATCATTTATTTGTTTATTTTTAATATTTTTTAATTGAGTTTCAGATTCTCTCCCCTATTGCCACTTTTTCAACCAAAAGGAAATCAAGTGATTTTGTAGCAATTAGACATGTGAGCTCATGTAAACTATATTTCTACATTAGCCATATTGCAAAGAAAAAAAAGGGGGGGTCAATATGTTTTAGTTTGTAGTCCAGGTTCATCAGGTCTCTCTCTGAAGGTGGATAGAATTTTTTATCATGGGTCTTTTGGAATTTTGACTTAGCATTTACAAATTACTCTAAACATTTTACTAATGATGTGTCTCATCCCTGTTGTATTCTTTACTGATCACCTGTGCGGTCCAATACTATGGTTTGATGCAGTCAGTGAGTCACAGATGGCTTTAGACTGTGGAATAAGCTTCTGGAGTTATTCCATAAAATATATTTTGGGCACAGTCCCATGGGTGTGCCTGACTTCTTCACAGCGCTTCACAGAAGGCAGTATTATGGACAGAGAAAGAATAGTGATTCAGATACATGAAACAAAAATAGACCAAAAGATTCAATTGGCAATAAGAAACTTGGGGGAAAATAGCTTTTCTCCTTTCATTACCACATTCAGAGAATTGTCAGAGAATCAGATAAAGTACTCAGAGAGGGAGTTAGTGTAATATTGGGCTCAGGGCTCAGATGTGGGGACAAGAAGACACGGAGTTTCCATCTTTCTATTAACACAAATTGTGTGACCCTGAGCAAGTCATATGAGATCTCTGAGCCTCAGATTCATCTGCGTATATGTTACTAATAATTCAGCATAATAATTCTGGTCTGATCAAATGAGATAATATATAAAAATAATTCTGTAAACATTAAAGCACTTATATAAGATGTAAGTGAACATTAATGTTATTAGTATCATGGTATGTTAAAACATCTGGAAATTTTTAAATAACATTTCCAAAATATGGAAATATGTTTTGAGTGATAATCAATGTAAAACCCAGTGGAATTGCTTGTCAGTTCTGAGAGCATGGAAAAAGATAACATCAATCATGTAACTTTGGAAAACATGTAAATTTATTGGAATAAAATTAAGATAAAATTAAGAAATAAAATAAAATAACATTTCCATATGTTTGATTACACAAAGTTGCCACAAAGACAATCTAATCCAACCCCAGTGAATGATAATAACAGAGAAGTAGTACAGTAAATAAAATAAAAACTTATAGAACATTTATTATTATTATTATTATTATTCCTATTGACTCCCAGAAGAGCATAGGGCCACAACCATCTCACGCCAAAGGACTCTGTTCTGGGCAACTTCCACCAACTGGGCAGATCTTCGCCAGGTCTGGTTTGGCCTTCTGACTTTTCTCCTCCCTGGTGGGTTCCATATTTTTTTTTCATAGCGACCTGACTGATGGGATACCGAATTGTTCCTTCCCAGAGTCTGGTATTGGAAATCTTTTCAGGCCATCTGATGTTCAAGATTTGACGTAGGCCTGGAGTTTGTTGGCTTTCACCAGCACATGTCGTGGACTCTGTTGGAGAGCCATCTTCCAGCCTAGGCCATCGTTGGTTTTGTTGGTTTAATGAGGTTGCCGTTTCTGTAGCAAGTGAGATTTTTACGGGGTGAGGTTGCTAGCCCGGCGCCCAACCCTCTTCCTTTTTGGCCGGGCTTGGGACCATCCTTGGCGGAGTTAATTCAAAATAAGATATTCAAAATATTTTAAAATATTATCCATCTCATCATATCCTCACAACAACCCTTAAAAACAGGTGCTATTTTTATTCCCATTTTATAGATGAGGAAATTTAAGGCAGATAAAAGTTATTATTGCTCAGTGTCAACATTTAAATATCTGAAACTAGATATGAAACCAGGATTTACTGATTCCAGGCCCAGCACTCTAACCACTGCTCTACATAGTAGTTTATAAATGACCTAGGCTGTATTTCAAATCTATTCCATGACTACTCTTTCCCTTGTGCCTAGAGGTTAGATCTGTGGCCTTTTAAGTTTAATATTAGTAAGACATAAGCAGTTATAAGGCACCTTTTGTTTACATCTTCTTAAGATCTTTCTAGCAATTCAAAATAATGATCAAAATTTGTTCCTTCAGTAGATCCTCGTTAATACAAATAATGTCCCTTGAAATAGTAACATGTATTTGAATCATCAACATTTGAAGTTATAAATGTGTAAATTATGGTAATTGGCCCAAGCTAAATGAAAATAGACAGTGAGGAATCTAAATAATATGATCATTTTATAGAATTAATTAATTGCCCTAATTCTGACCTAGCTCTACAAACATGGTGTTCCTTTTGAATGCTTTTTTACATTTATTGAAATATACAAAAGCACGACATAGCACTTGTGAAAAGTAGCAAGAGTTAATTCTTTAATAATTTTTCATAGTTATCCTTTTTGCACTTTTAATTTATAGAGTGTGTTTGATGAATTTAATAATTTGTATTATAAATATCTCCTGTATTCTGTTTGCAACCAGTGATGAGATTTTTTAAAAGGCATTTGAGAGCCTTACCAGAAGCCATTTATCCATGGCATTGGTCTCTTCCCCTAATCACTACACTCTGAGAAGCATGAAGATAAAATAGAAAAAGTGATTGTTAGACTTGGAGGCTACGGGCACAGTCCTCGATCTGCTTTAACTGGATGTAGCAAACATCTATTTACTACCTCACATGAGCCAAAAACTTTGTTTGTCCCTTAGAAGTTATGTTACCGAGGGAAAGTCTCTCCAACTCACTGAACCTGTTTTCTCATACCAAAAATTGGTTTAATCACGCCTACAGTATGTATCTCATGGGGTTGTTTTGAGGATAGAGCTTTATAAATTTTAAGTATGCAATAAATATGAGATCTTTTCTCTGAGTTAAGGCATCACTTTTCCTTATTTCATGCTACTCCTTTCTCTAAATTTATAGTTTGAATTTCTGATATATATATATGCATAAGAGTTCATTATTTCTAAACAACTATCATCTTTCCAAATACTTGCAATTACTATTTAATTTATTTGTAGTTCTAATCCTTTGAATCAAATGCCTATATTCCTACTACTTAGTCATGCTTTGACTATAATATTGCATTGGGCTCAGTCACTATATAGATTGGCATGCAGCATGAAAGATTTTGATTGTGTTTATTTTCAATACAAATTCCAATACTTGGAGTATGTACTAGATGTATCATGAGAGGTTTTTGAAAAGTCAGAAGAAAAAGTAGCTACCAAAGATAAAGAAATGTCTATGTGATGCTGATTTGCAAGATGCTGAGCATGCAAGGATCTTATTAAAATTTGGTGTTTGTTCAATAATATCAGGTTTATTTGCATATCATTCCTTCTCTGTTCAAATTCTAAATTTCTTCTTCATTGTTTTCTTTCAATTGTTCATTATTCCAATCCTTTCTAAAATGAATGATGAAGTTCAAAGGTCATCTTGTTGATTACTAAGTATGAAGATCTAAAAATCTTTATGGCATACATATCAACAATGATAGCAAAAAATTGGATTTCACACATATTTCAATTCATGCAGTATGTTAATCAACTTACTGCAACTGAAATCCAATTAACCATCTTTAATTTATCTAATTTTGTTTATTATCACCCTTAGGGTCAAGGTGCCAGCAGGTCTAAAACTGAAAGAAGAACCACATATTTAGGAAGCTATTTCAAACTCTGCTTTTTTCCTTCTTGTCCATATTTTCAGAAAGCAATATAATTATCTAAAAGCAGTAATTACTGAGAAGTGATAGATTAATATGCAGAATTAGGCACATTTTCAGACATGACTTGTAGAAATTTGTTTTGCTTGAATATGCTTTCTTGTTACAAGGACTTTGTTCTCTCCCCCACCCATTTCCTCCATGGAGAAGAGTAAGATGGGAAGGAGGAAAAATAATAAAAAGGTAAAAAAGTAAAATTTATTCTAAAATAATAAAATAATAAGTACTGCTGTGTCCAAGGAGCTGAGATAAACTCTTACAGATGATATCACTCTAAAGAAAGAAAGTAAAGAAGAATTAAGCCTTTTGATAAAGGTAAAAGAGAAGAGAGATAGCCAGTTGATCAAATAAGTCAATACTTAAAGAAACTAATTCAGACTATTCACTGAAAGGTAAAATACTGAAGCTGAAATCTAAATACTTTGGCCACATAATGAGAAGGCAAGACCCACTGGAAAACCTGGCATTGGGAAAGATCGAAGGCAAAAGGAAAATGAGATGGCAGAGCATGAGATGGATATATAGTGTCATGGGAATAACAAAAATGAACTTGGGTGGACTTTGAGAGTAAAAGATAGAAGGGCCTGGTATGCTCTGGTCCAAGGGGATATGAAGAGTCAGATAAGACTGAATACCTGACCAACAAACAACAGCAAAAGAAAAGTAGCCAATACACAAAATGAATCAAATATGGAACAGACATTTATTTCCTACAATCAAAGCAATACTTAAAAAAAAAAGAAGACTCCTGCAAGTATGTATTTCTACATACACATGGACTGAAGAATCAATACTATTTACCACTTTTATCATATGCTGTAAAGTAGATATTTAAAACCACTGAATATGGAGCAGTTTATGGAATTGCTAATTAGATCTTTTCACATTCCAGTTTGGTTCTTCACTATCCCTGTGATGAGATATTTCTTTTCGTAGGATTCTGGAAAAGACCTTGCATTCATACTCTTGATGGTGGTCATTGGCTCAAAGAGAAGTGGAATAATTTCTAGTTACTTCTTCCATTTAAGCCAGTCAGCTACAACCAAAGATCTAGAACTTCCAAAGCTTTTGAACTCACAAGGTTATATTCAACGATGTATATGGACATCTGGAAATAGTCTTTTATTTGTTCAAGAAAGGAAACAAAATTAAAAAAAACAGCCAGAGACCCAGATTTAGCTTGGCTAGTTGATTTCTACTAAATTTGTTACCACATATACTATGTCCACACAGGAGCTAGCGTTGGAAATTGAGAAAGCTGCCCATCATTCTACACCAAACAGTATCAGAACTACAGGATGTTGCTTAGAAAGTTGAAGACAGAGGAACAAAGATGTGGGATCAATCCTTCTGTTTTGAAACTTTACTGAGTCCTGTGTGGTTCCTTCTCAATGACCAATAGAAATGTTATTTCATCTGGAAAAAAAATCCCTTCAATGCTGAGTCATACATAACCAGAAGCTGGAAGTGAGCAAAAATTTTCTCCACATGTTATGTTTCAGCCCTGGTTACACTCTGTCAGGAAATATCCAGTTGAATATTTCTACCTAGAATGTTAGTGAAAAGCTAGCTCCAGGAATGTGTCAGCATTATAAAATATCAATCAGGTTTATTTTGTGAGGAACCACTATTTTCGGGCCATGTGGAAAGTTACAAAAGAGGAATGAAAACCCCTATCGTGAACTCCATCACTATGGCTTTTTTGTATTTTGACCATAACTGTTTTCTATGAATGCCTCTCCATATGATTAAAGATTGACTACAGCAAGTAATTTTAACTTTTTTACCGAAATGCATGTGGCATTTTTGTTGTTACAGCAGAATAATTGGTTGGTATATTTTAATTGCCAGAAATGTTATCAAATGATTTCTTTTCATCATGAAAAGTATAAGTAACAATTAAAAAATAAATGTTAACCTGTATGTTTTTATCTGGCTTAGATTTATTACTAAGTAAACTCTTTTAGGCAGGGATCTGCATGAAGTGGCATTTGTACAATATTTGACCTCATATTATTTCAGGTCGAACTGCAGGCTTCTTTTTTGCCATTATGGTGAAGTAAGAGGAAGAAATGCTTTGTTGGTGTAATTAAGGTATTTCTAGGGCAAACAGAAGACTCAAAAAGCACATGTTGAAAGAATTTTTTCCAATTTGCATCTGGTTTTTTTCCACATAATAATTTTTCTGCTTCTTTTTTCTACATTTTAATTCTTTCTGCTTCTTATAGCAACCTATCATATTTGTGGAGGTGAAATGCTATTTTTGAATTAGAAAAGATATTTATAAGAAAACTATAATAGACACAAATACAGGAGGTATGGATTTAAAATGGAGATGGGGAGAGGTAAAGAAATAATTTTATGTTATATATGTATATATATATATGCATATATATGGAGAGAGAGACAGAGAGAGAAAGAGAGAGAGGGAGACAGAGAGAGAGAGAGAGAGAGAGAGAGAGAGAGAGAGAGAGAGAGAGAGAGAGAGAGAGAGAGAGAAAGAGAGAGAGAGAGAGAGATGTAGAGAGAGAATAGTTATCATTTACTAAGCTCTTCATATATGTGGCTTGGGATACCAATGCAAGAAAACAATATAGTCCCTTACCGCAAAGAGGTTATCTTCTAATGAGGGAAAACAAACCACAAAAAGATTTGAAAGAGAGGCAAGAAGATGGCAAGGAAACAATAGTTTAGGACCTGGATGTTGGCAAGGTATGGCAGAGATTCACCTATACAAGTCATGGAGCCTAAGCCTCTTTCGAGAATGGTTAGTACCTTTCCAAGTTTTGATCATGATAGGTGGAAAGAGAAGACCACTTGATGTAGAGATGGCTGAGGAGACAGAAAAAAATATAAGACTAAAATGTTTGAACACCTTCCCGTCAAATAAAACATTTTGTCATAAATTGTAATCTATGGTATTTGAGATTATTTTAGAAAGATAAGTGGATAAGAGATAGATATCTATATTTTAATATAATTGATATCCTTTGTAGTTATTTTTGTACCTTTAAAAATTATTCTGAGGAATCTATATGCTTCATCAGACAAATTCTGACCTGCTAAAATGTGAAGAAACTCCTTCTGAAGGTGGACTTTACTTTTGTATTGTGTTTCAATTTTGATTGGTAAAAACTTAAAGTATGCAATTTTGATAGGCAGCATGGAAGAATGGATGTAATAGGATTCCAGGAAGTTGTGGGTTCAAGTTGTACTTCTGCTTCATGATGGCTCTGATAATCTAGGCAAATCATTTGACTTCTCAGTGATTTTTTAGACTACTGACTGCAGAGTTCCATTGTGCATTGGTAGAAGAAATTTCTTCATATTATGTTTATTAAACAATAAATCAAGTGCCTACATACCATAATATAAATATGAAAATATAAGGGAAAAGGTCAAATATTTAGTTAACAGAAAGGAAATGTTTAATATAGACAGATAGATGGCTAGAAAGAGAGATAGATAGATAGATAGATAGATAGATAGATAGATATGTCCAAATATGTAAGCTCTACAATATTTTAAATATGTCCATTTTAAACACACCTCAAAATGAATTCATGTATACTATTTGTCACATTTTCTACCTACTTGACCCTCCATCTGTTTGCTTTATTTTTTCATTTAATCTATGCTAGATCATCAATATCTCTTTACTAAATCCTACTATGTATAATAAGACACTGTTAAGTAGAGGGAATACAAAAGGAGAGACAATTCCTGACTTTATGGAGCTCACTAACTTAATGGAGGAAACTATATGTAAGGAAATATGGATAAACAAGCCATATGCAAGATAAACATATATATATACGTGTATATATATATGATACATATGTATATGTATCATAGCAGAACTCAGGCACTAGGTTATGAAAGGTGTCCTTAAAATGAGATATTTTTTGTAATTTGTAGGAATCTAGGCAAGTAAATGAGTGCAGATGAGAAGCTAGGGCATTTCAGGCATGGGAGAAAGTTGGAGAAAGTACCTGAAGCTGAGACATGGAGTGTTTGTTTAGAATATATTAAGGAGGCCAATGTCCCTAGATAAAAGAATACATAGTGGTGAGTAACATATAAGAATATTCATTGTATTTATTATATTGAAAAATAATTATATTGTGTATAGTTGAGAAAAATATTTTCTATTGTGATTGGCAAATGAAAGTTACTGAAATGCTTATTGAGTGGTTGATTTATGTACGTGTGTTGTATACACTAGAGTAGTTCATTCCAGTATGATGTGTGGGATTTTATTTTTATTTAAAACTACCAATTTTCCCAGCATAATTTTTTATTAAATATGATTTCCCCATTATTTTTTCAAACTTTTTTATCTTATACTCTTATCATACATATATTGGTTCTTTCTGAACTCTGTTATCTTTGATTTATTTCTCTATTCATTTCATTCCATTTTCAGACAGTTTGGCAATTATTCCTTTTTATTTTAATTTTGAGATATGAGTTCTAATCATCCATTGCTCATTTTTTTCTTCTTCTGAAAACTGCCTGCACAGATCCTTTGACCATTTACCAATTAGGGAATGGTTCTTACTTTTATAAATTTGACTAAATTTCCTATATAGTTGATTAATGAGAACATTATCAGAGGAATTTTAGGTAATTTTAAAACATGATTTCCTTGTCTATGGTACATTTTAGCAAAATTTTGATTTCCTGATTTTTTTTTTAGGTTTTAGGTTTCTTTTTGCATTTATTTTGTCTAGCATCATAATTGCTATCCCTCCCTTTTTTTACTTCAGTTGAACCATTATAGATTCTGCTCCAATCTTTATGGTAACACTGAATGCCTTTCTCTTTCAAATGTATCTTTTATAAACAATACAGTATAGGATTCTGTTTCCATTTTCTTTTTTTTTTTTAAGTTAAAAGATATTTTCTCCCAATTTACATCAGCGTAATTTTTCAATAATCATTTTCTGACATTTTGCAATCCATGTTCTCTCCCTCCCTTCTATCATTCCCCCACTTCCCCAAGATGCCAGATAATATGATATGGATTGTATACGTATTGCTATATAATATATATTTCCATGTTCATCACATTGTGAAAGACAACACATATTACTTACACTAGAGAAAAATCCATAGAGTAAACAAATGAAGAATAGCATAACTTAATCTGCATTCAGACTTTTTCAGGTCATTGCATAGCAGTGGATAGCCTTTTCTGTCATTAGTTCTTTTGAGTTGTCCTAAATTATTACATTGCCGATATTAGTTGTCATTCACAATTGATATTTATACTTTATTGCTGTTACTATGTGCAATGTCCTCCTGGTTCTGCTCACTTCACTTTGTATCACTTCATATAAGTCTTTCAAGGTGATTTTTGGTTTAGAATCCATTCTGCTCACCACTTTCATTTTATGCATCCCATTTACATTCAGTTATGATTACTATTTTTCTCCATTCTATTTTCTTCTATTTATCATTCTTTTTCTTATCCTGTCCCTCATCAAAACCTCTGTTTTGTATCTGACTACTACCTCCTTTAATCTACCTTCCTTTTTGTCATTACCTGCATCCCTATCTCTTTTCCCCTCTTCTGCACCTTTTTATCTCTTGGGTATGAAGATTTCTATCCTTAACTGTGTATATGTGTGTGTGTGTGTGTGCATGTGCACACATGTATTCTTCTTCTGAATCAATTCTAATGAGAGTAATATTCAGGCATTGTGCTGCCACTGCCTCCTAATTTTCACTTCTAGTATAAATATTCTTCTTTGTGTGTTTTTTTTTATGTGAGAAAAGTTTTCCCATTCTACCTACCCCTTCCCCCATTTCCCAGGGCACCCCTCTTTCTCATCTCTTCTTTTATTATGAGACAATCCCAACATATTTTACTCACATACTCTCTGTCTATTTAGACTTGATTTTTGCCTAATAATAAATTGCCTAATAATGATGACTTCTTAGAAGTTACATTATCATCTTCCTAAACAGGAATTTAAAGTTTAATTTTATTGAATTTCTTATGATTGCTCTTTCAATTTTACCTTTTTTCTCCTCTTGAGTCTTATGCTCAAATATCAATTTTTTTCTGTTTAACTCCTTTCTTTTCATTGGGAATGCATTAGTGTCCACTATTTAAATAAATATCCATTTCCACTTGGAAGGATTATCCTCCATTTTGCTGGATAGATAATTCTTGGTTGTAATTTTGACTCTTTTGCTATTCTTAATGTTATATTCTAAGCCCTCCTCTCCTTCATTGTGGAAGCTGCTAATATTACATAATCCTGATATTTACTCTATGATATTTGAATATTTCTTTCTGAATGCCTGAAATATATTTCCTTATCTTCAGAGTTCTGGAATTTGGTTATAAAATTCATGGGATTTTTTATTTTGGTATCACTTTTAGGTGGTGTTTGGTAAATTCTTTTAAATTCTATTTAATCCTCCAGATCTAAGCTTTTGGAATGTTTTCCTTGATAAATTTCTTGAATTATGATATATAGACATCTTCTGATCATGGTTTTCTGCTAACTAAGTTATTCTTAAATTATCTTTCCTTGATCTACTTATCAAAACAGTTGATTATCCTATGAGATAGGACATTTTCTACTGTGCTTTTTTACATTCTTTTGACCTGGTTTTATTTTTTGTTTTCTTTTCTCCATTTAAACCTTTATTCTCTGACAGAAGAGCAAGTGTTGGACAAATAGAGTTGTGAGTTTCCCAGGGTCACAAAGCTAGGAAGTGTTTTATGGTTTCTAAATGTCTCAAGGAGTCATTAGTTTCTACTTGCCCATTTCCAATTTTTAAGAAATCATTATCTTCAGTGAGGCTTTGTAACACTTAATCCATTTGTCCAATTCTACTTTTCAAGGAGTTCTTTTCTTTGGTGAATTTTTAGCTCTTTTAAAAACCATTAAGACAATTTTTTAAAGATTTTTTTTCATCAGTATTCTTTCAGTAACTTCTTTTACCAAGCTCTTAATTGTCTTTTCATATTTTTTATATCACTCTCATTTCTTTCCCCAAATTTTCCTTTAACAATCTTTTTTTCTATTCTAGGAATTCTTGTAGGCTTAAGTCCAATTAATGTTTTTCTTTGGGAACTTTGTAGCTGTTTTCATATTGTTGCCTTCTTCTGAGTTTATGTCTTATCCTTCCCTGATAACCTTATAGCTTTTTGTGGCCAACTATTTGTTTATTTGCTCATTTTTCTAGCCTCTTTATTGCCTTTAAACTTTATGTTAATGTTGGCCTCTGCTCACCTCAAGGTTGAGAAGGCACTATCCAAAGCTTCCCATTTTTTGTGCTTACCAGTATGAGAGCTAAATTTTGGAATCTACAAGTTTTCAATTCTTTCAGGGTACAGTGATTCAGGGAAAGATGTGTCCACTTCTCTCATTTTCTGCTATCTTGTATCTGGCATTTTCCCAGGAATGAGACCTACTTTCTTCTTGCTACGATTGGTAGTGTTCTTCTCTGCCTATGAACTGTGACCAATGCTCCTGCTCCCTTCTGACCGGCCCCAAGTTTTCCTCACTGTCCTGTAACTATGACCCACAATTGCATATAGGCTTTAAGGTTGTCAATCAGCACCAGTCACATACATGCCAGCAAGGAGTTTCTTATAATTTATTTCTGATCAATTGTCTGACCTCCCTACTGTCATGGGCTAAGAGCACCTGATGCTTTTGCTACAGCTATTGTCTCATCTGCCTCCAAAGCTTATTGCTGGTATCACTGTTGCTGACATCTTCCTAAGTTGTCTCAGGTAGGAAAAATGTCTCATTCTTACCTTGTATAGGCAAGGTCAATTTGTTGAGTTATTTTAAGGTTGTTTGGAGGGTTGTTTAGGTAGGTTCTTCTGTACTCCATCATCTTGGCCTATATCTATCCTTTCATTTTCTACATTGCCCTCATGCATAATGTAGTTTCCCTGTTTATTTGTCTTGAGAGTACTTCTTTTCACTGTTGAGTTTTATGTCATGTTTATAATTCCTCCTTTTTCTAGACTGATTTGAAATATAATAAATAGCTCAGAAATGTAAACTAACTTGGCATTTGGGGAATGGCTAAATAATTTATTCTGTTACATCCTATTAGGATGTAATAGAATACTATTTTGCTACAAAAATTGTATAAGGAAAATTTCAGAGAAACCTAAGACCTTGTATGAACTGATACAGCATAAGGGAGCAGAATCAGAGAAATAATACAAAAAACAACATTGTATTGTCTAACTACTTTGAAAGGCTTAAAAAATCCTAAACAATGTTATAACCAAATAAAATAGCAAAGAACTAGAAATGATGCATAACAATTCCTGTCCCAACAGAGAGATGATGAAATTAAAATACCGAATAAAACATATTTGTGAATGTAGCCAAAAAAATCTTTGTTTTGATTGACTTTGGATATTTTTACATTTTTTCTGTTTTAATGTTAGAAGATGTTGGAGGGAGAGAAAAATTTTCTTAATTTAATTTATAAAAATTAAATAGTTCAGGTCTCTATGGAAATGAGGGCAATTCTCCATGACTTTGGTCTTAATTACTAAGATTTCATTATAGTAGAATTATAGTCCATCTAACTTATTCCATAATTTAAACTCTTCAGCTATTCATGCTACTCTTTTGTCTCTGTCCCTTTTTTTGTCTTTACCCTTCCTATTTAGACTTTAGGGATAAAAGGTTTTTTTTGGGTAAAATGCTTCCCTTCAAAAAACAAAAGAAATTAAATAGTTATAATACTATAAAAATCAGAGGATTTATCACCTTTATTTATCATATATGGTCTCATGTTGAATTTAGGGGAAAATTATTTAGGAACATAATTTATACTTGAAAGTTGGGGTTCTCCGTGCTAGATCAGGGATATATAATTAGGTTTTCTATGACCTTGTGCTTCCCATACTTCCCTATCTGAATGACTTTAAAAGTACCCGAACAGGAAATTATTTTTTGTTGTAGAGGGTAAAGAAAGAAAAAGTCACTTTTGAAGAGAAAGAAGAAATATAACTAGTCCTATTATGAATTGAAAATACATGGAGATATAATTTATTAATCTCAGAGTCATAATTTATTACCAAGTATATTTTAGAGTTTAAAATAAATTTTATTTTCCTATTTGGCTGGGGCTTGATATTTATTAGAAAATGCATGACTTTTTTATTGCCACTGTTTGCCTTAGGGGAAAATGGAAAACTCATTTTGTTTTAATAGTTTTAACTTCCCACATAACAAGCACTTTATAACTAGCAGCTTGTTTTCAAAGCATAAAAGAAAGGTGGATATTGCAATCTATCCTTTCTTGCAGGACACCATCATGGTTCTCCGTCTCTGCCAACAAAAGCCAGCAAGAGAACAATAATTTACTGCGAGGAACATTGAGGAATATCAACACTTAAGCTGTTGCAATTTAAATACTTGGTTATCATGAGATTTCCAAAGAATAAATGAGTAGATTAAGGAGACAGATTTGTCATGTTGGCACATTTTGTCCACCCCGAAAGCAGTCTCTCTGTTGCTTACATAAATATATTGTGGTAAAGACTCCCACATGTTTCCTCTGCCTTAGGACTACTATCAAATAACTACCTATAGGAATACAAATGGTCCTGATTAACAAAGTGCCAAATTTTGGGGAGAAAAGTTTCAATCAGAATGCAAAGTGCAGGAAAAGAGTCCACCACTCCCTCCCTATACCATCAACGTTTTCACCAACTCAGCTGTTTATATGTGTACACTCAAAATTACAGCCTTCAGGAGATTTTCAATCACTCTTAATAATTTTCTGGTTTGTCAATTCTAAGCTAGGCCTACATCTATTTCACTGAGTTTTGTATTCATATTCTCTATTCCTCCCACTAGATTGCTGGCCAAAATACAAGGTGGTACCACAAAATGTATGTTCTCAGACCACCTTTGTGTTCTGTTAGTAATCAAGGCATTTTCACCCAAGTCATTCTTCCCACCTAATGAACAAAAATAGGAACTTCAAGTTACAGACAATGCATCTTTTCCTGTCACAGCTTCATCAATTTAAGGTTGCCATTAACTGTAACTCTTTACAATTTTCTCAGTCAGGCATAACTTAGTGAATGTTTCTTTCCTGGGGATAGCAGTGACAAGTTCCAGGAGGCTTCTGAAAGGTCCTTGTTTGATCCCGTGATGTTACAACCTAATCAAAATGAGACAGAGTTACATGGGGAGATGGTATTTGTGGGCTGAATTGGGAAGAGACCAAAAAAAATTTTCCTGCATTATCCAGGATTTATTAAATAATGGTGTTTCTTGCCTAATTTTTTGCAATGACTAGACCCAAGATTCTTTTTCTACATTTATCTTACATGACCTAAACTGTGTCAGAATTACTGAAACATGGAAATAGAAGCTTTTAAAATATATTTTTCCTTTAAGTTTACAAACCATTTAAAATTATATCAAAATTTACTAGTGGCCCATGGTGAACTGTGTTTAAGAGCTTCTCTTCCTAGGCCTTTTTAGAAATTCCATCTAATTAAGGGGAGGGAAGAACAAACAAAAACACAGAGAATATAGGACGGATAAGCAACTTGCTACTGAAGGGTCATATTTTTGTACTACCATAGTAATATGTCAAAATAAAGCCATTGTATACAATTATATGCTTCCCCCTGTCCATAATTAGAAAAGCTAACCCCATAGCCTGGTTTTTCATGTATAAATGTATATACATATATATGAAAGATAATTGAGATAATTACTTGACCAATTGAGCATCATAATGAAACTCAAAGCTTATTGCCCCAATTATCCAGATTACTTCATTCCAGATCACTTCAGTTTCCATTTGGAGCATAAGCTAAAATATTTCCATCAATTCAGAATAAGACATACCCTGATATGGTACAAGTCCCAGGCACTGTGTACATTGTTTTATGCTGTTTCCCTGGTGATTCTCATATAAAGGAAAAAGGGAACATGGATGTTTTTAGAGTTTGAGGTGCTTGTTGCATTTGCATTGCTAATGCTATAGAAAGCCATGAAAAAGGAGAGACTGAAATTTTGCCAAGACCTAGAAATTTAGTCACTTCTTTTGGTTTTGTCCCATATCTTAAATGATTCATTCCTTGGATTTGGCAGGATTCCACAAAAACATTCAGTCTTTTCTGTTTCCCTGTTCCCAGGAATGAAAGTTTTCTTAATCATCCTATACAAAGAACATATAAGACATTTTAACCGGTTGGAAAATGTACCTATTTTTAACTTGGTCTATGTAACCCCTTTGTTAGCTGTTTGAGCATATGTATATACTATCTTTACCCCCATATACCCAATGATTTTCTTTTGGGAAAATTCAGTAAGACAGTATTCTAGGGGGCCAGGAAGGAAGTCATTAAGGAGTGACCCAATAGCCAAAACGAATAGCCATCAAGGCTCCCCAAACTCAAAGTAGCTTCAACACTGAGAAATGCATATTTGTTATCTATCTCAGATGCTGAATTTTTAGGGAAAGTGTACGTGTTTAAGAAAAGTTGTCTATAGAGATATAATAAAAAGTATGTATCTATGTTGGGGGATTTGAGAAATAATGGATAAAATAAATTGAATAAGAGCCCATTATTGGAGTCAGAAAGACTTGAGTTCAAGTCTTGCCTCTGAGAGACAATACCTATGGGATGCTGAGCAAATCACTTAATCTTTCAGTGTCCCAGATTACTTTCCAAGACTATTGTATAGCAGAATTTTAGCAGTGTAGGATACTGACTCTTGTATTCTGTCCTTACAATTTCATTCTTTGAATTATATTTGCCATCTGTAACAGTGGCTTCCAAGGTACCAATTTCAGTCATAAATTTGTTTAATAGTAATTTCCCCCAAACTGTTTATTCATTGAATTTACACATTTATACATATATGTATGTACATATCTTGAAAGAGAAAGAGAGAGAAGAAAGAGAGAAACAGAGACAGAGACAGAGATGAAAAATATCCTCTCAGTAGACTTCAAGTTCCTTTTTTGGTTTTGTTTGTTCACTTTGTCTTTGTATCTTCAGCCAGTAACTCTCACAGTACCTAACATTATAGTAGATATTTAGTAGTTCTTTAGTGGGGTTTTTGAATTGAATTTATTAATCTGTCATATGCAAAGGGTTGTACTAGGTATTGAGAAAGAAAATATAAAGAAAAAAGTCTCAATGTCTATATTTTATTTATTTCTTTTTAACCCTTACTTTCCATCTTGGAATCAATACTGTGAATTGTTTCCAAGGCAGAAGAGTGGTAAGGGCTAGGAAATGGGGGTTAAGTGACTTGCCCAAGGTAACTCAGCTAGGATGTGTCTGAGACCATATTTGAACCCAGGACTCCTGGTCTCTGGGTCTGACTCTCAATCCACTGAGTCACCTAGCTGCTCCAATTACAATGAATTTAAAGTGCTATTTCTTCTTCAGATTCCTTTCCAAAATGACAGCTATTTGAGAGATTCCAGGGGAACCAATAGTGGGGCAGAGGGTAGTAGAGAGAGTAGAGGAGGAAATGGGAAATGGGAAATGGAACTGTGGAAGGAATGAATGTGGTTCTCTGATGTGTTCGTAACCAGGAAGTCAAAGCCAGAAATTGGTCCACATACATTCAGTGACACATTTGGCTGTACTGGCACCAATCTTTTTCTATTCAATTTTCTAGCAGGGGAAAACATCCTCTTCTTGTCCTGGCCTCTAGCACCCGCCATCCACAAGATTTTTCATTGAAGAAGGAGTATGACTTTGGGGGAATCTTACCTAATGAAAAATAGCAAATGCTCCATATATAGATTTTATTATTCTGCTTATTTCCACTTTCTTTTTGTTTATGACCCAGAGTGCATAAGTTCTCCATCTGAAGTACTTGTTCAAATGTTTGACCTTTGTTCATTTTATCCCCTTTAGATCTTTCTGTTGACTTCAAATGAAGTGAGTGGAAAAAAAAAAAAAACCCGACAGTATTGTATTATAGACTGCTCCAAATAGAGGCAATATGAAAAAATAAATCTCATATATTCAGCAGATAACCATTGATGTTCTGACATGATTCATATGTGTTGCTGGATCTGATTTAATTGTTTTAGAATTAATTTCCTTATATCATTGTATTTGGTATGGAAGCTCAGAGTGATTCTCCCTGTGTTGCATTGCTAATACACAGTCTGACTTGCTGGCATCCCTGATGCAGTGTGAATGGTCTCTGTTTCTATGATATCCTGGAGAGAAAAAATGGATAGCTTGCCAGCTAAGATAAGAGAAGTGGAATATTTTCAATTCCATGAAAGAAAAAAGGCATGAAGCTAATTAATTAAAACTATCGGGAGTGCCTTTGAAGCAGCCTGTGATTAAACACAAGGATTTATCGTGGAACAATTAAGTAAATTTGGCCTCAGGTATCTTTGCTCCCTCCCGAGGGAATGAGTGATGAAATCCTGTTTTGGAGTTGTACTTTATTAGAGATTTATCTATTTTAATTGATTCAGCTTTACTTATGAGTCTCATATGGAACAGCTGATGCAAAGGACACATTATGGTAATGGAGAGACTTCCCATGAGTGAACTTTCCTTTGAACAATAGAGGAAAACAGCATTTGCCCAACTGTTTGACACAAATGAATATCAAATAGTATAAAGAATATGTACCATGATGGTTTTTATTATCAAGAAGATGTGTATATAATATTTGAATCTTAACTAAAACCACTGTCAAACTGAAGGCTACGCATAAGTAAGATTGCCTGAGTAAAATAAAGATCAACAAGGCGTTTTTTGTTTAGATTGGGATTAGTAGAAAATGCTTCATTGGTTTGGATGTGGTAATTTTTCTTGGCATTTTATTCTTTGTTAAGGAAGTATTTCGATTGAAAATATAGTCATCATGAACACAGTAATCCTCAAGCCTACATTTTTTCAGACCCCTATACCTTTTGACAGTGTATATTACCAGACCGTGGACATAAATATTTTTTCCTGGAGTGATACAAACATACCATTGCTTTCAAAATGGAGATATCCATAAAGTACCATAAAATAGGGTGGAAAGATGGTAAAAGACAATTTAACAAAACATTTTTTCAAGAAATGAGTGATTTTCTGAGGGCGAGGTGAAGAGGGAAGATATGGCAAAAATGGGAGGCTGGTGAAAAGGTATAGAGATAAGGAATAGCCTGCTATGAATGGAACAAACAGAGAAGGCCAGTTTGGCTGAACTGTAGAGTATATAAAGGATACTAATATATGTCTGCAATGATAGGTTGTGCGAACAAGCTATAAAGGGTTTTGACAGAAAAAAATCTACATTTGATTTTGAAGGTAATAGAGAATTATTGGAGTTTATTGAGTAAAAAAAATAAACATATTTATGTCTGTTCTTAAAGAAAATTAGGAGTTTTGTGGAGGGTAGACTTAAATTGGAAGTCTTGACAGGAATATCACTTAGGGAGCCATTCAGTAGTATAAATGATAGCTAGCAAGACTAAAATTAAGTAGTAACAGCTTAGAATAAAAGAGTGCGGTGTAAGAAATGTTATGATGAAGAAACAGTAAGATTTGCCAATTAATTGGACACAAGGGCTGCGGGAAATTTAGAAGACCAGGATAAAGGGGGATCTAGGAGACTAGAAGACAGTAGTACCCTTGAAAAAAAGTAGGGAAGTTTAGGAGAGGGATAGATTGGGTGAGAGGGATGAGTTCTGTTTTTCATAGGTCAGTTTTCGATGACTGCGAAATCTAGTTTGAAATGTCCAATAGGAAGTTGGTAATAGTAGACCTAAGTGGAGAAATTGATATGGATTTGATGGTATGGTAATTAAATCCATGGACACTGATGGAAGAGAGGAGAGGGAGAAAGGGAAGGAGGCAGAGAAAGAGAGTGAAAGAAACAGAGAAACAGAGAGTGACAGAGATTGAAGGGAACTTGGAGGGAGTGGGAGAGGAGGAAAGGGGGAAAAAAAAACAAATATCTAGGAGGGTGTCTTGAGCCTTCACACACACAGTTGGAAAGCAGATAGAGGAAGCACCAGGAGAGAAGAGTGTCATAAAGCAAAGATGGTTTTCTTTGTCTCATGATAAAAGAGGTTATGATTATGTCATGAAACATAGTGAGGTCTCTCTCAGTTTAATTCTTCTTTCCTGTTTTGAACATTAAGCCATTTTCTTGAGGTAATGAGAACATGATTCTATGGTCATCATTTCATCATATTTTATTACTTTTTAAAAGTCACTTTTTATATAATTGTAAAAAATTGTCCATAAAAATAGTCTTTCAAAAATTTTGTGGGAATTGGATTAAAACACTTATGAATAATTACAGAATTATAGCCAACAGTATTTTAATCAACCCCCTACCTGGGGAGTCCCACTCTATTGGTTCCAAAGATGTTTGGGGTAATGAACATCAAGGAGGTGTTACTTGGCACTTATTTTGTCTTTCCAGCATGAACATCTTAAGAGATAATAACTATGTCCTATACTGTATCTGTACCTATAATATCCAGTAGTGTTTGGATATAATAAAATTGGGTTGTTTTTTCAAAAGAAGAAGTATATGTTTTATCTCTTCCCAAGCTTCCTCCCTCTTATTATGCTAAAATGTTTTGGATTATCATTGGGTTTGTGAAATACACATAAAATTATTTTTTAGTCTCACTAGAAATTAAGGTGTGCCAGGAATTTCAAGAGTGAACATTTCTCCATGTTCCATATGTCTCCATATGACTGAAGTAAGACACCTTTAGTTGTTCTCTTAAGTTGATATTTATGGATTTTTTAGTAATTAACAGAAATTGAATCTTTTGAGATCCTGGATATCACACAGTTATAGAATTAAATCACCTATACATGTGGTAGAGGTTTATGTTTGTTTGCAGGAATTGAGTTCAAGAAAGGATCAGAGTCATGTGGATACCACAGAGAAGTAAATTTATAATTCATCAAAATGAGCAATCAAAAGGAGAAAATGTCTAAATTGTTGTCCTTCTGCTGGAGTAGGTCTGTATCTGGAAATATAAATATTAAACATTAACAATAAACAGTAAAGAGAGCTTTTGTAGGAATTATATAAGGCAAATATATGGCCTTCTGGATTGAGTACTGAGCCTATATATTAGGAAAACTCATCTACCTGAGATAAATCTGACCTTGGATACTTACTAGTTATGTGACCCTGGGCAAGTCAATTTACTACATTTATTTTAGTTTCCACATTTATGAAATAAGCTGGAGAAGGAAATGCCTAACTGTTTTAGTATTTTTGCCAGGAAAACCCAATTGGAGTCCTGAAGAGTTAGAAATTACTGAAAACAGCTGAAAAAAAATAAGGGATGATACTCCTAACCTTATTAGTTTCATAAAATCCCAATGCCACTTTTAATTTTAACTGCTTATGAGTTGAAAACTATTAAAATGTATTTGACAGTAAACCAATATGAAGAGCAATCAAATCTATCCACAATATTTTGGTTAAAACACTAAAAAATTTAAGAAAGTAGAAATATATTTGCAGATTTAGGTATGCATGTATTTCTTTGCATTTATATGCATGCCAACAAATATATGCAATGTATGCATGTAGACAGGTTCAAGAACTGGAATCTGAGTTTTCATTTATGAGAGGGTTTTGTTGTGTGTGTGTGTGACTAATAAATCCCTCCTACTAGAACAAAATCTGAGTTAAAGATCATATTTTTAGTATTTCTGGTTATAATTTTACTGAAATTAGCATAACACTTATTAAATACATTGATATACTATTTACTTCAGAATCAGGTCAAAGGAAAACTATTTCCATTAACTATGTTCCGAAAGCATTAATTGTTCAAACTTAGAGGACATTTCCACTCAAGGTATACCAATTATCTCCAATAGCAATGATGTTCCAAAAGATTTGACTTCTCATTGTGTGTGTGTGTGTGTGTGTGAGAGAGAGAGAGAGAGAGAGAGAGAGAGAAAGAGAGAGAGAGAGAGAGAGAGAGGAAGAGAGAAAGAGAGAATAACTTTTTTCCTCATATTGAAACACCTTGTTGAAAAACTTTAATGTTCAAATTAATGCAATATGTATATATTTATTATTAAAATTACAAAAATATATAATAAAACTTTCATTTCATTGCTAATTCATATTGCTAAGGGTTGAAAAGTGAGTTAGAGGAGATAAAATAGAGCACAGAGCACAGGCAACTTTTTCAAGTATATAGTTGAACATGGATGAAGAGATAAATCAGTAACTTAAGAGGATGGTAGAAGATAGTAAAAGTTATATTTTTTAAGGATTTGGAAGTACATTTGAAGATTGTGAGAAAATCACTGGTTGATAGAGAGTGATTGAAGATTCAGGAGAAGTGAGTTGATAGAGGAAGTAATTCGTTTTAGAAAATGGTAGAGGATAGTATCACGTATACCTATAGACTAGTTGACCTCAGACAGGACTTCTTGCAAAAGAGGAAGCTGACCTTTTAAATTTTTGTCAGATACTAGGTGAATGGAGGAAAGAGTAAAAGATAATGACAAGAGATTTTGAGATACTGAGTGTGGAGCGAAAATAGAATAAAACGTTGAATTGACTCAATGTTGTAAAGTAAAATAAGTGAAATGTCCTTAGTTGAGAGGAGAGAAATGTAGTAGAATTGTGGAGGGATGAAGAAATAAAAGAATTACCTTGCTGCAGTAAGGGCACAACTGATGTGAGACAGCATGAATTTCTAATATACCTGACCAACATAGTTCTGAGATTCCCTCTAGCTTCATTTATTGATTTAAAAAAAATGGAAGAGATAAATGGTGGGAGTAATCTACAATTCAAAATGGGCAAAAAAAAGTTCATTCAGTAGACTTAGCAAGAGACCATTTGGTGAGAGAAAGACCAAGTCAGGACAAAAAAAGTTCATTCAGTAGACTTTGCAAGAGGACATTTGGTGAGAGAAAGACATAAAGTCAGGTTCTGGAGTGATAGTGGACATCAAGAAATGTTCCCATGCCTCTTGCAGGAATGGAATGTTTGATGCATGAAAGAATTTAGATGCAGGATGGGGAAAGGGACTCAGTATTATCAGAGGGAAATTAGATCATTCCATCATCAACAATTATCAAGCACCTTTTATGTGCTATGGACTCTCCTAAGACCTTTCTGAAAGCTAAGCTATTCAATGAAAAGAGTGAAATGAAATTCAACGAAAGAAGTGAACAATAAAAGTTTTCTTACAACAAAATGTGAATCTCACATGAAAGGTGAAATACCATGGAGGGGTGGGCAGAGTTAGAATAGGACATAAGTGTGGACTAGATATCAGAGATAAAGATGGGAAAATGAGAGGGAAGGAGCTGAGGAAAATATTATTCTAAATGCAAATGATTGATAAGTACAGGGACAGGGAAAGAATCAGAGAAAGCCATAGAGATAGTAGAGGGTTGCATTGAGAAATACACAGTATCCAAGTAGTGCTGCAGAGAGTGTTGAGTTCAGGCAGGTTTATATAATGGGGTATATGGTAAATACTTTTGACAGTCTTTGACCGGAACAAGCCTGGGAAGGGTGCACTAATGTAGTGTCTGGGAAACCATGATGCAGTTAAGGACCCTTTGGCTAAAAGTATCAACAGAGGGGAAATAGAATGGCATTGACAGAAATTAAAGAGACATCACTAGAGAAAATCTTGACTGGCTTTGCAATTTTGGATAAGACTGATTCTGGTGAGGCCCAGGTTCAGAATCCCACATGTTGGCTCAACTGACTTTCATTGCATGATGTGTGGTGGACACTATGCTAGTAATTGATAATAAAAAAGGGGAAATCGGATTATCTTCTTGCACTTAAATAGCTTACATGTTACTAAGGGGAAAGAATATGGTGCTAGGTGATGCAATGGATCGAACACCAGGGTTATAGTCAGAAAGACTCATCTTTCTGAGTACATTTCAAGTCTCAGATACTTAATAGCTGTGTGACCCTGGGCAAGTCACTTAACCCTGTTTGCCTCAGTTTACTCATTTATAGAATGAACTAGAAAAAGAAATAGCAAACCACTCAAGTATCTGTGAAGAAAACCCCAAATAAAGTCATGAAGAGTCATAAAAAAAACTGGAATGACTGAAAAATAAGCAAAAATCTATATGAAATCACTTTCTTAGAAGGAGGGTGCTAAAGACTGGTAGATAAGGAAAGCTCTCAGATAATAGAAGGCTCTTGAGATAAATCTTGAAATTACATATCAATGATTAGAGGTAAAGAGGAAGAAGAACAATCTTTGTCAGACAGCCTGTGGAATGGCGTGTTTATGAATGAATGAATGAATGAATGAATGAATGAATGAATGAGAAGCATTTTTTAAACCCTTACCTTCCATTGTAGAATCAATACTATATTGGTTCCAAGGCAGAAGAAGTGTAATGGCTAGGCAATGGGGGTTAAATGACTTGCCCAGGGCCACATAAGTAGGAAATATCTGAGGCTAGACTTGAAAGTAGGAACTCCTACCTCCAGTCCTAGCTGTCTGTCCACTGAACCACCTATATGCCCTTTAGGAAAAGCATTTTTATGTGCCTACTATATACCAAGCATTATGATAAGCACTGAGGATAAAAATATAAAGCAGGATGATCCCTGTCCCTGAAGCCTTTGGCAATATCAAATGGTTCATCATCATAAATAAGGGATGTTATTTTATCTATGGAAATGGCATTAGTGATATAATACCACTCTTTGTTACTGCATTCTAAGGAACAGAGGAACTTTCCATTTGGCTGGTGGCTTCTTTTTTGAGTATTCTCTCTCACTGTTTTCTCTAGATCTCAACACAGTGTTTTGTACATAATAAGGACTTAAAACATTTTTTTTATTCATGGAATGTGGATGTAAGAGAATATTTTCATCATTCCACTTCATCATTCAACATATTTCCTAGGCATTTTGGAACTTCAGATTGCATCTTCCAAAGTGCGTTCATTTAGGCATTCAGAGGAAGAGATCGCAGGTACTTTTGGCAGTCAAGAGGAGATGGGTATTGATGGCTACGGCTCTAGTCTAGAGGAAGACATGTTGAACGCAGTAACTCCCCACAGGAGTGAGTAATCCATTGCTGTCAAGCTGCTACCATAGCTGAATGCCATTAATAAATCCATCCCCAAGAAAAAGGTGGCAAAGTTGATGCAGGAGTGAGAGACATGAAGTATCTTTGTTAGTTGGCTTTAAAGGAATGTAATAAATGTGAATAACTAAAAAGAATATAAAAACATTTATACATAAGTAAGGAAAACTGAATATCTATTCATTTTTTCTATTTCTTCCCATCAGCAAAAAAAGATTTTTTTTAGCCTTAAATTAGCTTCGTTACTAGGCGAGCACAGTGCTGAGACCAAAAGCCATAATCCATCCTATAAGAGGTAACTTCTCAGACAGAGTGAAGACATATGCCTAGAAAGGGAGTGTCTGGCTCTGTTTGCTTATGGCATTTGTTTATAAATGTACTGTGTTAGACCTAATGTCCCTCCGAAATGCATTTCTGAAGCTCTTTGTGGTAAATGAAAAGAATCAAGGTAAAAAGCTTTTCTAAATGCAGTGTTAGGGGAGAAAGAGAAAATGGGAAGTTTCTCTTGTTATATCATCTAACCACCCAGGTGAACATCAATATCCCCCATGTGCGTGTTCACGAAATGCTCCTCAAAGGCAACAGTTCAAGTTAAGGAGACACTTTGTTAATGTAACAATCAGAAGCTTCAGAATTTCATATTCGTGGCTTCTGAGTAGTTTATGGATTATGTTAATGCTGCCTTAGCAGTGGATTTCTTTTACATTTAATTTTGAAAGGGTAATTTTTTTTTATCCTACAGAACGCCTATCCAATTCTACACATGGTAAAATGGAATGCAGTTGCCACATACTACTAAGCCCGGAGGTGCATAGAACATAATGTAACCCAGAGATCTTTGAAAATCTCTGTGATACAAGGACGAACACAACTTCTCAAAATCCTTTTACTATAGTAGGTGATTCACTAGTAACCGCTTCATCAGATATTGTCTAAGTGCATACCAGAGAGAGGAATTTCCTAGTATGAGATACTCTGCTTGAAATCTTGCCATTTTGATGTTTAAGCTCTTTCCTTTAAATTATTCTAAAGGTTTTCTAAGCAAAGGGAGAGAGGAAGGAAGAATCCAGAAGCCTCACTCAACTCAGATCTCATGAAGTGAGCTTGCTCACATCATTTTAAAATAAAATAAGTGTGGGGGCAGCTGGGTAGCTCAGTGGATTGAGAGCCAGGCCTAGAGATGGGAGGTCCTAGGTTCAAACCCGGCCTCAGCCACTTCCCAGCTGTGTGACCCTGGGCAAGTCACTTGACCCCTATTGCCTAGCCCTTACCACTCTTTTGCCTTGGAGCCAATACACAGTATTGACTCCAAGATGGAAGGTAAGGGTTTAAATAAACAAATAAATAAATGAAATAAAATAAAATAAGTGTAGAAAAATTTAAGCACTACTATATGTCTATATATGTGTATATGTATATATGTGCACACATATATATATGTACATATGCAATATGATAAATATATGTTTATATCTACAATTAATTAAAATGCATGGGACATGGATATAACAATGCTTTCTTCATTCAGAAATTTCAGAAAAAATGGAAAATTCCAGAAAAAAGAAAGAAAAAGAAAAAAAATAATACCGAAGCACTAGTTTGTCATTTCATTGACTGAAACAAGAGTTTATTAAATGGTACAATTAGTAATCTTGAAGACTTCATTTTATGTTGGAATTTTGTGTGCTGTTGAGTTTACTGTATCTTCAGAATATTAAGGAACTAAAGAGAAAGGCCACTCTAGAGCTTAGAGAGGATATGCCATGGGGGTGATTCAATTTTGTTTTGTTTTGGTGGGTCTGAGGGGAATATTTTACTATTATATGAAGATGGATTCAAAGGTTTGGGGTCCTTTTGTTTGGGAAAATTATCAACAAATTCTATAATATTCTAAAAGATATGAATAAAAGACGCGCTTATCTACCAAATTCTTGAGTATCCAAATCCCTTGTGCCCTGAGAGCAAGAAATTTAAGAAAAATGAGTCAATATACCTTTAGAGAGTAGATAGTGTGAATATTATTTCAGAAGAGTAGAGATTAGAAATACAAATAAGTTTGATAGTGACATATATGAAGACTAGCATGATGGACAATTTGACTAACACCATAGTGTTTGGGAAGGGGAATAATGTATAATTATTCTGAATATCATAGATTGAGGCCATTTTGTAAAGACCTTTACAAGCCTCCCAAATGAGTCTAAGGCATACCAGCAAAGAAGCAGAGTGCAACTGCAGCTTATTTATTGGTCGAGGGAATGACAGGGTTGGATCTGTACTTTAAGAAAAATCAGTTTGACAAAAATCTGAGAAATGGATTGGAATGAGGAAAGACAATTAGGAGTTGAATGTGAAAAATCAGGCTATAGCTAATGAAGACCTGCAAAGTATTCTGCTGAGAAGGGAGGAGGAAGCAGCAGTTTAGAAACCTTAATTGACTTGCATGTTTCAGGCCACGTTAGAAATAGTTACCACAAATATGCTGTGAATCCAGATGGCAGAGCATAGCTGCTTTCAGTGGCATTTGAATAACAGTAGAGAATATAAATCACTTAATAAATTAAAGAGCATTTATTAAGTTCTTACTTATCTCTTACTCTGCTAACCACCTTGTTGATCCGAAAATCAAAATGAAAAAGTCTCTGCCCTCAGGGGATTTCCCTTTTTTTAATAGTGGAAGTAATGATAATTTGGATTTTTTTTATTTGTTTTAAACCCTTAACTTCTGTGTATTGGCTCTTAGGTGGAAGAGTGGTAAGAGTGGGCAATGGGGGTCAAGTGACTTGCCCAGGGTCACACAGCTGGGAAGTATCTGATGCCAGATTTGAACCTAGGACCTCCCCGTCTCTAGGCCTGACTCTCAATCCACTGAGCTATCCAGCTGCCCCAATTTGGAGTTTTTTTAAGGCGTGTCCAGTGGTATTATGCAAGAGTTCAAAGTTTCAAGAATAGAGGATAGATCATAATGTAACCTAGGTGGGATAAGCCTGTCAAAGAAAGAAGGTGAGGCCAAAGAAGAGGTATGTCACGGTGAAAGTGAAGTATATAATTGGGACTACAGTAGATGGATATATATATATATATATATATGGAAAAATAGACTGAGATCACAGGTCACATTTTGGTGTTCAAAATTATGGATGTAGAATTGAATGTGATGATTTTAGTTCAAGTGTATGATCTTTGAAGGAACTTCCACTAATGAAGAAACCCACAATTTCAATCATATTCATTTTCTTATTTTCCTTTCTCCCTATAACTTTTGAAGGTAGCTTCTAGCAATCCATTCTGCTAGATCAGGTTTATTGTCAACACTTTAGTGATAGATGAATATTGATGTCTTGTCAGTGTTAAATAAGAAATCTAAAGATTTAAAATTAGTAACATTCAGTTCCTGGACTTTGTTTAGATATCATATATATATCACATTTGGGCATGTCCAGAAATGGATGTAGAATGGAACCCCTTTATATGGGGAAAGTAAACTATAACACCACAGGCAAAATCAAAACTAATTCTCTCTAGAGAAGACAATGATGAATATCTGTCCTTTATAAATGTAATAAAATGGATATTTTGAATTTTTAAAGCCAAATATTTAGACAGCTATTAGAGTTTAACTTGGCAGGTTTAAATCTTTTCATATCCATTTCTGATTCTTTGTCTTTGCTACTTCTAGAATCTTTCACCCTTTCCATTTAAAAACAACCGACAAGTCAGGGAAGCCATCACCTCTAACTTGTGTATCGTCAAAAGCTGTTTCCCATATGCTTTTCAAAAAAGGCAGCTGTTGTTTTGCATCATTATATGAATTGATATTCTCTCCCCTTAACTTTTCAAAGGAATAGGGTAAAGTTTCCTTTATATAAGATCTCACACTTTATATTACTGTTTTCAAATGACACTGTGAAATCCTATCAAGCTGTTTGTTCTCTTAAAATATGTTCATATCAAATTATGCCTTTGGGAATATTGAAGTGCACTTTAATGGAAGGAGCAACATGGTAGTGTTCTTACAAATGTTCCTCCACTGTGCTTGATGTTTAATGCTGGATTTATTTTAAAATATCTCATATTAACCTTTTCTTAACCCTCTTTACCTACATATTATTTTGTTACTGCTAAGAATGCATTGAAAATAATTACATGCTGTATTAGCAAATGTAGAATAACAAAACTACTAGTTTTTAAGGATATTTAATCTTTAAAATTTAATATTACCAGGTATCAACCATTAAGTAAGATTTGTACATACTGAAGACCATCACTAATATGTTCCTTTGATCTTTAGCCTTCTTTATCCAATAGAATTTGATTCAACTGTTCTAAAGTGCTCTGAATTAATATAGGTAGATACATAGCTCTGCTCAAGTCAGTGTAGTTTGTGTATGCTGGAAAGAACTTGATTTAATTCAAAGTATATTTTGTATGTGAAATAAAGCTGTAAGGAGAAAAATAGCTCAATCAATTTGGAATTCAGGCTTTGGAGAACTAAACATCTCAACCCCTAATGAGCTGAGTCGAAATAAAAGGTTTTTTAAATCATTTTTCAATTGAGAATGATAGCAAATTTAAAATATGTATTATAAACATGGAAACTTTCATACATACTCACACAAATGAGTTTTTAATCTCATGAATTTGGGATTTCCCTTCAATGATATAAATCAAAACCCATCCATGTTTGCCTATCCTATGTGAGTTATACCTATCCTCCCCAAATTTCTCCATGTAGATTTACATATATCCAAGCTGGAAGCCTCTTTCGTTGATTTCTGACATTGTGTGGATATCTATAAAACATTCTGGCTCTCCACCTGTCATTCTTCATTATTGTCACATGACCAATCTTCCTTTACTTCTTACATACATCTACTTCAGATGGAGTTTTAGACAGATTGCAAATTGGCCTGGGCCACTCAGTAAATGACTGAAGCAGAATTTGAATTCAGATTTTCCAGATTCCAAGTTCAGCACTTTACCTATATAACATGTTGGCACAAAAGGAAAACATTGAATTACATGGGTTAGAATAAAAATTTTGCCTGATATCTCTTAAATATCAAAATATTCATATCATTTTATTTGCTATCACAAAAGCATTTTTTCTCTTTTGCTAAAACAAAAGACATTACATAAGTGGTTTATAGATTTTCTGTGGGAAAACCCACAAAATCCCCATATATAATAAGACATAGATGGATCATGAGCTACAAAAATGAAGGTGTTACTTAAAGTGATATCATCCCAGATCCACCAATATATTCTTAAACTGCTATCAAACTCTTCTTTAATAAGATTGACCATGGATGCTTAACACTATTTTCCACTGACACTTGACTAATATGATAAAATATCATTTTTTGAATGATATGAAACTGGGTTATAACACCTTAGATCTAGAGCTTGAAAAAAAACCTGTATAATTAGAATTTGCTCCCTGGGACTCAAAATCCCAGCATCCCATTTATGTGTTTACCTACATCCTTAAATAGGGAGGATATATTTTGATGTAGCCCCGCCTCTTCTTCTTTTTCCCCTGATTACAGCTGGAAACGCAGTCTTTATGTCAGGCAGGAGAATCTACAAACTTGGGTTTACTTTTTGTTAGATAGGTTTGAACTTCTATTTATTTTAGTTTATTTTCTTTCTACTCCAAGTGCTTATTAATAAACTTTATAAAATATAATACTTGGAGTTATTGGATATTAATTTAAATCTTATGGAGGTCATTGGACCCAGTCCCTTCCTTTTTGAAATGAGAAATACCAGAATCAGAGAGTTTAAGTGACTTGCCCAGGGTCACACAGTAAGACTTAGCAGTAAGGATTTGAAAACAGATATATCCTGTTTATAGATTGCTAATCATTTTTTTTATCATGATTACTTCATTATCTTTGAACATCAACTCAAAAAGTCTTTACTGATTTTTGATAGCAAACCAATTCTATCTAATTTTCAATTTTTACCCATAATTGTTTTTGCCTATCAGTGTTAACTCATGGGACAGTCTCCATTGTCATCATCTCTAGTGACACATCCACTAGTGATACATCATGTGCTAAAAGGAATACCAAGAACCTATAAAGAAAAAAAAACAAATAAAACAAAAAAACACAAACCTGAGTGGTTTTCTTTACTAGTTTTATAATTCAATCAATGTCAGGAGTATCCAGAAGGGAATTCTAAGTTAGAGGCTTAGATACTTGCCTAGAGCAGTGATGGGCAAACTTTTTAAAGAAGGAGCCAAAGGAAAGGAAATGCTCATCTGTCAGTCTGTTTCTAAGACAACTCTTTTGTCTTAGTATTGTATCCTACTCATTGTATCCGTCAGATTAGGAATAATGTCTCATAGCTAGATAGAACATTTCAGGGGGCAGCATCTGGTCCACAGGCCGTAGTTTGCCCATCACTGGTCTACAGTATTGAGAAGTTGTCACTGCCAGTATGTGGTAGAGGTATAACTTGAATAAAGACCTTTATGATTCAGGGACTGTGTTTCCTATTCCAAATTGCCTCTCAGAGTTAGGAGACTAACAGGCAGATTTTATTCTATTATTTAGTGTTTTTCAGTTTTGATTCGCACTTGAAAGTGTGATTTCTGTAGTGTATTACAAATCATTTGAGTCCATGGACTCCTTTGAACAGTACCCTGAAAGAGACACAGTACTCTTCCTTTCACTTCTCCTATATTTGGAAGGTGAAGGATAAGAGCTTAAAAGGAATTTAGTTCATTATCATCATAAAGTGATGCATTAAATAATTTACATGGAGTTGTGCTTAACTAGCCATAGTATGTTAACCAGAATTTCAAAAGATACATCCCTCTTCCAATAGGAATTTAAAAGGTATACATATATACATATATATATAATTTGTACATATATACCTACACATAAATACACATTTATGCACATATGTATGTAAAAACAATTATAAAACTACCAAAGACAGACACCCCAAAGCAGTTTATGTGTGATGATAAGCAGTCATCTTAGATCTAGTCTTCAGTCAGCCAATCAAAAATCCTTTGAAATCCCAAATCTCAATTTCCAATCTAAACCTACCATCCTTCTGCCTTTCTTGCCTCCTAGTTTTTATTTCATACATAATTTAAATTTTTAAAATTTATTGATTTTAAAATTGTTATATCAGTTATTCTAGAAGTGTGGTCCTGCCAAGTTGAACTTTCCCTCATAATAGAGAAAAATAATTAAGCAAAAAATTTGTGATATAGTCAATGTATATACCATTTAAAATGGCTCATTAGGTCTCTTCTCCACTGTTGAGAAGAGAGAGGTATGGTTCATTATCTGTTCTTTGGGATCATTATTGATTTTTCAATTGCATTTAGTTTAGCTGCCCACCAATGATCTTTTCATTTATTTTGTTGGAGCCATTGTTATATATTTTATTTTTTTTTATTTTGGCTCATTTTACTCTGAATTCTTTTATACAAATCTTCTGATATTTCTATGAATTTTTTATCTCTTACTCAAAATTCTCAATAATTTCTTCCTGCCCCTCTCTAGTTTCTTCTTGCTCCCCCAGTCCATAATCCAACTTTTTAACTTATATATTTCTCTATCCAACCTTAGGTTCCAACATGAAACATTACAGTAATGTACTCCACAAATCCTAAAATGCTTTTATCCTTCTTGATTGCTGACATGCAATTCAGGGAACAGAGAGTGAGGACATTCTTAAAAGTTGTATTGTGCAATTTCCTCTTTCTGTTCCACAAATGCTAAGTGTGAGGAAAAAAATCATAAAACCAAGACTTTTCTACAAATTTTAATTTTCTTACTTTGATGAGTCCTTGAATTCTGCCTGGCAGTCCTCTTTTTTTTGTCTCCTTTTATCTCATGTGGAACTTCCCATAGTGATTTTTTCTAGATCATTCCTTGATCCACATAGCTTCAACCTTTTCTTGGCCTCATTTTGGCCTCATTGGACATTAGCTAGGTGGGTAGTTGGGTGGCTGAGTGGATAAAACATTAGACCTGGAGTCTGGAAGACCTAGTTTCAAATCAAGACTAAGGCTTAAGCCAGTCACTTAAACACTATTTACCTTAATTTTTTCATCTGTAAAATGGATATCATAATAGTACCTATTTCTCATGGCTAATGTGGGGATCAAACTAGATAATAATTGTAAAACTCTAAGCACAGTGTCTGGCACATAATGTTCTGTATAATATTAGCCATTCTGCATTACTTTATTGAGATCATATCTTCATTCATATGCAGAGATTCAATATATATTTACTCAGTGAATAAATGAATCAATGAGTAATTGAAAACTTAATTGTTTGTTATATGATGATTGATAAAATAATGTTATAGAATAGTGCTTTTAGAGTCATAAATATGAGTTCTTGTATTTAGGAATTATTTCATTTTTATTTTTGTATTTTGGTCATGTAGCATGGTTCATGGAATATAAAATGAATTTAACAAATACTTGTTCAAATAAAGTTGGAGTTCTAACATTTTCTAGCTGCATGAACAAAGAAAAGTCACTCTGAACCTTAGTTTTCTCAGCTATTAAAAGGGGACAATATTATTTGAACACTCCTCACATACTTGTTGTGAGGATAGTGCTTTGTAAATCTTAAAATACTGTTTATTTTGAGGAAATATTAATTTTTATGTTCAAAGAAAACCATATCCTCTGATAAAGCTGTCCTCTCCTCATTTTTTTGTCTCATAGGGAATGACACTTACTTAAACGTTATCTCCAAATAGTCATTTTTTCTGACTTATCTTAACTCCAACTGACGATTACTTTATAAAATAATCAGTAGCATTTATATAATTCTTTAAAGTGTCCAAAACATTTTACATATTCTACCTGATTTGATAATTCCTAATATATTCTAGTCTAGGATTTTATAAATAGAAATACGGGTATCTGAAGTTCTTGTCTAGGCTTTCAATGTAAAAAATGCATATCATGGAAAGAACACTAATTTTATTTTACTGACAATGCAAAAAATTCAAAGGATACATGTGTACCTGTGAGCCTATGATAGAGAAAACCCAAAAAAAAAACAAAAACCTTGCTAACACATAATCCCTTGAAAAGGGAAATTGGGTTGCAAATGAGAAGACAACATGACATTCCAATGAAATACCTCTCTACCAGAGAATCCTACATAGTTTGTCTCAAAATATAATTGCCACCATGTAGGAATAAGCTCCTTTTAGAAAGCAAACATATTTTGGGACAACTGGACAGACAATCCTCTTCCCAATGGATCTAAACTATCTAAATAAGTAATAGATCCACATTCTGCAAGCATCCCTTGGGGTAGGAAAGCTTACACTTATTTCTCCAGTCTCTGATTTACTCAGAAATAGAAATACAATGGAAGAAGGAAGTGAAGAACTTGAATTTCTTGAAACTCCCTTGACAAGATGCCCAATCTACCATCTGTAACTCATCAAGTGTGTTGAAGAAAGTCAATGTCTAGGGCTGAGATACAGGGTGAAAATGGGACGCAGAGAAAGAAATGCTCCATTCTCACTGCTACAATCTATAAGAAAGGTCCAAAGAAAAGGTAAAAAATAGGTGGAGGTAAAGTGGTTGGTTGCCTTTCTTTTTGAGGCCAATATAAAGGAGTTGGACTACCAACAAGAGATAACACTCAGAGTTCTAGCACCTCAGGGGCAGCCACAGTAAATGATATGTCATGCAGTAGTTCCAAATCAGCCACTTCATATAAGGGCAGCCCTAGTTTCTCATAAACAAAAGTTGTCCTTATTCCCTTAAGAATATGATAATGGTAATGCTCATAGTCTATATAGAGAAAGAAAAGTATAAATAATCTAAGGCAAGAACACCTTTTAACAAACTTACTGATTTGACAAGGCAACTACCACAATACCCAACTCCCACAACTACCACAATACCCAAATCCTGAAAGCATTATATAAGTAGCAAAATGAATTATTTTGTTTCTAATATAAGATGTACATGACTCACTTTTTTTCAAAGCCAGTTTACTTTTCCAAATAGTTTATGTGATAGATATTATCAATTTAATGAAGGGAAAAAACCTTACAGGAACCTTAATTTTTAAAAAAAATATCTTCTTCATTTAAAAATCCCTACAAACCTTGAAATGAGTGACTAAATTCATTTGTAGGCAATCCTCCAAATTAAAGGAAACTATTTTTTAAGAACACATAATTTAGAAGTAGAGTCTCTAGAAACTATATATATATATATATATGTATATGTATAAATATATGTGTGTATGTGTGTGTTTATATACATCTATAATTTAACAATTATTTTTAGTAGGAAAAATCACAATCTTTATGTATTTTCTTAATATACATGTTCATTGGAGAAGTGATGAATGTGAAAATGGGCAAATGTTGCTTAATAAATTAAGCATAAACATAAATGACACTTTTTAATCTGACCCCAAATTCTACAAATTACTGTAGCATCTTTATTTGTGATACATATAACAGTTTGATTTTTATATATACTTTCCAATTATTGCACCATGCCCATATGTGTTTACCTTGGTGCAGTCTGTCAGTGAATATAGAGTTGATTCCTTTAATTAGAATCTTTTCTCAAATGTGTATATTTTATTTCCCATTTCCCAAATCATTATTGTCCTTGCATACACCAAAGATTGTAGGCTTTTTGAGATCAAAGGAGCTCTGAGATTGTTCGTGGTCAACCATTTTTGTGTCATTTTTTTTCCCCCAGAAGCCAATCAATATGATAGATAAAATTTAACTCTTTTTTGTCTTATTTTTGGGGCTCCTCGGGATGACTTTTAAATGTTTGTATTTTAACTTGAAAGATGAACAACAAGCAAATTAAAAAATGACTTAATTGAGAAGATTAATTTGAGGATTTCAGAAAGACTGAAGCTTGGAATGTTTTGTCTCTTAACATAGATATATCTTTTTTATTTTTTTTTCAGTCTATTCGAGAAGTCACTGGGTATGTCTTGGTGGCTCTTAATCAGTTTCGTTACCTGCCTCTGGAGAATTTGCGTATCATACGTGGGACAAAACTTTATGAAGACCGATATGCACTGGCAATATTTTTAAACTACAGAAAAGATGGGAATTTTGGACTCCAAGAACTTGGTCTGAAGAACCTAACTGGTAAGGAAAATATCTCTCAATGGTCATGTCATTCTTTATGCCACTCGTTTCTTCCTTTGATAATCTGATAGGCTATTGTATGGATCTAGTTAAACATATATATAGAAGATTACATTTGGGATAATTGTATATATGTGCATATATGAATATTACAAGTATATTATAGGTTGATACATATAACTTAGCTGTATAAAGGTACCAGGATCTATTTTCATTATAGAAAATATGATTCCCTTCTGTTTATTTCCAAACATTGTAAAGTATAAGAAGTAGCATAATGCCATATCTCAGGCAAACAGCAGTTCATTCAAAGGAAATGTTCAGCGACCATGAAAAACAAGATATGAAACAGGCTTAGGAAAGCGATCTTGGGTGGTCCCAAATGGACAGTAGAGCATATCATCAAATCATAGCAATAAAATCCTAACTCTGACTGCCCTTGGGGCAACTCACTCTGTATTTACCAATACCTAAAGCTTTATGTTTCCTTGAACTATTTCCTTGTTTTGTTGTTACTGTTACAATTACTATAGCTTGGCAAATATATTTTCATCACTGATGAAATCTGTCCAATTTTTTTGTATATTTTAGACTGCTTTATTCTCTAAATAATATGTAATAGCTAGCATCTACATGGGGTTTGGGGGTTTGCAAAGCATTTTTTAAAAAATCTCATTTTATCCTCACAATATCCCTGAGAAGTAGTTTCTATTATCATCTTCCTTTTGTAGTTGTAAGCACAGAGGTTGGGACTTGTCCAGGATTATACAACTGGCTAATAAGTATCTGAGATCAGGTTTGAAATCAGGTCTTCTTGATTCTGAGTCTAGTGATTTATCCACTGTGCTATCAATATGCCTGAATTTAGAGTTTGAAGTAACATAGAGAATAGTAAAGAGACAACCTATGTTATGTACCTAAGAAAAATAGGTCTAAAGAAATTATGACTTGCCTTAAATCCATATAACATAATTAGTAGTAGAATCTGGATTTCAAGATAGGTTGTCTTGCCTTTGAATCAAATATCCTTTTCATTATATCATACTTTCCCTTAAAACACTTGTATTATTATCATGTTGCTAAATTTTATTTTAAATATCTATATCTCTTTCTCTAAATATATATAATTTAACAAATTAGATATCACCATTTTAGAAAATTATCTCAATTTATCAATTATTCCTGATGTTATTTTTCTTTCCAAGTTTATTGAGAGAGCCCAGGAAATATTATTTTAAATTCTGAATTGTTTATGAATATTGAATTTGTTAAGTAGTTATTAAGATTTTAAATCATGATAGGGACTAGAATTATATCAATGAAAACTATAGAGTCCCTGCTCACATAAATCTTGAAATCTCATTTACAAAAAATAATAACTCAAAATAACTAAAATTAAGCTTAAATGTAATTGAAATTCACAGGAGGGATCTAAAAGAGTCTTTAAGTATATAAGACAATTTAAGAGAGAAATAATTTCTAGTCAACAGATAAGAAAGAGACATCATTTAGCAAGATTTTAAGAGTTGAAAAGAATCTATTCCATTTAAGGGAGGATAGCTAGACTATGGAAATTCAATCAGGAGAAGAGATGATGAGATTTGGGGCCTATAGTGAATATATATATATATTTCTTTATAGAGTTTATCACTTGTACATAATGAAATACATTTCCAATTATGCTTTTAAGTATATCTAGCATCCATATAGTGTCCATTATCAGTTTCATATCTAACATTCTGAATTTTAAATGGGTCTTAAGAATACTAGAATATTTAATATCCAGAGGTAGAAATTACCTTTATCATTCCACATTCCACCATTCCACATGCCATACTCTTCAAAAGATCTGGGTTCAAATCTCAGTTTGTCACTTATTACCTATATGAACTTGTACAAGTCACAAACTCTTTAGACTTCCATTTCCTCCTCCATAAAAATGTCAGGGTTGGACTAGAAGACCTCTTTCTGAAATCTATGTTTACATTTTGTAGAATGAATCATTAATAAATTACTGATCACCGTACCTGGTGGTAGTGGGAGAGTTTGCTTTTTTCCCATATAAATAATTAAGCAATTTCTAATAATTTATGAAATTATTTCTGTATGATCTTGGGGAAACTCACACTTCTCTGAACTTCAGTTTTCATATCTATAAAATGAGGACATTTGGTTAGTTGACATTTAGTGTTCATAATCTACTAACTTGTACCTATGCTTATCTATCTTTTCTGATCCCCATTCTTCTGTACTATATTGGTAATGATTCTAAATCCTAGAAAAAAATTTAAATAATGTATATTGACCATGATGAACATTATTTCACTATATAATTTTGTGAAAAATGTCAACACACTAGTATTGTCTTACTGTTAAAAATGAAATTCACAAACATTCCATTCTGCTGTTGGTATATATTGTACGTACATTGTCACAGGGATTTATTGTTATTATTGTTTTTGTTGCTGTTCCTGTTATTTTTTAAAATAGAGTTTGGCCACATTTTATTCAACCACATTTTAGAGGAATAAGGATGAGAAACTAAATTTCTGAAAGGATCTGAGGATAGTAGTGACATGGATTTCTTCAATAATGAAAGTACTAGAGATGATGAGAGTTAGTGGTGATCCCAAATCACTTCAAACTTCTAGGTTACACCTTCAGCATTTTCACTTTGTATTTCTTTCCAAGATGTGTGTTTTTTGTGTTGCTTTGTTGTGTTAAGACTCCTATTCAAGTGGGGAAAAGGCCTGGGGTAGTTTGGGGTGGATGCCTGAGAACTGCTTGTAAATGGGATGAGTAGGAGAAAATTGAAGGATTAAAATTAGGATCTAAAAATAATACGGTCTAGTTAAAACAGGAATAGAGAACAATCTATTTTCTGCATGATTCCTCTCTGATTATATTAGAGTAGAAATGAATGGAGTTGGGTTCACACTTTTCTAACACTTGAATCAAGCTATTATTCACTGTCTTAAGATGTGCTAATTGAAGAATCTTCCCTAGTAGCAAAGCCACCTCTAAAGTTTTTTCTTATTTTTTTAATATTCACATTCAATAACAGTATTGATGAACTATTCAATTAATGTTATTGCTTCATAAAAGGGTCCAAATTAGGCCAGACTTAAATCTGCCTTAAATTTAGCATATATAACATTCATAACAAACATACCTGCATAAGTTGTGGGTTATTGCTACCAGGAATTGACAGAGTTACAGTAATATTTTACTTGAATCTAACTATTATTTTAAAAATCATATCTTTACTGTTCTACTGTATTTCAAGGAACCTGAAGTCTTTTCTCAGATTAAATATAATAAGTGACACAGAAATGATATTTGAGTTAATGAAAAGGATATTCACAAAAAATGGGCATCTTTTATTATTATAGTCATTACCACTTCTGTTATTATCATCATCATTTTTGTTTTTTACTATTTTCTGAAGTAAAAACAGGGAAAATCAAAGGCAGTTTGAAAATTTGTCAAACATTATATTTCTTTATAACAATTTATTTGTTAGTCCCAGTTGTATACAGGTAGATTTTGATAAGCACAAACCATATCACAAACTAAGCCAGGCAAGAGTCTTTGAAACAATTGAAACACAAACCTGATATTAAATAAAAACTCAGGATGTGAATCTCAAGAGAGTTACACACTAGGTGTATGAAATTCAGTATAACAGTTCAACAAATATTTATTCTGCCTACTATATATTAGACACAGCATTAGGCGATGGGATTATCAAAGCAAAATCAGATTCTGCTCTTACTAGATGTATAATTCTTCCTGATAGGTACATGCAAAATAGATATAAAGAGATTTTAGTAGCACTAGTAATTGAAGGGAGTGGAAAGCAGTAGTTTCATGGTGGTGGCCTTTGAACTGAGACATGCAGGAAATAAGGGAATCTGAGATATAAGTGAAGAGGGAAGTCATTTTCAGGGAAGGGATTAGACACTCCATGTCGACTGATTAACAAGACAAGTTTGGTTGAACTATGTTCTGAATAAATGGAAGTCATTATGCAATTAGTCTGGAAATACAGATTTGGCCAAGTGGTAAAAGGTTCTAAATACCAAACAGAACAGTCATAGAAATGAAAACCACAAAATTTCAATGGTGAATGAGGGAAGAATTACACACAAGGTAATTTGAAGAGAAAGAAAGGCCAACAACTGGAAAAGGTGGCGCAAGGTTAAGGGAGAAAATTCAATAAAAATCTTCAGAGAAAAGGTAACACTTCTCTTGATCAGATAAGAATTCTGTTAGACAAAAAAGAAGTAGTATATTTTAAAAATGCTTGGGAAAATGGTATGAAGTAGGAAAAAGGAATATTCATTTCATGTCATAGGTTTCAATTAGCTCCATGTGTGTCTGTCTGTGTCTGTGTTTTTGGTAGAAAATAAAAGTTTTAATATAAAGAAATAAGTCCCTACTGAGGTACAGGAGATAGAAAGTATCTTTTAAAAATTGTTTTTATTTGAAATGGCTATATGTGGCTATATGGAACAAAATTATAAAAACAATAGTAATTCATTATATTTAAAGCTATATTTTGTGTGGTATATTCCCTATATATGATTTTCATAATGTGAAAAAAACATTTTAGTAAATACTTTAAAATATTTCTGTTGGATTTAAATGTCGATCTATTCCTAAATTTAGGCACATATAATATGATACAAGCATCCTACAAAAATCCACTTGTCCCCAAAATTTTGGGGATACTGAAAAGTTCCTTCCAATTTTTAACTCTAAGTGATTCTTACATAAGATTTATCTGCAAATGTCACTGCATGATTATATTGTAAATTCATTATAACTAAATGAATTGTTCATTACTAATATTGTTTCATCTACTGCATGTTTTCCTGTAACCATTGAATAGTTTGAAGCCAAAATGTTTAATAATAATAACCATAAGTAGAATCTACATAGAACTTTAAGGTTTTAAGTTACTTTACATATGTTAGCCCATTTAATTAATAATTTAAAGAACTATCTTGTCTAAGAGGTATAGTCAAGAACCTACTGGCTTGGAAGTCCTGAAAACTTGAATTCTCTTCCTGGATTTGAGCCCAACTTACTATCATTGTGGACAAGTCCCTTCTGTGCTCTCAATGTCTAGTCTATAAAATTAGAAATTGGGGATAGACAATACCCAAGTTTTCTGAAGATTTAACTGATCCTATAATTTTAATTCCAATAACTTTTTTTTCTCTTTTAAATCAAAGTCCTTAAGGGAACTTAAGGTGAGAGGTAAGAAATGGATGGTGAGAAGGTATAATTTTTAAAATATACGGTCTGATTTGTTATTTACTGATTCAGTTACTCACCCTTAACCATAGGGAAGAAATAGAAAATTTGGAAAATTCAAGAAAAAAATGGATCATAAGTTTCAAACCACCTACCAAGAAAGAACAAACTGAAATATGGTGAAGTCCACTAGCCTAGTACATGATTGATCTCTTTGTCTGCATACTGAGACTCCCGTGTGAAACTTTCCTCCAGACTGTTTCTAGTAGACTTGTGGATCACATTATTTGTAGAGTTATCAGAGTACCTTTGTTTAAGACAGACCTTACTTGCTGTAATAATGGCTCCAAAGTGTAAAAATGATGGCACAGGTATAGCAGTTCTTCCTGTATTCTCTGATTAGATAATCTGCCAATTCAGCTACCCGTAGTTAACAGTGTTGGATTATATCCATCCCTGTCCACAAGTAGGTTAATATCATATGCCCTGTGATTATGAGATCCTACTCTATATGTGAAATTTGAAGAGGAGTGAATACAAATTGCTTCCCTCATAGGTTTCATAATGCCTTGAATATGTATAAACTTTTATAAACATCATAATGATATAAGTATTCTATTGAAGTAGAAAACAATTTGACTAGAAGCTAAATACTCCAAGTAGTTGTGGGAAGGGAAGGTAAACCAAGAGGGGGAAAGCAACAGTTAAAGTAGACATTTAGAGAGCAAAGTTTCAATTTCCATTTGCAGTTGAGTTTGAAAAGAAATAATTTCCCTTAAAATAGTTCTTTTATTATGTGGTAGAATATAGCATAATAACTTCTCTGTAGGATTTCTTTAACCAGTTAATGAAGAAATATTCATTTAATTAAGGGAGGGTGGGCTTTTAAATTAATTTTATCCTGCCTCCCTTTCCTTCCTTAGTGAAAAGGTACCAAATAGTCATTTATAAAGGTCCTTCTCATTTATTTATTTATTCATTATTTCATTTCTCCCTGGAGAATAAAAAAAAAAATGTCTGGTGCTAGGGTCATGACATATTTATCTTGCCTTCTAATGGAGTTCTAGAAAGTTATGGAGATTCATTTTTAATCTAAAGTTTTGATAAGGCCAGGAATTTGCATAACTATAAACTATCTGTACTATTTAAATATATATTCACCTTCATTCCTAAATTTCATTGATAATAGAATACTTTGGAGAGAAAACTTAGAGGGAGAATTGATAGAGTAAAAGAAAACCTTAAGATCACAATTTATTATTTTGAATTAATTATATAATAACAGAATATTAGAATGGCAGACACTATATAGATAATCAAACCAAACCATGTAATTTTATAGGAGAGGTGACTGAGGCCCAGAACCAATAAATGACTACTTGGGTAAGATCTGACTGAGAGTCACTGGGAAAACCAATGCCAAAAACCACCTCATTTACCTCCCATTTCCCATTTCTCTTTAATGGCAAGTGGCAATGTGTGCTGTGGATAAAGTGATGGATGCGTGGCCAAGTTGTATATAAATTCAGATGAGTGAATGAAGTTCTCAAAAAAGGTGCACAAACATTTGTTTGATTATTTGACCCAAAACTCCTTTCAAATTAGCAGTGTTGTTGGAACAGCCTCAATTTATGGCGCAACATCAAGTTTATAACTGACATGCTATTGTCGTCCACCTGCTATTTTTGAGTCTCCCATGGGAACATGAGGGTGTATGTGTATGTGTGTGTGTGTGTGTTTATGTGTGTGTGAATTTTTTTCTACTTCTTTAAATACATATTCAAAATAGTCTCCTATTACATCACTGAGGTTTTGAAAAGAGACTCATTTAGTCAAACAGATGTTTCTCCTTCCAGTGCCACTTCTGATATAGCTTTATATATGAAATCTGTTTCTTTGACAGGGAGATGCCTGGGGCTTTTCTTCCCCCCTCACCATTTCTATACTATCTTCCTTTTTTATGGTTCATCTTCTCTTCTTTACTTCACTACAACCTGGCAAGCACCTGTTGTCTCGGTGCCTCATTTCAGACTCCCATCAAGTTTCACCCGTCATTGACCCTGACATTCATCTTGACCTAGACTACAGACATGTGCTCATTCTTGGAATTCCCTTTCTGATACCGGAGAAGTCATTCTTCAACTATTCTCGGGGCTCAGTAACCCATAAGTGGGTCAAAATAGACTAGTTCAGGGATTGCTATGGAATGCAGACTGTTTGACAAAAGGACTAAAATGCTTCATGTTTGTACTGGAAATGAAACATAGAATTGTCTAATGTTTATGTTAACAATATTCCAGAAATATTCACATTTTAAAGAGAAATTATTTGAGAAATGACTGTGCTAAAAATATCACAAGATATAAATAGCAGGCTTCAGATGGAATCAGTCGAAGGGACATTAGTTGTTGTTTTTAACATGAAGGAATCATTTTTAAGGGGATAGAATAAGTTCTAGAATTGGTGTTTGATTCTGCTTTTCAGACTATTGACATTTGGGCAAGTAGCATCTGTTCACTAGAGGAAAAAGACTATGGTGATTTTCTCATGTTCCTGCAGAAAATATACCCATATGTCTATTTTCAGAGAAATAGTGAGGATGTTATAATAACTGAAATGAGATGATCACCTTTTATGCTCATTTCTTGGACTCATTTGTCTGGCTACTGAATAGGTCATCTGGTAAAGAGGCTTAAGAAATCATTCATGAGGAAGGCAGATGGTTAAAGTAGAGGAAACTAAGGAAGACAAAGATCAATTGACTTACCCAAGGTTACATGACTGTTGTAAGTGATTGAAGCTGAATTTTAATTCAGAGCCACCTATCGGCCAGGCACTCTAAACACTGTACCCACCTAGCTGCCTCATGAGAGTGTATCGATGGCATAACCAGTAAAGAAGAGGTAAAGGAGAATTAGGAAGTAGATTTAGGCAAAGAAGTAGGTGTTTTCTGGATCCTGATGAGCAAGTACAGCTTATTACAGTCATTACTCCTACTGTTGTTCATCACATCTTTATTGGAGATCCCTTGTTGTTTCTCTTAGTTAAATTAATTTGGCAATGAACTATATAAGAAACCTAGTTACAAATGAAAATTCTGTCCATCCCTCTTAGATACACAGGTTAGGAAACATAGAGGGTAAAATTTCCAGTTTATGACCCCAAATACAGGTATCAATGATGAATGAGCTAAAATCTAAGCAAGAGGATTCACTATTTAATTTTACATAGAACTTCCAGATTACAGTTCCATTGGTAAAATTTTTATGATTTTCTGGCTAATTTTTAAATAATCAATTTGTCAATGGCATTAGAAGATAAATTCATGATTCATGTAGGAATTATGCTACTGAACTACTTAATATCTAAAGTCTTTTCCATGTCAAAATTTCTATGATTTTCCAGTAGATGTCACATAGAAGGTGCTATGTATATGAGTATTCCCTTCCCTTTGCTCCATAGTAGGCTCTAAGTTGAGGAGGCATTGCAATAATAATGAATAACTCATAACTGGAAAGTGTAAGGATACTTTTAATAAGCACATAGACAATTCCAATTTTGTTGGTAGGATATAGTTTATTAATTCATTTTTTAACTCCATGCTAATAGAATGTAAATTTTTTAAAGTAAAGTTGCTAAATTTTAACATATATGTACCATAAAAAATTTTTAAACCTTTATATACCATACAAAAATGGTTTAAAAAATTCACATAGCTCAATTTTATTGGTAAAGGTCTGTGATCTTTTGGAAATGTTATGACTATGCAAATATTTGTTGTCCATTATTTTTCAACTGGTTATTCCTCTCAGATTTGAATAATTCCAAACTAACATCATATAGCTGTAATCATTAAGTAAATATTATGTTTCTAGCAAATATTTGAACACAAAAAGCAATGTAAAGATGGGAAGTCATGTGTGTAGACATTATTAAAATTGCCATTATTTTATTCAGGGATATCTGTGAAATCAGGGATACATTTTAATATGAGATTCTGCTAACCTCTGAAAGGATAACATATTAAAAAATATTCAGTGGGGAGCAGCTATACAATATTTCAGGGAAAATGCTAAAAGTAGCATGGTCCTATTTTGATAAATATATTAAGATTTAGGCTTATACTATATTATTTTAATCTTCTTTAAGATAATGTGATGATTGGCTTAAAAGTGACTTTGAAAAGAACATTTATTTGTTAACCCTTTGAACTCAATAGTTGCCAAATTACAGACTTTAGCAATTACAGGTTTGAAACTCCTAGTTTAGTCCACTTTACTCATCAAATTTAGGGTTTGTGTTAATGTTTAGGCAGTCTAGACAGAAATATAACTAGATTATAATAAGAGGATGGAAACCTAAGCCCTAAATTTAAGAGGCGCTGACTGTTCTTTGAGTCATGTAGCAACATAGAAGCAATAGAGGTCAGCACCTATACAATGAAAATAGGTAGTTAGAATAAGACATTTCTACCTTCCTTTATCATCAGCCAGTTCATGGTCACCCTCGTAGTTGGTTTATTCCAGGGATCCCCTACTTCACACACACACACACACACACACACACACACACACACACACACACACACACACACACTTACACACTGCTTTGATCAACAGTGCATTTTGTGCTAGGCACCCAGAAATAGGTGGTCCTCATCCAAGTTTTAAACATTCATAAGCTGCAGTTTGAAATTTAGTGGTTTGAAATTGGATACAGGTGTTTCCCACTTAATTGTGAATATTTATTTAGGAATTGTTTCTGTTTGTTCTATCCTTAATGATCTCATAAAAATATGAATGAACATTTTACAATTATTGCTTTACAAAGTTACTTCTTTGACTAATCTACTAAGAAACAGATGAAGGAGGTTTTAATTTTCCCATGACAACTTGGCAGCTTTCTTTTTTTCCCTCTTCAATTATAGTTTTATTAAATACCTACTGGAGTGAGTAGCAACTAAAGGAGTCCAAAGAAGGCCCTGATGTTATATTCTTCTTTGATATTGTATATTATCATGAGGATAGTTTAGACATTCCAAGAATGGAATCAGAAAGAGATGACATAACCTCCTCATCATTTCTAACTTGAACCTGATGAGATTTACCTTGTTCACAAACTATAGTAACAGTTAAAATAAAAAAGAAGACGAGTGAATCGTGATCAAATGCTTTTTAACTCTTTTTATTTTTTTTTGTATCACAGGCATGTAGCACAGCAATTAGTACATAGTAAGTGTATTTTTTAATGTTTTTAATTTTTTTACAGATGAAGTCATTAAAATTTTCAATAATCATTTTCTGACATTTTACTATTCATGTTCTCTCCCTCCCTCCTACTCTGTCCTGCTTCCCCAAGATGACAGATATGATACAGATTGTATGTTTTTATTATACAATACATATTAGCATGTTCATCATGTTGTAAAACAAATATCTATTTCTTAAATTAGAAAAAATAACAGAGGGAATAATGTAAAGAATAGCATGCTTCAATCTGCATTCAGATTCCATCATTTCTTTCTATTCTACAATGAATCATCTTTTTAGTCATTTGGCTGTTGGGGTTGACCTGGATCTTTGTATTGCTGATAATAGTTAAATCATTCACAGTTCAATATTAAACTTTATTGCTCTTACTATATACTGTGTTCTCCTGGTCCTGCTCACTTCACTTTGTATAATTTATGTGTCTTTACAGGTTTCTTTGTGGTCATCTTTTTTGTCATTTCATATGGCAATTAAAATTAAATTTGGTATATTCAATTAAAAGCAAATACCACAGCTCGTTCAGCCATTCCCCAATGGATGGACAGCCATTCAGTTTCTAGTTCTTTAGTACCACAAAAAAAAAGTTGCTATAAATATTTTCATATAAATAGTCCTTTTCTCCTATCTTTGATGTTCTTTGGGATACAGACCCAGAAGTGATATTGCTACATCAAAAGTTATGCACAGTTATATGACCTATTAGAGAATGGTTCCAAATTGCTCTCCAGAAAGGTTGTATCAGTTCACAGCTCCACTACTACAATACTGTAATATTGCCATGATTTTTCCACATTCTCTCCAACAGTTTTTTTTTTATCTATTTTGTCATGTTAGTCTGTCTAATAGATGTGAGGTAACACCTTAGATTTGTTATAATTTGAATTTCTCTAATTAGTAGTGATTTGGAACATTTTAAAAATATGACTAAAATAGTTTTAGTTTCTTCATCTGTGAATTGCCTATGCATATACTTTAACCACTTATAAATTTGGGAATGCTTTATATTCTTATAAACTTGACTTGGTATTCTACATATTTCAGAAAGGAAACCTTTCTCAGAGTCAGTATAATGTCCCCCAGTTTGTTGTTTCTTTTCTAACCTTGGTTGTATTGGTTTGATTGTCCAAAACATTTTTAATTTAATATAGTCAAAGTTATTTGTACACATCTTATAATGTCCACTTTGTCTTGTTTGGACATAAATTCTTCTCTTATCTAGATGAGGAAGGTAAATTATTCTATGATCCTCTAAATAGCAAGTGTTTAATAAATGCTTTTTCGCCAATTACATATTAATATTTAATCTATTATTTTGGGTCATCATCCTCATCTCTCCTCATCTGGCACATATTTTCTATAATGATACCAGAAGTGCCTTCCATATGTTAGTATTGGAGATTTATTACTATTCATGTAAAATATAAAACACTACAGAGGAAAGTGTTATATATGGATCCATAAAGATCCGTTTAGATTAGAGGCCAAGAATTCTATGAGAAGATATCACATTTTCTTTGACTCAGTGGCCAAGTGATATGGAAACTTCTCTAAATGACACCCTTCAGGATATGGTCACTAACTTCCCCTTCTAAGCATCCAGGCTTACGCTGCTCAAAATAGATACCGTTTTATTTTTATTATGTGTTAAAAAGCCTCAAATCTGTTCTCATGTAAAATAAGGACACCTGCCATTTGGAAATCCTTGCCTATTATTTTAGTGGCTACTCTATGTGGAATTGTCAGTAAATGTCACATTCTAACACATAACATTAATGAGTAAGTCATGCTACTAGGCATTACTTTATTCAACTGTAAAATATAGGTCATAGATCACTCATAATTGACACTTAAGTTTATTTACAATTCTAAATCTAGAATCCTATGATACATTCAGCACTTTTGGTGCTCTACATATCTTTCAAATAGAGTGAATATCTTGGTATTCTAGTATTCAATTTTTAATATATTTTCTACTTTTCTATACAACTATAGTTTTTGTAAGTCTTATAGGTCAAAGAAACTATGATCATACAGAGCAAGTGAAAAATATTTGTGGGACAACTTAAAAACAAACAAAACACTGTTCTCATGACTGCCTACACTGGAGAGTGTATATACCTTGCGGGAAAAGATTCTTGGAAAGGCTGTCCTGTGGCAGAGAAGTTAGGGTAATCCTGGTTGGACCCCATCCCCACCCCAGAGAGCAGACTATGGAAATTGTAAAGAAGCAAATCCAACATAAATTCAGGAAAAACCTTCCTAGCCATAATAGCTGTTTCTAAGTAGAATGAATGCTTTTGGCTGTTTTTGGAAGTAGTGAGCTCCCCTTCACTAGAGGTCTTCAGACAAAGCCTGGGTTCAGTGACAGGCCAGGTGAAGAGGGAAATCTTGGTTGGAGTGGCCACTGAGAACCCTTCTAATTCTAAATTGCTGGAATTCTATTATTTGGTGAAATTTGAAGGCCCTATCCCAGTGATGGAGAACCTTTTAGAGACCCAGTACCCAAATTGCTTCCCCCTCTCCACTTTATCCCAGATAGGGGAGAGAGGAATGCTCCCACTGGACTGCTGGGTAGAGGGGTAGGGGAAATTAGAAATGTCCTCAGGTGGAAATCTCTACATAAACTTTGTCCTATTAATTTCTATAGCACAAATTATCATTGATCAACTAATCTGATGAAATAAATTAGCATTGTTTTAATAAAAATTTTACTTTTATTCCAAAATGAATGGCCACTTTTTTAAGATGTAGGCTTTTTGACCATTAGGTTTCAAGGCTATTTTTGGTGATGGGGGGAGAGGATTATGGAAGGAGCCTAGAATATGGGAAATATACTCTTATTCATTCTAGATGATTATTGTTATTAAGTATTTGAAAAAAATCTCAGCTAACTTGACATAAAAACACAAAATATAATTCTACAGGTCTAGACCCTGAAAGTTAATTGTAGGTTAACTCATTTTTCAACAACTGGTCCTTCTTTCACTTCTTATTTTGTTAGGGAGCTAAATTACTAGTTAGAAGCATTCTGTTAGCTTGATAACAGGTCAAAAATAGATATTATTTTGAAATGTCCAACTAAAACATGAGAAGTTGATCTGATCTATATTTTGTGTAAAAAATATAGAAATTATTCCTTGTGGTATAAGAGGCAGAAATTCATTATGTATCTTGGATGTCCTAGAGAAAGACAGTAAGACGTGGTAGATAAAGATTTGGACATGGCATCAGAAAAACATTAGGTCACGAATTTTGCCATGTTCTGGCCGAGTGACCCTGTGTAAATAATTTTACTTATCAGTACTATATGCAACTCTTTCAGATTGTAAGTTTTTAAAAATATTTTATTTCATTAAATATTTCCCAATTACATGTAAAAACATTTTACATTCATTTTTTTAAATTGAGTTACCAAATTTCTACATTCTTTCTTCCTCTCCCTGTCATTGAGAAGGCAAGGTGTTTGATGTTAATTATATAGAGAAAGTATTATAAAACACATTCTCTTATTAGCCATGCTATAGAAGAAAACAGAAAAAAGGGGGAAAAAGTTAAAATCAATATACTTCAATTTGCATTCAGAGTTTGTCAGTTTTCTTTTTGGAAGTAGACATCATTTTTGAGCATACATTCCTTGGAATTGTCTGAGATAATTTTCTTGATCAGATCAGCTAAGTCTTTCACAGTTAGTCATCTTCACAATATTGTGGGTACTGTGTACAGTGTTCTGCTGGTTCTGCTCACTTCACTTTGCATATAAGTCTTCCAAAGTTTTTATGAAACTATTCTGCTCATCATTTCTTATATCACAATATTCCATCACACTCTTATATCAAAACTTGTTCAGCTATTCTTAGTTGATATAGATGCCCTTCAGTTTCCAATTCTTTGCCACCATTAAAAAAAAAGCTGCTCTAAAATTTTGGTACAAAGTTTTTCTTCCCTTTCTTTGATCTCTTTTGGGTACAGAAGAAGAAGGATCTGGGCCAAAAAGTATAGAAAGTTTTATATCCCTTTAAGACTAGTTCCAAATTCTGTTCCTAAATGACAGGAACAGTTTGTAATCCACCAAATTATACATCAGCATCTAATTTTTCTTAATCCCATCTAGTTATTTGTCACTTTCCTCCACTATCATGCCAATCAATCCGATTTGTGTGAGATGGCAACTCAGAGTTGTTTTAATATTCATTTCTCTAATTAGTAGTGATTTAAAACATTTTACATGACTATTGATAGTTTGCTTCTTCTTCAGAAAACTTCCTTGTTATTGATATTGTCAAATATGATTATAATTTTCCTAATACTGAAACACACAGTATTTATGATATAAATCTCACCTGATTGTAGTATCTTTGTGATATATTGGTGCAATCCCCTTGAAAGTATTCTATTTAATATTTTTGAATTGATATTTTTAAGGAAATTGATCTATAGTTTTCTTAATCAGTTCTTGTTCTCCCTGGTTTAGATATCAAAACTGTATTTTTGTCCTAAAATATTTGGTAGAACCTCTGTAACTATATTTTAAAATTATATATCTAGTGCTTCTTAGTTGTGTGACTCTGGGAAAGTACTTAGTCCCCATTTCTTAGCCCTTATCACTCTTTTGCCTTGGAATGAATACGTAGTATTGATTCTATGACAGAAGGTAAAGGGCTTTTTTTTAAAAGTATAAATATAGTATTGGGCTTAGTTCTTACATGTTTGGTAGAATTTGCTTTTGATTCCATTTAGTCTTGTTTTGGAGGGGGCAGGGAGTATGTGGGACCTCATTTTTGCCTTGTTCAATTTCTTTTTCTAAGGTAACTTTATTTAAATATTCTATTTCCTCTTCTATTAAACTGAGCATTTTTTTTGTAAATATTCACGCATTTCACTTACATTGTTGTTTTACTGGCATATAAGTAAAAAAAAAAACCTTTCAATAATTACTTTAATTTCATCTTCATTGGTAGTGCTTTCATCCTTTTCATTTTTGATATAAGTAATTTGTTTTTCTTCTTTCTTTTAAAAATCAAATTAACCAATGATTTCTATATTTATTATTTCCTTTTCTCCATAAAACCAGCTCCTTGGTCAATTTATTAGTTTATTTGTCTTTGCTTTCAGTTTTATTTATCTTTACTTTGATTTTCAGGATTTCCATTCTGGTATTAATTGGAAGTAATTTCTTCATTATTTTTTAAGTTGCAAACTCAATACATTGATCTGCTTTATTTTATTGCTGTATGCATTTAGAGATATCATTTCCCTGCACTGTAACTATTAATTTAGCTGCATATGGCAAATTTTTTCATATGGTCTCATTATTGTCATTCACTTTAATTAAAATATTGTTTCTATGACTTGTTCTTTGACCCACTCATTGTTTAGAATTATTATATATGGTTTCCAATTAATTTATAATCTATGCTGCTATGGCCCTTCATTAACTATAATTTTATTGCGTTACTATCTGAAAAGTGTGGATTTAGTATTTCTACTTTTAGGCATTTGGTTATTAGATTTTCATTCACTAGTATATGGTTATTTTTTATATTAGTGCCATGTACAGAAAAAAATATACTCCATATTTCCATTCAGCTTTCTTCAGAGTTCTTTTATATCTAAATTTTCTGAGATCCTATTTATCTTCTTAACTTCTTTTCTTAAAATTCATTTTATCATTAGATGTATCTAGTTCTGAAAGGAGAAAGCTGAGGTCCCTCACTAATATACCCTTACTATTTCCTCTTGTAATTTATTAACTTTACCATTAATAATTGCAATGCTATGCCATTTTATATATATATATATATATGTGTGTGTGTGTGTGTGTGTGTGTGTGTTTAACTGTATGTATGTGTATATATATGTAATGTATATTTAGTTTGACATTGCTTCATTGTCTATCTATGGTCTCTTGGCAAGATACAGTTTCTCTGCTTAGTCTTTTTATTTATGTCTAGTTTCATTTTTGTTTGTCCAAGACCCTGATTGCTACACCTGCTTTTTTATCTCCAATGAAGTGTAATAGACTTTGCTCCATCCCCTTTATTTTAATTTTGTCTGTGTTTCTCTCTGTTTAAATGTGTTTCTTATACACAGCAAATTGCTGGATTCTGATTTCTTTTCCGTTCTGTTATTTGTTTCCATTTTATGGATAAGTTAATCCTAGATACATTCAGTTATGGTTGGTAACTCCATTTCTTTCTATCCTATTTTCTTCTGTTTATCTTTTTCTATATCATTTTTATCTATTTTATCCCTCCTATCATTTGTTTCCTTTCAGACCATTTTGTCTGTAATGGTAGATGACATTTATCTCCTCCCTCCTTTCTCTTGTCCCATTTTCTTCCTACTTCTTATTGGATAAGATAGATTTTTAAATTTCCAAATCAATGTGTATGTATTCCTCTTTTAAAAAAATATTTTATTTTTCACTCGACTACATGTAAAAAAAATTGACTTCTAAAATTTGTACCAAATTTTCCCCCTCCAACTATCCTTTCTCTTTACCCATCCATGAGTTGCAGGTAATCTGATATAGATTTTACATGTGCAATAACATAAAATATTGTCCATGTTAATCATTTATTGTAAGAAAACTTGAACAAAAAATTAAGGAAAGTGAAATATTGTGTTTCAGCCTGCATTCAGATCCTATCAGTTCTTTATCTGAAAGCAGGTGGCATTTTTCATCATGAATCCTTGAGTATTATCTTGGATCACTATATTGCTAAATATAGCTAAATTATTCATAATCATTTATCTTTTAATATTACTGTTATTTTTGTATAATGTACTCCTGATCCTGCTCATTTATGCATTGTTTCATTTGGGTCTTTCCAAGTTTTTTTGAAATCATCCTTCTTATCATTTTTTATGGCAGCATACAATTCCGTTACAATTATATACCACATATTCTGCTGTTCTCCTACTTATGGATATCACTTTAATTTCCAATGTTTTACCACAACAAAAAGAGCTACTATAATTTTTTGTACAAATAAGTATCTTTGTTATTTTAAAAATCTCTTTGAGATACAGACTTAGAAGTGATCTTGCTGAATCAAATGATATAGCCCTTTGTGTATAGTTCCAAACTGGTCTCCAGGATGGTTCTATCATTTCGCAACTCTACAAACAGTGCATTATCATCTCAACTTTCCCACATGCCCTTCAATATTCATTGTTTGCCTTTTTGTCATATTAACCAATCTGATAGGTGAGAGGTGGATCTCACAGTTGCTTTAATTTACATTTATCTAATGAAGAGTTATTTTGTGGGGAGATGACTCAGGGGTTAAGAGCCAAGCCTAGAGAGAGAAGTTCCTGGGTTCAAATCTGGCCTAAAACACTTCCTAGATGGGTGACCCCAGGCAAGTCAATTAACTTTCATTGCCTAACCCCTACCAATCTTCTGCCCTGGAACCAATCAGAACACAGTACTGATTCTGATATGGAAGGTAAGGATTTTTATTTAAAAAAGAATTACTTTGAGGGTTTTTTATATGACTATCATTAGTTTTTTTTCTTCATCTGAAAACTGACTTTCATATTCTTTGACTATTTGTATGAATGTTTTTTATTCTTATAGATTTGACCCTGTTCTCTATATATTTGAAAGATAATGCCTTTATCAGAAATAAATTGCTTTGAAAATATTTTCAGCTTTTTCCTTTTCCTGTAATCTTGGTTGCATTGATTCTATTTGTGAAAAAAATAAATTTAATATAATCTTAATTATCTGTTTTACATCTGATGATGCTCTCTGTCTCATGTTTGGTCATAAATTATTCCCTTGTCCATAGATTTTGTAGGTAAATTATTCTCTGTTCCCCTAATTTGTTTAACAGTTCCCTTCATAAATTACCCATTTTGATCTTATCTTAGTACATGGTAATATGTTGATCTATACCCAGTGCTGCCATACATTTTCCAATTTTCTCAGCAATTTTTCTGAAATAATGATTTCTTGCCCCAAAGCCTGGATCTCTGGGTTTATAAAACACTAACTAATGAGGTTCCTTTCCTACTATGTATTCTGTATCTAATCTATTCTGCTGGTCCACCATTCTTTTTCTTTGGCAGTACCAAATTGTTTTGATAATTTTAGCTTTGTAATGTGGTTTTAGATCTAATATATCTAGGCCACCTTCTTTCACATTTTGGGTCTAGCTATTTTGACTTCATAGTCTTCTTCTGAATTTGTGTCTTGATCTTCCCTGTCACCATTACAAATTTTTATTGTCAGGTTATTTTTTGTGTGTTTTATTCATTTGTCTACCCTATTTTTAAAATTTTGAACTTTATGTTAAAGTTGGACTCTGTTTCCAATGTAGAGAGGCACTTTTTCAAACTTTAGGCTCTTTTGCACTGCTATTTTCAGAGTTAGTTCTGGAAGCTTGAAGTTTCTTTATTCTTCTGGGGTGGTGGGATGTAGGGAGAAGTATGGTCACTGCTCTCCTGTTCTACTTTCTATATGCCTTACTGAGGAATAGCCACTGATCCAGAGGGATTGCATTTAATACTGTTACTCATATCCCTGATCCTGGGGGACTAGAAATGATGTTGTCTCCCAGGGTTACTAGTGCCTTTTGCGTAAGTGTTCCTCTCCACCCTTGAAATAAACTATCACCCTGAAATAGATATTAGGAATGGATTTCTGGAGCAGTGTCTGGTTTTACATCTAGTACTAGAACAGGGTTCTTTTTGGCCAGTAGACAGGTCTATTTATGGTCTGTGGCTCAAGAACTCCTGATGATGCTATTAATTCTGTGACTAACCCTTAGTCCCACTATTCTTGTTATGTCCACATAATCTCTGATCCAGCCTTAAACCATGTATCAGAGATCTCTCTTTGCCACCTCCTAAATTGTCTTGGGATTGAATAATGTCTCATTCTGACCTTTTGTTAGCTCTGACAATCCAGAATTCAATTTCAGACATTATTTTAAGTTGTTTATATTTAAATCATATATCCCTTTTGAACTTATCAAAGTATTGGGTATGAGATATTGGTCTATACCTAGCTTCACCCAAACTAATCTCTGACTTTCCAAACAAAGTTTTTATTAAATAGTAGGTTCTTTTTCCAAAAGCTGGAATCTTTGGGTTTATTAAACACTAGGTTTCTAAGGTAATTTACCCCTCTATATTGTGTATCTAATCTACTCAATTGATCTACCCTTATATTTCTTGGCCAGTACCAGATTGTTTTGATTATTGCTGCTTTATAGTATAGTTTGAGATCTGGTACTGCTAGTGCCTAGGATTTTTGCATAACATTCAAAGCAAATAAAAACCTTTAGTATTGATTAATAGTTCAAATTTTGTCCAGGTTGTTTATAAAATCCATTCATTCCACTGAGATATTTAATCTAAATTATAAAAATAAATATATAATCTCAACTTTTGTATTTTAGGATCAGAAAATGAGGGAAAAATCAAAGCATCTTTTAAAAAAAATGCAGAGGAGAACTAGAAAGGAACTAACCGCTCAGAATTGTTTAGTTATAATAGAATCCCCATATCAACTCCAGAAGCTAAAAACAAAATGCAAAGTGAAATAATAATATTTTAAGAATCATTGGAGAAGAGCAATTCTAAATTATCTCACATATGTACCATTTTGTTAATTTAACTTTTCATTACTGTGTAATCATATTTACTCTTCTAAACCACACCAGCTCTCTAGATGATACAATGTGGAAAGGGAATTCTCAAAGTCATGTGCCAATCCAAATAGAATTCTTCAAATGCCTACAAATAATTAATATTTAAATTAAATATTAAAACAAATCTGGTCTAGTTTTCTAGAAATATATGGAAAAGACAATAAGGTACTGTTTGAACTGTAGAAACTTCTCAGAAGTAGTACAGGTGATCAGAGAAGTTGAAGTAGGAAAGAAAATGACTGTCATTGATATCATCATTCACACGGTGAATGTGTCGCTGATTTTTATATCCATGCCTTGCCTTGTCATTTCATGTACTTAGAAATTACATGTCATAATGATAAATCTTTGCAATTAAAACTCTATCATATTTCAAACACAGCCCAATGGTGCTAAGGAAAAAAGGGCCCATCAAAAATCTTTTTTCTTTTCTTAAATGCTATTTTCACCAAAGATCAGTTGTCATATTTAGAAGGTAAATATTGCAGAAGCCATAGCGTAATGTGTGATATTCCTATGGATTTATATGAAACAGGACAAATGAGTAATTTGAATAGCTGGCCTATTAAAATAATAATGACAAATGTAAACACTTCAATCTTTAAAAGATCTGTGACTTCCCCAGCGTAGGTACTTCTTCCACCAATTGATGCTGGTATTCCACTTTAGACTTCAAAGGCAGAATTGTGTGGTGTATAAGGGGTTTCTCTTGAAACCTGGAATATGTGGTTTTGAACTCAATTTTAGACATTTGTATAACCCTGGATCCATAATTTCTGTCAGTCTAAGTTTCCATGTCTTTAACTTCATGGCTTTAGACTTAACTACCCTTCTAAATATTTATCTTTGACCCATTCATGTATGCTTTTTTAAGTTTGCTTGCCATTTTTTTCACCTACTGGAAAAAAATACAAAAGTATGATTAGAAAGAACAGAATCTTCTTACAAAATATGTTGAGGGATCATAAAGAGAGCATTGAACTAGGAGTTAATAATTTGGATCATAGAATAGGATCTCTCATTTCTTTATTTTCAGAAGTATTACTTTAGTCAAGTCATTTCATTAATTAATCAAACCAAGTCTCAGTTCCTCATGTGTAAATATCAGGATACCAATTTTTGCATCCTTTTCATCAGGGTGCCAAGTGAAAAAGTCATATATCTTAAAGCCAATTTAATTAGGAAGATATAGAACAAATATTGTCAATGCTAAATTGTGCTGGAATTCAACATTTTTATTTGTTAACCATTTAAAAAATATTACTCTGATTATTTTTAAGAGATAGCTATAAAGAAGCATTCAGTCAAATCTTCTACAGTAAATAAAGTAGTCAGATTTGGTTGCTAACTCCCAGGGATTTTCATGAAGAACCTATAAAAGTTAGACAGCTGCAAAGTGGTCTATTTGGTGAAACTTTTGGACTTGAATTCAGGAAGACTTGAGAATGAAATACTGCCTTAGACACTGATGTGTGACCCTGGGCAATTTATTTGACTTTTTCAAGCTTCAATTTCTTTAGTTCTTAAAGGGATAATCATAGCATTTACCTCATAGGATTGTTTTAAGGATTAAATCTGAATACACATGCAAATGTACCTATTATTTTGGGAACTTTAGATAAATCTTAGCTATTATTGTTATCACCACCACCAATGACTTGCCTATGATATGGCTAACAAATCTCAAAAGCCAGCTTTCACAACTTGGACATCTAGTCCAAGGAAAGCATAAGCAAATGGGAGTGACATGATGAACACGAGAAAAAGATAGTAAAAGAAATATCAAGAAGGTCTAATTTTGACAACCTACCTATTCTACAACCAAATAAAGTCAACTAGTAACTAGCATGTAACAAGTGCCTGCCTACTCTTGCTCAAGCCCTGTGCTAAAAATTGGGGATAGAAATGCAAGAACAGTCCTAGTCCTTACCCTCAAGGAGCTCATCATCTCGTAGAGGAGACAACATGAAAAAAATGTATGTGTGTGTGTATGTGTGTGTGTGTGTGTGTAATTATTTAGAGATAATCTCAGAAGAAAGGCACCACAACACTCCTCTCTTAAATATTAAGCTTTCTGGAAAAAAAGGAGTGAAAGCCAAATGAAGTGAGTTGAGGCATCTCCCCTTCAGTTTTGAACCCAAATTTAAATTAAAGAGCCAAGATAAATTTGTCTATGCTTTGAATTCATTTGCATTTAATTTATTAAAATGTGTCTTAGTAAGAAATGTTTGATGTCAAAAAATTCTTAGAAGCTTTGTTATTGTTCAGGCCTTCAGTTTTATCTGATTCTCCATAACGCCTTAGACCATAGCTATACCTGGGTGTTTCTGGTTTGTAGTTTTCTATTTCCTTCTCCAGTGGATCCTTTGGATCCTTTTTCCAGGTAATCAGAGATTCAGTGATTTGCCTAGGGTTATGCAGATCCAAAGCTGGATTTCAGCTCAGGTCTTCCTGGCTCTAGGCCCAGCCTTTTATATGCTGAGTCAACATTCTACCTTTTAGGCATTCAGAAGTTAAGTAACTTGTCCAAGGTCCCATAGCTAAGAAATACCTGAAACTGTAAGGTCTTCCTGACTTTGTGACCACTGTTCTTACCTCTGAAACACATCTGACTCATTTTAGGAGCTTTCCTCCCATTAAAATGCAAAAATCGCCATATCCCAAACAAATTAACAAGAAAGCAGCCAAACAAAAACAACAAACAGCGGCCAAAATTCCATTCCTAAAAGATAAGGGATTTCCAATTTAACATCTATACAGTAGGCTCTAACATCATAATTTTCTATCTCAAATGAATATTAAAGTTTGTTTTATGATAGATTTTAATATATAATTATAGGGACATTTTAATAAAATTAATTAGATAATAGTAGAGTGTATTTAAATAACCATAACTTACTTCTGACTTATGAGTTTAACATTCAACATTGCTTATTATTGTTTTTACTTTTTTTTGTTTACTTGTTAGTACTTTTACTCTTGAAAAAAGTGCTGAAATAATAGAAAGTTTAATAGATATTCTTGAATTCCAGACAATTCCAAGTAAGGTCTTCATGAATTGAACATAGATCTGATGAAATGAGGAGGGAGAGCAATTTGCTACTTCTTCCTCACATGTAATCTTTCAAGAAATAGTCTGCTATGTGCCAGGCATTGTATTTGGTGCTAGGTATGCAAAATCAAAACAAATGAAGCTGTTCCTACTCTCTGGGAACTTTCAGTTTATTAGGGACACATGTACATATATAAGATTAATAAAAAAAATTGCTAATAATGGGGTAATTAAGAGGAAAGGCAGTGTGGGAGATCAGTAACAGCTTTGGGTAGAATATAGTCCCTGAGCTGAGTTTTGATGGAAGTGAGGTGTTCTTTGAGGAAGTGCATCTCTTGCCCTAGGTTTTGACTCTGGTCTATGGCTTTCAGAACAGGAGTCTAGGGGGGTTCCGGGTTAAGATGGTGGCAGAGTAAAAAGCAGCTGCCTAACCTCTCCTAACCCACACATATAGAACTCCTCAAGAAGACATAAAAACTAACCCAGAGGAAAGAAGGGACCCCATAACAGGGCGCAGCATTGAAGGTACATGGAATCAGGGCATTTCCATGCTATAAAGGGGTGAAACAGCTCTCACTAAAATGTGGGCTGAGCAACCCCCTCCCCCACACCACCTACAATGCCAAAGCCAGCACACAAGAGTCAGAGTAAGTTTGGGGCACCCATTAAGTCATTGGCAGCTCACCAGGGCTTGTTCCTGAGAGCAGCAAGACTTAAGACCCTCCAAGAGGCTAAAGAACTCACAGACCCTGAGCCCAGGTGCAGGCGAAGGGGCTGACACAGGCAAAGGCTAAGGCAAGGACTAAGGCACAGACTAAGGCGTGGACAAAGGGGCTTATTCTGAGTGCAGGAGTGGACCTTGAGTGGGGACCCAGTGCAGAGAGGTGCTTGACTGTGGAAGCAGCTCCCTGAGACTGTTAAAGGAGCTTCAGGCAGAGGAACAGGCAAGAGGACCACCAGGAGGCTTGTCCCAGAACAACTACTCTTGAGATTTCAGGAGTCTAAAGAGTGCAGACAGATCCTGGGCATGAGCATAAAGCTGAGAGGGAACTCAGCTTACAATGGCAAGCCAGAATAATCAGGAAAACCAGAAGAGAAAGATGAAGAAGAAAAAAACATTTAACACTTGACAACTTTTACACAGAAAAAATCCAGACAACAGAGGAAACAGCAGAGGAGAACAAACAATCCAAACCTTCCCAAAACAACGAAAATGGGTCACAAGGTCCTGAAGAGTTCAAATCTGAGGTCATGAGAAAGATGGAAGTGATCTGGCAAAAAAATAACAGTTTAAAAGGCAGAATTTCACAGTTGGAAAGTGAGGCAAGTAAATCAAAGACCAGAAATAACCAGATTGAAAAGGAAAACCAAAAGATTGTAGCTGAAAACCAGTCTCTAAAGGTCTAGAATTGGGCAATTAGAAAAAGATGCCCCCAAATCTAAAGAATTAATAAGCAAATTGGATACCAAAATCAAACAACTGGAAAACAGGTCAGACCAAACTGAAAAGGAAAATCAAAAGCTTATAGCAGAAAACCAGTCTCTAAAGACAAGAATTGGGCAAGTAGAAGCCAATGATCTATCAAGACAGCAAGATCAAATAAAACAAAGTCAAAAGACTGATAAAATAGAAGGAAACATGAAATATCTCAATGAGAAACTGACAGATCAAGAAAACAGGTCTAAAAAAGACAATCTGAAAATCATTGGTCTTCCTGAAAAAGCAGAAATTAATAGAAATTCGTACTCCATACTAAAAGAAATTATTCAGCAAAATTGCCCTGAAGTTCTACAACAAGAGGGCAATATAGACATTGAAAGGATCGATAGATCACCCTCTACACTAGACCCAGAAAAGACAACCCCCAGGAATATAATAGCCAAATTCAAGAGCTTCCAAGTAAAAGAAAAATTTTACAAGAAGCCAGAAAGAGACAGAAAGAGACAATTCAGATATCAAGGAGCACCAATCAGGATCACACAGGATCTGGCAGCATCCACTCAAAAAGGCCTCAAGGCTTGGAATATTATATTCAAAAAGGCAAGAGGACTGGGTTTACAACCAAGGATCACCCATCAAAACTGACTATATTCTTCCAGGGGAAAGTTTGGGCATTCAACAAGATAGAAAATGTCCAAGCATTTGCACAGAAAAGACCAGGACTAAATGGAAAGTTCGATATCTAACCACAAAAATCAAGAGAAACATGAAAAGGTAAATAAGAAACAGAAGGGAAAGTAAGAAAACTCATATTTTTTTTAAATTTACCTCTTTAAGGGCTTCAATAAGATCTAATTATTGGAACTCCTATGTGGGAATATTATGTATAATTCTCTGTAGTGAACTCTGTTCACCATTATATCATTCACTATTATAATAATTAGAAGAATTATTCATAGGGAGAGGTTGGAATACTAAATGGTCTAAGATGATATGGGTGGGAGGGGAAAAGGGGGGTGAATAGTGGAGGACACCAAGAGACTCTTGAAGGAATAAAAAAAATAGGATATTCTATTACACACAAAGAGGACATGGGAAGGGAAGGGATGAATACTATTATAAGAAGGAGAGGAAGACAGCATTAAGAGGTAATATTTAGGGGCAGCTGGGTAGCTCAGTGAAGTGAGAGTCAGGCCTAGAGACAGGAGGTCATAGTTTCAAAACCAGCCTCAGCCACTTCCCAGCTGTGTGACCCTGGGGAAGTCACTTGACCCCCATTGCCCACCCTTACCAATCTTCCACCTATGAGACAATACACGGAAGTACAAGGGTTTAAAAAAAAAAAGAGGTAATATTTAAACCTTACTCTCAGTGTAATTAACCCTGAGAGGGAAGAGTAGCTATATTCATTGGGATATAAAACTCTATCTAACCCTACTGAGAAAGTCAGAAGGGATAAATCAAGGGGACCAGAGGAGTGGGGAGGTCAAAAAAGGGAGGGGAGAAGAAGGGGGATGGAATTAATTAGGCCTTAAATATAAAAAGAGGGGAATAATAAGGGAGGGGGTAAAAAAGGAAGAAAATCAAGGGAGGGGACAAGGGTTACTGGCTTAAAGCAAACCACTGGTTTAAAAGGAAATAGTGTAAGAAGAAGGGATAGAATTTGGGGAGGACACCAAAATGTTGGCGAATACACAACTGATAATTATAACTCTGAATGTGAATGGGATGAACTCACCCATTAAACAGAAGCAAATAGCAGAGTGGATTAGAAACCAAAATTCTACTATATATTGTCTACAAGAAACACATATGAGGTGGGTGGACATACACAAGTTTAAAATGAAGGGCTTCAGCAAAATCTTTTGGGCTTCAAATGAGAAAAAAAAGGCAGGAGTGGGGATCATGATTTCTGATAAAGCCAAAGTAGAAATAGATATGATTAAAAAAGGCAGGGAAGGTAATTACATCCTGATAAAAAGCAGTATAGACAATGAGGAAATAACATTGCTCAATATGTATGCACCAAATGGCATAGCATCCAAATTCATAAAGGAGAAACTGGTAGAGCTCAAGAAGGAAATAGATAGTAAAACCATACTAGTGGGAGATCTAAATATTCCTCTTTCAGATCTAGATAAATCAAACCAAAAAATAAATAAGAAAGAGGTAAGAGAAGTGAATGAAGCCCTAGAAAAATTAGATTTAATTGATATGTGGAGAAAAATAAATAGGGACAAAAAAGGAATACACTTTCTTTTCAGCTGCACATGGTACATTCACAAAGATTGACCATGTAATAGAGCATAGAAACATTGCAAACAAATGCAAAAGAACAGAAATAATAAATGTAACCTCAGATCATAATGCAATAAAAATAATAATTAGTAAGGGGACCTGGACAGGCAAATCAAAAAGTAATTGGAAATTAAATAATATGATTCTCCAAAACCAATAAGTTAAAGAAGAAATCATAGAAACAATCAACAATTTCATTGAAGAGAATGACAATGATGAGACATCCTACCAAACTCTGTGGGATGCAGCCAAGGCAGTACTCAGTGTGAAATGTATATCCTTGCATTCATATATTAAAAAAATAAGGAGGGCAGAGATTAATGAATTGGGCATGCAACTCAAAAAATTTGAAAGCAATGCAAATTAAAAATCCCCAGATGAAAACTAAATTAGAAATACTAAAAACCAAGGGAGAAATTAATAAAATCGAAAGTAAAAGAACTATTGAATTAATAAATAAGACTAGAAGCTGGTATTTTGAAAAAACAGATAAAATAGACAAAGTACTGGTCAATCTAATAAAAAAAGGAAAGAAGAAAACCAAATTGACAGTATCAAAGATGAAAAGGGAGACCTCACCTCTAATGAAGGGAAAATTAAGGCAATCATTAAAAACTATTTCACTCAATTATATGGCAATAAATATAGCAATCTAAGAGGTATGGATGAATATTTACAAAAATATAAATTGCCTAGATTAACAGCAGAAGAAATAGAATACCTAAATAATACCATATCAGAAAAAGAAATTGAACAGGCCATTAAAAAACTCCCTAAGAAAAAATCTCCAGGGCCTGATGGATTCTCAAGTGAATTGTGTCAGACATTCAAAGAACAACTAATCCCAATACTACACAAATTATTTGATATAATAAGCAAAGAAGGAGTCCTACCAAATTCCTTTTATGACACAAATATGGTATTGATTCCAAAGCCAGGTAGATCAAAAACAGAGAAAGAAAACTACAGACCAATCTCCCTAATGAACATAGATGCAAAAATCTTAAATAGAATACTAGCAAAAAGACTCCAGCAAGTGATCAAGAGGATTATCCATCATGATCAGGTGGGATTTATACCAGGAATGCAAGGATGGTTTAACATTAGGAAAACCATCCACATAATTGACCATATCAACAGTCTAACAAACAAAAATCACATGATTTTTGTCAAAAGATGCTGAAAAAGCCTTTGAGAAAATACAGCACCCATTCCTATTGAAAACACTGGAAAGTATAGGAATAAAAGGACCTTTCCTAAAAACAATAAACAGTATATACCTAAAATGATCAACAATCATCATATGCAATGGGGATAAATTAGAAGCCTTTCCAATAAGATCAGGAGTGAAACAAGGATGCCCATTATCTCCTCTATTATTCAACATTGTACTAGAAACACTAGCAATAGCAATTAGAGAAGAAAAAGAAATTGAGGGTATTAAAATAGGCAATAAGGAGACTAAGCTATCACTCTTTGCAGATGATATGATGGTCTACTTAAAAAATCCTAGAGAATCAACTAAGAAGCTTGTAGAAATAATCAACAACTTTAGCAAAGTTGCAGGATACAAAATAAATGCACATAAATCATCAGCATTTCTATATATTTCCAACACATCACAGCAGCAAGAGGTAGAAAGAGAAACACCATTTAAATTCACCCTAGATAATATAAAATACTTAGGAATCTATGTACCAAAACTAACACAGCAATTATACGAAAACAACAAAACACTTTCCAAACAAATAAAACTAGATCTAAACAATTGGAAAAACATTGATTGCTCATTGGTTGGACGAGCTAATATAATAAAAATGACCATTCTACCCAAATTAATTTACTTATTTAGCGCCATACCTATCAAACTACCAAAAAACTTTTTCACTGAATTAGGAAAAACTATAGCAAAGTTCATTTGGAATAACAAAAGATCAAGAATATCAAGGGAAATAATGAAAATAAATGTGAAGGAAGGAGGCCTAGCAGTACCAGATATTAAATTATACTATAAAGCAGCAGTCATTAAAACAGTATGGTACTGGCTAAGAGACAGAAGGGAGGATCAGTGGAAAAGACTTGGGGTAAGTGATGTCAGTAAAACAGTATATGATAAACCCAAAGAGCCCAATTTTTGGGACAAAAATCCACTATTTGACAAAATCTGTTGGGAAATTTGAAAAACAATATGGGAGAGATTAGGTTTAGATCAACATCTCACACCCTACACCAAGATAAATTCAGAATGGGTGAATGACTTGAATATAAAGAGGGAAACTATAAATAAGTTAAGTGAACACAGAATAGTATACTTGTCATATCTCTGGGAAAGAAAATATTTTAAAACAAAGCAAGAGTTAGAGAAAATTACAAAATGAACAATAAATTATTTTGATTATATAAAACTAAAAAGCTTTTGTGCAAACCAAAACAATGTAGCCAAGATCAGAAGGGAAACAACAAATTGGGAAAAAATCTTTAAACAAAAAACTCTGACAAGGGTCTAATTACTCAAATATATAATGAGTTAAATCATTTGTATAAAAAATCAAGCCATTCCCCAATTGATACATGGGCAAGAGAAATGAATAGGCAATTTTCCAATAAAGAAATCAAAACTATCAATAAGCACATGAGAAAGTGTTCTAAATCTCTAATAATTAGAGAATTGCAAATCAAAACAACTCTGAGGAATCACTTCACACCTAGCAGAATGGCTAAAATGAATGAAGGGGAGAGTAATGAATGCTGGAGGGGATGTGGCCAAATTGGAACATTGATGCATTGCTGGTGGAGTTTTGAACTGATCCAGCCATTCTGGATGGCAATTTGGAATTATGCTCAAAGGGCTATAGAAGAATGCCTGCCCTTTGATCCAGCCATAGCATTGTTGGGTTTGTACCCCAAAGAGATCATAGATAAACAGACTTGTACGAAAATATTTATAGCCATACTTTTTGTGGTGGCAAAAAACTGGAAAATGAGGGTATGCCCTTCATTTGGGGAATGGCTGAACAAATTGTGGTATATGCTGGTGATGGAATATTATTCTGCTCAAAGGAATAATAAACTGGAGGAATTGCGTGTGAACTGGAAAGACCTCCAGGAATTGATGCAGAGTGAAAGGAGCAGAGCCAGAGGAACATTGTACACAGAGACTGATATACTGTGGTAAAGTCGAATGTAATGGACTTCTGTACTAGCAGCAATGCAATGACACAGGATAATTCTGAGGGATTTATGGTAAAGAACGCTACCCACATTCAGAGGAAGAACTGCAGGAGAGGAAACACAGAAGAAAATCAACTGCTTGAATACATGGGTTGATGAGGACATGATTGAGGATGGAAACTACCATACCAATGCAACTATCAACAATTTGGAAATAGGTCTTGATTAATGACCCACGTTAAAACCAGTGGAAATTCATATTGGCCAGGGGAGGGGGGGAGGTAGGGTGGTGAAGGGGAAAGTAAGAGCATAAATCATGTAACCATGCTAACTTTTCTAAAATATAAATATTAATAAATTATAAAAAAAAGAACTGGAGTCTATTTCCCCTAAGAAAAACCCATTTTTGACTTGATATTTGACCCCCAACCCTGACCCAACTTATCTACCCAATTTCTATATTATATTCTTTGTGCTATATACCTTATAAAGGACATTTGTATTGCCTTGTTTATAGAATTGTATAATGACTAACGATACTGGAAAAAAGACTTTGGAGTTAGAAGAACTGAGTTTGAATAACAGCCCTGTTATGCTGTTTACTACTTATGGAGTCTTGGTTTACTCCTTTTTAAACGTGTTTGCCCTTAGTTTCTTCATTGATTAAATGGTGTCCAAGGGAGGTAGGAAGAATTTACAGATAACCTCTATAGTTCATAACAGCCCCTTATTAATGATCTGAAAATAATTCTTACCTTGGAAACAGTTTATTTTCATGAAGTCGTGACCACTTGTAATCAGGAAAAATGAAATAAGAATGCTTTCTAATCTTAATTCTGCCTAACATAGGTTAAATAATCCAGTGGCAGTGAAGTATTGTAAATAGTCTTGGAGATAAGAAAATGTGGGTTCAAATCCTGCCTAAGATACTTACTAGCTGTATGACCTTAGGTAAGTCATTTAACCTGAGGTTATAATGAGATTCAAATGATATAATCAACATTAAACATTTTTCAAATCTCAAAATATTATGTAAAGATGAGCTGTCATCATTTTGTCCCCCAGTTTTTCCCTCTCTGAAATACAAGTTTCATAGATTTTCCTTTCTCCCCTTTTTGTTTTTTTATTGGGAAGGGACCTTATAGATTATATAATAAAATCACCTTCGATTCTCCTGACTTCAATAGAATACCCTAAAGTTTAAGGCGAGTTTAATACAGTTTTCTCAATCTCTAAGCACCTTCCTCAGAGAATGTGGAGTTCCATCACTTAACCCTCAGGCTCCTATATTTCTAAAGTTTAAAAAAAGCTACCTTACTGAATACCATAATTTCAAGCACATATCTTTGTATTGTCATCTAAACAGAGGTTGTTATTTTATGTTTTTACTTTACTGGTTTTCCACAATACTGATAAACCAATATATGAAGAGCAGAATGGTCAGTTAAAGTAATAATACACTGAGCATGTTTACATTCAGGGTCCAAGTGTCAGTAAAGGCAGTCCCATTGTCCTTTTGATAAATTGCTTAATTTCTTTGGGAAGAATTGAAGCTCTTTTTAAACCTGAAATCATTTTTAGGGAGGAGGGGAAAGGACAATGAGCTCAGACCAACAACAATAATTTAGTTGGCTTCATTCCTGATTGGAAGCCAATGTTACCCTCACTTGAATGTCAAACGAATCCTTTTCTTCATTCTCTTCTTAATTTCTTAGTCTCCAAAGTCTCTCTAAATGGGCAAAAATATCAACTCAGCTGGGAAATCCTTTCCCTGAAGATTGCTATTACACTCTTTTTTGAGACTCATTAATCACTTCTTCCCTTTAAGGCTCTTGCACAGTGAAAGATGAAATTCGAATACCTGAATATTTCATATTTGTTTCCCACCCACCCCCCAAAAAAACCCAGATAAACAACAACAACAAAATAATAAGAATCCAGTGTAGTTTTCCATTCCCCTGCCTCTTAAAATCTAAATTTGTTGGAAGCTTACTTCAGTTCATCTGTGGGGCTCTGTTAAAATAATTAAAACACTCACAATATTTGTTTTGTAAGGGAACTTTAACTTCTGAAGAGAGGGTTGGCTACTGCTGGTCATGCATGTGGCCTGTCAATTGCAATAGCCCAGCTGGATCCCTCCATCAGTGTGAGAAAATGAAGTGAACCATAGACTGTCAGAACAGTGAAGAGACGCAACACCCACAGAGATTTGGTTTGGTTTCCAGACTCAGTAACTGCATGAGGCTCAGGGGTTGGATTCTAAAATTAGAGTCTTTACTCAGAAGATAAAGGCTTAGGAAAAGTGTGTCAGTGGTGTTTTATACATCTTCAGACTCATTTCATATTTGTTCTCCTCCCCCACCTCATAGTAAAGTAAAAGAGAATCGCAAGCCCAGGATTGGATTGCTCTGCTCCCAGGGAACCATGTCAAAGCTTGGCTATAACCCTTCCATTTCAGCAATTGAGATTTAGGATTTTAAAAAAATAAAGTAAATAATTACTATAAATCTCATATTTGCCTGATATGTGAGGATATCTTAGATTTATTCCCATCTGCTTGTCTAAGTGCCTGAGTGTAATGAGAACTAGCACAGTCTTCGTAAAACAGAGACCTATCTTTAAGCTAGAAAGACAGGCAAATTGGATTTCTATGAATTAATAAGAAAAAAACCTCAACCCTAAAGTTCCCAGACTACAAGGCTACAAAGGCACTAAACACAGAGATGAACCGAAAGGCTTATTGTTTAAAAAATGAAAAAAAAATGATTAGAACTTAGCTAACTTTGCCAAATGAGGAAGAACGACAACAAATGACAAGAAGTTATACAAGCAAATAAAGGGGAGAAAGCCAATGGCTAGAGAACTAGAGTCAATTATATATACAAATGCCTGAATATAGGAAATCAAGATGATGTCTGGTAATAGTTATAGGGTGCATCTACTAGAAGCCTATTATATTCATTCACTACCTTTTACTTTTCCTTCCCATTGTATTTATGGTCTGAAACAATATTTTGCTTTCAAAAATTGGTTTCCATAGAAAATTAATTTTATCACAAGCAGGATGGGTTTGGAGAGGTAGACTAGCAGATGACTAATTCATGTGTGTTTATATCTAACTGTATGGCACCAAAACCTTTTGTGTGTCATGAAGAATGTGCCCACAGGCTGGAATGAATGAACAAAGGTGTCACATGGGGAGAACCTGCTAGAGGGTCTTTTTTTCATGTTTTCGAACTGCTCCAGGGTGAGTCTTGCAAGAAGCTCTTTTGGTAAGCCCTCCCCACCCCCCCTTTTTTATATGCTTTAAAACATATGTGTTTCCTTTGAAACAGTCTTTCCTAAAGAATGGGTAATTTACAAATAAAATATCTGTACTGTCATATTGTTATACATATTCCTCTTCTGTGGCATCTTTCCCTGTGTGCTACCTCCCCCCACTCCCTTCTTTTCTCTCTCTCTCTCACATCCACAAAGACACAGAGGAGAGAGAGTTAGAAAGACAGAAACCTTCATCTGCTCTTGGCCTCTCAGGAGGGGTACCTGCTGCATCCGCCAGTCATCATTAGCATAGCTCCATAGCTCACAAGTCATACTGACTGGGGGGCAGGGTAAGGAAGGGCAGCATTGAAGTGAATTTCTTTCATTATACCTAAAAGAGTGTATTCTTTACAGCCAGGGTAACCAGGCTTCCCTCTTTAGAGGGGAAAACTTGAAAGAGATTGCCTCCCACCCACTCTCACCTAAATGATTTAACAAGCAAAATGGGCTCCCACAGCCATTGTCTTAGGAGATAGAAGGCATATATTTGCTGTTGTTGTCAGGAGCTTTTGATCAAAGAAGAGGGAACATTGATTAGTATTTCTCCTCTAACCTTTATCTAGCTATCAAGCCAATTAGTATTTTAAGGGGGGTGGAGGAGGTAGCCATAGATAGTTTAGGTTTCCTTGGGGTGAATAAGTAGCATATTTTAATGGGGTGCTATTTTTAATGTCTGCCCCCTTTAAAATACACCCAAAGTTAAACAACTGTCACAGAAGGATTAACATGATTCCATTCAAAAATTCTAGCTTTTAGAGGATGAATGAAAACAGCAGTGTTATTTCTTGATGGTAAGAGCCATCCTCTCTCCTTTTCCCCCCCAGGAAGGAAGCATGCTGCTGAACCTTTGTTTGCACACAAAAGATTTTTCAGAAGAGTTTATGTTACTCTGTGGTGAGATGTCAAAGCTGTGTTACCAAGGGTAGCCCCCCAGGCTGGCATTTGATAACAGTAAGCAAACAGGTGCAACAGCCTCATTTTCACATCTCCACCTCCTGGAAATGACAATGGTAGCTTTGTTCCCTGGGGGAGTAGCAGAGACCAGGCCCACTGTTGATAAAAGGTTAAAACTATTATTCTCATGAAAAATTCAAAAGCACAGTTTTACATAGAGGTGAAGTTTAAGACATGGAATTTAAAAGAATTGTTTTGGTTTGGTTTGCAAGATAAACATTGTGGAAGATCCCCTTCTTGTTTTTGCTCCTCCTGACTCAGTTTCCACTACACTGAATCACGTAGGTAAGGATTCTATTCCTATTCTATATGTCTCTCATAATCTGATCTGTCTCTATGTTTGGAGAGAATGGTAAAGTGTTTGCTAAACAAAATCCACGTCTGTTTTCTTTTTCAAAGGTCTTGGGTTATTTAGGGTTTTTTGGACTTTTTGTGATTCAGGATTTTGCCTAATAAATGACTTTTGACCTATTTCTGCAATGTAGAATACAGAGAGTGACTAGAACTATGATTTTATTGATATAGTGAAGTGTCAGGCAAAAAACAAATCTCCTGCTACTAATTCTGAGCATTACCTTTGGCATAAATTAAATTCCAAATTAGAAATGTTCATTACCACACTGTGATATTAAGTGACTTCCCAATCCTCAGAGTGCTAGCATATATGATGTGGGGCTTGAACTCAAGTTTTCTTACATCCAAGGCTATCTCTTATTCATCACTCTATGGTAAACTATATGTTATCTATGCATATGTTTCAAAGATATATTCTGCTGACTTAAGCAGAATTTGCACAACACTTTGGGCTACTTTATTTAGTGACACAATGTTCAAGGATAGTTATTGTAGGATTTATTTTTTAAATTACTGGCAAATAATAGTGCATAAATGAGAATCAAAATATGCTGTATACAGTGGATTATACATCATAAGGCTTTAATAAATATTTATCAAATGGAATTTAATTATTGGCATTCCAGAAGATAGATATGAAAACAAACTCACTCTTGCTTATTATTGTTCCATCTTCTTCCCAGGTCAAAGCTCATTTCTTCAGTGAAATCATTAGTGAAAATTAGTGAAATCAGAACCAGATTTGCCTTTGGAAAATTGATGGGAGACACTTAGATTACTTTGAACCTCTAGTAATAAGAAGTCGTTTAGTATTTCATCTATTTTTTCCTAGTATTTTATTATAAATTAGCCTCTTTTGTCTGAAACGAGTCAGCTAGATAATATAGAAAGACTGAAATGATCTTTAAGTGTAGGAACTGAATTCGGGCAATAAAATGTAAACTGTGAACTCTATACACTAGCCATTGAGGCACAATCTTTACCTCATGGTTTTTTTTTTCACACTTTAACAAATAGTAGCAATTTCTTTTTAAAAAGCTATAAAGCATGGTGCTGTTGATAGGTGGATATGGCAGCTGTTTACTGATGTTCTGCAATTTTTCCTCAATGACTTCTCAGGGAGCCTGGAATTCCCCCCCATCAGAATCACACCTCTGGGTAAAGCAAGTCCTCTTCCCTTGAAGACCAGAATTAAAATGCACATATATGACATTATTGTAAAATAATAAAAAATAATGCTCCTAATTTTTGTAAGTTCAGTCCCATTCTTTTATACTTGTACTCCTCATATTCTTTTGAGATAAGGAAGGTATAATAAACATAAGCCTGCTCACTGAAACAAAGGAGCCTAGGACAATGGATTTTAGACCAGAAGGGATCTTAAAGGCCATTAAATCCAATCCCCTTACTTTGCAAATAAAGAAACAGACACTAATTTTTCCAAGGTTATGAAGATAGGGATAGGTAGTCTAGAATTGGGTATTTATTGTTGATAAGTCCCTTTTAGGAATTTCCAACTCTTTGTGACCTCATCTGAGATTTTTTTAGGTAAAGATAGGAGTAGTTCACCATTTCTTTATCCAGTTAATTTTACAGATGAGGAAAGTTAAGAAAACAAGGTTAAGTCAAAACTGACTACAAATCTGGCCTCAGACACTTACTAGCTATGTGACCCTGGACAAGTCACTTAGTGAATGATTTTCACAAAAAGAAAAATATAGGGAAGGAGAGGATGGCTGAAGATGTAGAACATTTTGTTTTGTTTTTTTGAGGTGTGGAGCAGTAGAGATGAGAATGCTCAAAACAAATAGATGATTTTCTCAGTAATGTAGGAAGCAGAGACATCTTATGACAGAACACACTGGAAGACTTTGTAAGGGTGCTTCTTAAAGAGAGAAGAAAAATTGTGGAATAGCCACTGAAGGGAGAAGGGAAATAGGGAAAAAATAATAATTTTGCAATTTATCAATGAGACCTAAGTCAAGATTAGATTACCTGAATATGTAGTTAACTGACCTTCAACTCGTAGGCCTAACTATGGGAATGCCTTCCCAAAGCTTGGCCCTCTCCTCAAATTCTCTCCTAGAAATGACTCTTTTCCCACTTTTCTACAAATTTCTTTAAAAAAACCCTTCACCTTCTGCTTTAGAACTAATACTAAGTATTAATTCTAAAGTAGAAGAGAGGTAAGGGCTACACAATTGCGGCTAAGTGTCCGAAGGATATCTAGTAACTGCCAGGGTTGCACAGCTAAGAAGTTTCTGTAGTTTGATTTGAATCTAGGACCTCCCATATCCATGGTTGGCACCCTATCCACTGAGCCACCTAGCTACCCTTGTTGATACTTTTTTTTAAAACCCTTAACTTTCTGTGTATTTGTTCTAAGGCAGAAGAGTGGTAAGGGCGGGCAAAGGGGATCAAGTGACTTGCCCAGGGTCACACAGCTGGGAAGTGTCTGAGGCCGGATTTGAACCTAGGACGTCCCATCTCTAGGCCTGACTCTCAATTCACTGAGCTACCCAGCTGCCCCCTTGTTGATACTTTCTTAATGCCATATGTATTCATTTAGCTTTACAAAGGTCCTCATCCAAAACTTTTTTTTTAAATCCTTACCTTCTGCCTTAGAATCAGCACAATCTCTTGGTTCCAAAGTAGAAGAATAGTAAGGGTTAGGTAATGGGAGTTAAGTGACTTGAACTAGGATGTCCCTTCACTAGACCTGGACTTAATTTACCTTACTTGCCCTCAAAGACACCTTTTTGTAAAAATGAGAGTCACAGAAAATTCTCTAGAATTTTCAGGAAAATTTGCAATCAGAGGGATTTAATTCTTGAGAGTAAAACAAGTTTATTTTTCTTTTTCTATCTATCTTTTTCCTCTTTCTTTCTTTCTTTCTTTCTTTCTTTCTTTCTTTCTTTCTTTCTTTCTTTCTTTCTTTCTTTCTTTCTTTCTTTCTTTCTTGCTTTCCTTCCTTCTTTCTCTCTGCACCTGAGAACAGGCATACAGAAGAGGCATGACTATTAGAAAAAAAGAAATGTGTGTGTGTGTGTTATACCACAATTTTGGCACTGCTGGCATCTCATCAAACCTAGCCTTTATTTAGTGCCCTAGACATTCCAAGTCACGCCCAACTGGCTTAATAACAACCTCCCTTTAGCTAGTCCTTGGTTTTCCCACATGAAAGATTACTCTTTTCTTTTGGCTTTTCCTTTTTCTTCGCATTTCAGTGCTTGTAATCCCTCGGAGCAGCATTTCGATTTCCTCTGGTTCCGCTTAATTGAGGCAAGGTTTTGGTTTCAGGGTAAATGCAGAATACTATTTAGAGGGAAAGGAACAGGTAGAGTCCCATGAACTCCACAAGGAGTTCATTACACCAATCTCTCAGGCGTGTAGATTATAGACATCTTTAGGGAGGAAAATGGAAAGAAACAGAAAACAAAAACTACAAAAATGTGAAATACCCTTTTTTTCTTCCTAATAGATGTGAAAGGTTATTTTAAAAGGGGTGAGGATGGAAAGCAAAAGCACATTAATGACTTTATATTTCTGAGTATCATCCTACAAAAACTTACACTGTAAAAAATTAGTACAATTACCAACCGGAATATAATCTGCCTTAAAAATAGCAGTGAGAATTAGTTGGCATTGTCTTTATTTCTGAGAAGCCCCTTATTAAAATGATGGTGTATTAGACTCAAAGTCAGAAAAAAACTTAATTTCAAATCCTCCCTCTGTCATTATGTTGCTGTGTGGCATTGTAAAGATTACTTCCTGAGCCTCAGACAACTCAAAAATTTATCTCCAAAGTTAATTTTTAACTTAGAAAATATGTTAATAGCATGTAAGCTCCTTGAGAGTAGGGCCTGATTGATTTTTGGTTTTGTAATGCTACCATCTAGCATAGTTCATGACATGTAATACTTAATTATTGTTTTTTATTGACTTAATTTATTGACTTCATTATTGTTTTTTTATTGACTCTATTGTGTAGAGATGGAAAGTGATCTGCACAGTTGGAGGGAATTCATATGCCAATGAAATAACAGATCTTTGATGTAACCTCTTCAGGCATGACTAAGACTATGATACATTAATATATCCATGCACACATCAAGATGAGAATGCCTTTTACCAATTCAGATTGCAATCAAACATTTTTTATTGTAGTTCTTGCCTTTGTGCTCCCATAGTCCTCTATAGAAAAGGAGTGTAATATGCTGAAGACCTTTCTCAATATCACCACAAATCATGGAACCATATCACTATAAACTATAATATTCCCAGAATCAAAATTGTCAGCAACCCAAAGGCTGATGGGAAGATACATAGGACCTCACTCTTCTCCCTGCATTCCCTGTTAGTGATCTTTTTTTCTCCCCTTGATTTAGTTATTATCACTATGAAGATGACTGTCAGTGTTCCCAGTACAATATTTAGACTTTATATCTGTTATTCCTCAATCTCAGTTACAAGACAAGCCTAGCTCTTTTGCCAATTACCTGTTTCTTGAATGAAAACTGTTGTGTCACTTCTTGAACACAAAGCCTTTTTATAACAACCATAAATATCTCCATGATCTTCCATATTGCTTACAATTTAGATTCTTTGCAGGTTATGATATCCCATGATTTATTGTCATGTAGCATCATTAGAAGAATTTTGGTATGGAAAAATATGTTTGTGGTGTGTGTGTGTGTGTGTGTGTGTATGTGTAAGTAGAGGGGTCTTATTGATCAAATATTAGATCATCAAAAGTGCCACTGTATTTCCTAAATGCATTCTCTCCATCCTACCAACCTTTTTTAATTCTGGGTATAACCTACTTGTTACATTCATTACCTGACCAAGATCTATATCTTGAAGGATAATTGCAAAGAACTACCCATTAAATTGCATGTCGGAATTTATACAATAGTCACCTTTCATGTGGTTATTCTTTTGAAGATTACAAATCTCTTTAGAGGGATCATAAATCTCTTCTAACTAGTTATACTAATAAGAAAGTTAATCTTGCTAATGGTTACACACACAAACATACAAATCATATATTTATGTTTACCATAGCAACTAACAACTTTCTATTGCAGTCCATTCAGTTCCAATTTGTTCTAGAGTATAGCATTGTTGTTAAAATGGTTGTTAAAAGTTATCCTTAGGGGGCAGCTGGTTAGCTCAGTGGATTGAGAGCCAGGCGTAGAGACGGGAGGTCCTAGGTTCAAATCCGGCCTCAGACACTTCCCAGCTGTGTGACCCTGGGCAAGTCACTTGACCCCCATTGCCCACCCTTACCAATCTTCCACCTATAAGTCAATACGCAGAAGTTAAGGGTTAAAAGTAAAAAATTAAAAAAAAGTTATCCGTTACAACAATTATTTTGTCTTAGTTCCTTTCCAAACAATATTTAATTTCCATATAATAAGGGGAATACTTCAATTTTTAGATTGTATCAAAAGACAGTCATTATCTGGTTTTCTGATGCCTCTATACCTTGACTCATGAATCTAGAAAGAGAGAAATAAATAAGGATATAAAATGCTTATATCTTTCCATTTACATTTAAAAGTATATCGTTATATTAAATATGGTGTGTGTATATAAGAACTTAACCAGTTGTGTAGCCTTAGTGGAAATAAAGCCAATCAGACCATTCTAAAGCCTTCTTATGTGAGATTATAGTTTCCTTGTAAAGCCAGCACAATATTCTAAGGGGAAAAATGACATAGTTTCAATAACTATTGATGGGGGAATCTTTTTTCAGTAACATTCTGGATGGATTTATGACAAAGAAAGACTGGAGAGAAGGAAAGGTCTGAATAAAAGGAATTTTTAAGGCATTTAAAGCTTAGACTAAGGCTTTATCTATTATAGTACAAAACAAAAAACAAGTCTCAAAAATGTTGTGGAGAGAACATGTGGGATTTATTCATAAACTGACTATGAGGAGAGATATGAGAGGCTTATTTAAAGATGGCTACAAGATTCGGGGACAATAAAATTCCTGACAAAGGGCCACAGAAGAATGACCATCTTACTAGCATAAATATATTTATGTTATTCCCTTTAATATTTATAATATTTTCTGGGAGAAAACATGAACATAGCATGTCCCATAATTCAGAAAAGGATATTTCCAGGTATACAGCAGCGTAAGTCTACACCGTACATTTGATTATCACATTTTCTGTTATCCAAAGTGATCTGTGCATGAGGTGCTAAAACAGGCATTTTTAATTACATATCACCCAGCAAGCAGATAAAGAAAACACAGCACACCAGACAATAAAAGCACATTGGCTTCCTTAAGATCAAAATTATAATATAACAGGAACAATAGGGGAGAAATCACAGCTCCTGAAGAAATTTCAACAGCTCCAAAATAACAGCTATTGTTTTTTTTTTTCTTTTTGTTTTCTGAAAGATCTCAGAGAGAATTTACCAAGGACAGACAAGAGCCTTCATGTTTGGGAACTTAATGTTACAATACTCCAGTTAGGGCTATAATATGCCCCTGCTAATGTATTCATGTCAGAGTCGGAGGTTTTGAAATTCTTTGATTACAAAAAATAATTGAGATGATGTTGAAGATAATAAACAGGCATATGATGCCATGTACCACCTTTGGGCATTTCACAGCATGAGCTGACAACTGTCATACAGTGCATGATCCTACCCGTTGCTGTCCAAGAGAAGGAAAGATGAGAGACATTGTCTTAATCGCATGAATAAATATGCAAATATTTGCCCCAAATATATTTGTATTGGAGGGAAGTAGTTATTAAGGGTGAAAGGCCTCAATACCACGTAAGAATTTGTTGACAAATTCCTTTATAGCTACTTTATTTTATAGAAGTAAAGTAAAAATGCTATTGCCCTTAATAAAATAATGGAGCTAAAAGGGCTTCCCTGTATTCTATATTAATTACCATACTGGAAATGACTTTTTCAAGTAGAAATCCACTAACAAATAAGTATAAATGTCTTATATCAGTCACAATCTAAAGGCAACAATAATAGTTGTTTTTTTTTAACTTTCTAACTGCTTTTCTAACCACTATTAATCAGTTTAAAGAAAATCCATAGAAAGTTAGGATGCTAGTGGAGACCATAGAAGGCACAGGGTCCTAGTGGAAAACTGGTGAAAGTTTAAGAGATGGTTAAATTGCTAACAACCTTTTTGAGAGATGACCGTTTGATAAATAGAGCTTACAAATTTGTAACAAGCATTTGACATGGGTCAAGTTATTTTTCTTTCATTTGCAGCCTTTTCTTTGCTACCTATGTGTTGAAAATCTTTCCCTTGGCCACATTCCAGCTACTATCTGTGATCTGTTTATCACAGGCCATGCATGGAAATGGAGCTATAAACAACCTCTCACTTCTGAGGAGCTACCAAACTAATCACTTTTATATTAGCTCTGATAAACTCTGAAAACATAAATGGTGTGGATTAAAAAGATAATCATGCGCTAATCCTTCCTGTGGTCAGTGACCATATTAAATTGTTCCATCTCATAACCCTGAAAGATAAATACCATGGCTGCTGATGAGAATAGATAAAGAACGTATTTATATGTGTGTGCATATATGTATTATTGTATGCAGAGAGAAATTGGCTTCTATGATTATCAGAGAAAAAATCTTATTTAATTTTAGAAAAAGAGGATGGATTTTCCATTACATTTCATCATATTTTTTCTGGAGATTTCTTTTTCTGGAGAAAAGGGAAGTGTGTACCCACATATGTGGGTGGGCCAGGCTAGTGTGTGTGTGTGTGTGTGTGTGAGAAAGATAGGAGAGATAGATAGATAGATAGATAGATAGATAGATAGATAGATAGATACAGACAGACAGACAGACAGACAGACAGACAGGGAATTTCTCAAGTCTTACAAAAATATGTAGGTTCATTTTTGAATGTGAGAGATTTTCCCATACATTGTCTAATAAATGTTTGGTGAATTGAATTAAATATAGATTTTAAAAAACACTTGTGAGAGGTACTACTTTATTTAGTTTGGTTCATCTAATAAGTTTCTTTTTATAATGAAACTTTTATTTTAATTAAGCTGTCTCTGCATCTCTATATAGTCCTGTTTCAGGAAATTTGGTTCAAAGAGTGTAGAGAAAAGTTAAAATAAATATATCATTTAAAATAAAATGTGACTTGGCTTGAAGTGATCTGAATCCTTACCATTCAGTGTGCATTTGAGGGAGATAGGACCATAACAGAGAGGTAGAAGAAAAAGATGCAGATTTGTTTCTTTCTTTTTTCCTATGACCTCTAAATCAAGGTGATCACTTAAGGTAGGGAAATTTGGAAATCCTGATTTAGAGAACTTTTTCACTTTTAAATTTTCCAAAATTTAAATTTTCTTCATTTTAGAGGAGCTTACAATCAGACTACTAAGAAGAAAGGTAGAGCTCAATGGATCACAAACTTAATCTTAGATTCGGTGGCTCATAGAATATTTTAAAATATTCTCTAATTTGTCTGCTGAAAAATCTGAACCTGATACTCCCTGTGTTGATGCTTGCCTGCTATTTAGGATACTTGGAGAGAAAAATAACAATATTTAAAATCACACACTCAGGGAGACTCCAGGAAACTGCCCACTCATTCAGGGGAATTGGCAAGACTAAGTGTAATTCTATTAAATCAGATTGAAGTAATAGATCTCAAGTTTTCACTAGAAAGCTGGAAGGCTCAGTTCACTTTTCCTATAATGAAATCCTTCTTCATGATTTGTCCCATTCTACTAGAATTTCCTGAATATGCGAGGGTACTCACTGTCAAATATAAGAATAGGTGGACTATGGACTAACCTCTCTAAGGAAAAAAAAAAACTCTATACAAACCAAATCTATTTATAGCATCAATTTTTAGTATAAAAGAATTGGAAGCATTGAGGAATCACTGAACCAGTTTTGAAACTTGAAGGTAATGGACTGTTACTACACTAGAAGGAATGATAGTAAGAGAAATACAGAGAAGCATGGGAACATATATGAATGGATAAATAGTGAAGAAAGCAGAAGAGAAACATTATATTCAATAATTTAAAGAATTTAAAGTGAAGTACTACAATAAAGCAATAAAAATGAATGCTGGAAAATTATAACCAACTTTAGCCAGAGAAAAGAAAAATGAAAAGATATTAATTTTATATTCCTTTTCAGAGGTGAGAGAGTATGGATATGGGGACACTATGTTTTAAAATATATTTTTATTAATATCTTACATTTTTATATTACCTAGGTTTCTTTCTGTATCCCTCCATTTTATCTCCCAGAGAATATAATTCATAACAAACTTTTTAAAAGAAAAATAGGAAGACAAAGATTAATAAAACTGCCTGATATATCCAAAATAATCTGGCATGATAAGATATATTCCAAACTTATGGAACTCCCACCTTAGAAAGGATAGAGGAGGGATCTTCTTATATTTCTACTATACGGCAGAGCTATTCTTCCTAAATTTGAACATTCTTTTTTAATTTTTTTCATCTGTTGTTTCCCTTCTGTTTCCATTGTTTTAGTAGTCATTTTGTATATTGTTTAGCTTTGCTTACTTTATATTAATTTGTGTAAGACTTCCATGTTTTTCTGTAGTCATAGTATTTGTCATTAGTTACAAAAATTTCTTACAGTAAAATCCTATTGCAAAAATGCATCAGAAATTGATCAGCCATTCCCAGCTGATGGCTATCTACTTTATTACCAGTTCTTTGCTTACACACACACACACACACACACACACACACACACACACACACACACATACATACACACGCGCGCGCGCAAAATAACAAGGCAAATATTTCAGTTGCATAGATGTTTTTAATTTTTATTAATTACTTCACTGGGACAAATATTTAGCAGTGAAATGTTGAAGGGTATGAACATTTTAGCCACTTTATTTGCATCAACCCAAATTGCTTTCCAGAAAAGTATAATAATTTGTAGCTCAACCAACAATGCATTAATGTGTCTGGCTTCCCACAATTCATCCAGCATTGATTATTTACTTCTTTCTTCAAGTTTTCTTTTTTGGTGATTGTGAGACTAAAACTCAGGGTTGTTGTCAATTGTATTTCAAGTGTAATTATTAGTGATTTACAGACTCCTTACATCTGCTTTTTAATAGTTTGCAATTGCGTTTTGAAAATTGTATATTATTTTTTGATAATTTATCTATTGGTGATTAGCTTTTTGTATTATATTTTTTGTTGGTGGTCTTTATATCTTAGACAACAAACCATTTTCTGAGAAATTTGATATAAAATATTTTCCCTGAAAATTGCAATTCTTATTTTAAATTTATTAATTTTTTGCAAGCACTTTCCAATTTCATTTAGTCAAAATGATTTATTTTATCTTTTCCAATTTTTTGCAAAATTGTAACCCTTGTTTAGTTAAGAATTTACCTTCTCTGTAGCTATGAAATATATGATCTATTTCTCTTTCAATTTTTATAGTACAATCTTTAATATTCAGGTTACATATCCATTTTGAATATATCATCAGATGCTATGTAAAATGTTAGCCAAGGTCAACATATGCCAGACTACTTTCCATTTTCCTCAGGAATTATTAGCAAATAGTTTTTGTGCTAATTTTTTTCAGTTGGCTACAATTATTTTTCATCTTCCATTGCATCTGCAATGTATTTTTAGAAAACCACTACCAAATGTTTTTAATGATTATTACTTTATGACATATGCCATTATAGGTCTAAAAGTTTGATTTCCCCTTCATTTCTAACACACCTATTACTTTTTACTTCAATATTTTAGATTGTGTGCTCCAATTGAAATTGGTAATTATTTTATTGAGTTTCAGCTACATGTATCTTTGGTAATTTGATAAACATAGCATTAAGTCTATAAATTTATTATTGCAATTCTGTAATTTTTGTTAATTGGCACACACAATTCTTAACATTTTTTAGCTTCTTAGGCTGTTTTTATTTCTTTAAGGAATATATTTCAATCAAATACATATAAGTATTTATCAGAAGGACGCCCAAATATATTATGCATTTTAGGTGTATTACATTGGATTTTCCTTTCCATTAATATCACTTGGATTTTGTTAGTATATAGAAAGGCTTCTGCTTTTCGTGGGTTTCTTTTGTAGCCTGCAAGTTCACTGAAGATATTGACTCAGCTAATTTCTTTGTGATTCTCTGAGTTTTCTAAATAAACCATGATGGTATCAGGATATAGAAATAGTTTCTATTTTGTTTTCATTTTACTGTTGATACTATTTCTAGAAATATATCCAAAATAGTTAAAAGAGGATAGATATCCTTTACTCTTCTATGTTTCAGAAAAGATCCAAGTATATCCACATTGCATATGATATTTGGTTTTTCTTTTAGAAAAGGTCTTTTGTGATATTAAATATATCTGTTAGTATTTTTATGTTTTATAGCATTAATGAGTATTTTTTTAAGGCATTTTCAAATTCTGTTGACAATCCTTGCTTTGGATTTTTAAAAAAAAATTCCAATAATTATTTTGATTGTTTTCCTAATTTTTACACATCCTTATATCTGTGGTGTAAACCCAACTGTTCATAATGAAGCATTCCTTGAGTAAACTAATATAGTCTGCTTGATAAGATACTGAAATTTTAATCAATATTAATTCATATAATAGTCTATAGTTCTTGGATTTACTCTAACCTAGTTTTAAGTACTAGTACCATAATTATCTCATTCAAGGAACAGAATGGGTTCACTATTTTTTGACAATAATTAGTATAGTATGGGTGTCATTTACTTTCTAAAAGTTTAATAGATTGCTCCTGAAAATTCATGAGGGCTAGACATTTCCCTCTCTTTTTAGTAATTCTATAATTAGTTCTATTTTCTTTCCCAAGATTGGATATTTAAAAATCTCTTTTTGGTGTTAGTTTGGATATATTATGTTTTAAAGGCAATATTTTTTATTTCTATTCTTAGATTTGTTAGGATATAATTTTCCATTGTAGGTTCTGATGATTCTTTATGCTGATTTGATTATGATTCTACATTTTTATTTTTTGTTTGGTTTATTTCAGTTTATGCGTCCTTGAATCAGATTGCCTAGTGATTTCTCAACTATCTTAGAGATCTTAGAAATAGATTTTGGGTTTATTTGTCAATTTAATATTTTTAAGTTGCCAATTGATTTATTTCTCACCTAATTTTTGAGATTCCTGTTTTATGCTGAATTTGAGTTTGGTTTTGTTTCCATCTTTAAAATTTTTATTTGAGCTTATTAACTTACTTTGTTTCTATTTTGTTAATATATTTAGAGGCGTATTTTTTTATTCTTGAGACTGCTTTTGAGAAAATCACAGAAATTTTTTTCATATCTTCTTATTATCATTGCCTTTCAAATAATTATCAAAGGATTCTATAAATTGTTCTTTGACCCATTCATTATTTAGGTTTTATATATTAAGCTTCCAATTAAATCTCCATATTTTGACTATGTCCCCGAATTGATTGCTGTTTTTATTTAATTATTGTTTATGATGTCTGTAAGATGTGTATAGTATTTGTCTTTTTATGTTTATTTTTTATTTCTCTGTGCCCTGATACAGTCATTTTAGGAGAAATAATATCACATATCACTAAGTAATATGTATATTCTTTTGTGATACCATTCAGAATGCACCATATATCTTTTATGTCCAATTTATCCAGCAATTTGCTCAATTGTATATTTTCCCCTTTGACTATCTTTCTGTGAGGGTAGTAATATTTGCCTAGTAAGCAAGGTTTCCAAGCCAAACAATTTCTTTTACTCTTCATAACCAATCAATAGCCATAGACTTCTTTTATTTTATCTTGACAACATCTTTCATATACTCTTCTTTCTCTCCTTTGACTTTGTCACAAGCCTGATTCAGGTCTCATCACCTCAAACATGGGCTACTGCTAAAGCCTGTTAATTGATTTCCTTGCCATAAATCTCTCCTGACTCACTTCTCCAGTTGTGAGAGTGGTTTTAGTAAAGCATAGATTTGATCATATCACCCCCCCCCCAGTTGATAAACTGTAGTGGCTACATAACCTCTTTAGGATCAAATATAAAATATAATGGTCTCTTTTATATTCTTCACACAAGACATTCTATCTCCTAACTCCAGGTATTTTCATTAGCTGTCCTCCCATGCCTGAATTTCTCTCACTGTTCATCTTTGCCTCCTGGCTTACCTGAATTTTCTCAAGTCCTAGCTAAAATCCCACTTCCAAGAAACCTCTGTTTTCCTTAATTTTCATTTCTACTCTCTATTGATTATCTCTAATTTATCCTGTATATGGCTTGTTTGTATATAGTTGTTTATATGTTGCCTCATTATTTTAGTTTTTTTGAGAGAAGGGACTATCTTTAACTTTTTTATATATATATTTCCAGCTCTTAGCACAGTGCCATTCCCATAAGGGCAGATATAATAGAAAACTTATAATGAATCTTAACATGCAAGGAGTTGATATAAAGGGAGGCTACTTCCTTTGAGAAAGTGTTGTGCTTGTATGAAAAACATCCTACCTCAGGAGAAAGGAAAAAGGATTTGAACCCCGGTCTCTTGTCTCCAAAACCAGCATGGTTTTTTTTCCTATACAAAGCTGCCTCCAGAAAAAAAATCTGTCTATTTTGCTGGAAGACTTCCTCTTCTTCCATAATATTCTCTGACAGTTTATTTGTTGCTTCTCATTCTTCCTAAAACAATCTTCTACCTCATTTCTTAGGTTTTATCCCATTTTTCTTCTTATGCACAAAATAGTTGCCATCCTTCTGTCTGTGCTCAAACACCATTCAGTTGCCTGCTAACATTTACCATTCTAAATCACTTGACCCTTGGGTAATATAGTAGAAAGAATACTAGTTTTGAAGACAAAGGACTCTCAAAGGACTCAGTTTTTTAATCCCAGCTTAGATATTGACTGTGTGACGTCGGGCAGTTCATTTAACCAGGCCTCAATTTTTCCAAATATTGTTGTCATTGTTTGTCCTTTTTCAAAGAAGACAATGACATCATTGATTGACATTCTGACATACATGAATTTGATTTAAGTGAGGCAGAGTTGCACAGTCATCAGCCCTTCACTCTCTTCTAGTCATTGAAGTCCACTGATGAGATAAAAGTCAGGATGGATTGTTGATGTCCCAGGATACAGTGGATGGCCTTGATATCTTCTATGCCTGAATAGGCTCTACATGATCTACAGTGTCTGCTTCTGCTTCCTTCATGGCCATTGGAACAAATTGTCCTCATCCACCTATTTCATTGCGGGAAGTCTTCATAGGCTTGGGATAGACACCTCCACACTCACTGATAGGTTTGTGACCCATCAGTTGCATTCAACCTGGTACAGCCCATCTGAAGATATGGTTTACTTGGGGATAGTCACTACACATGCTATAGTTTCTTGGAACCAGAGTGAGAGATTTGAGTGCCAAGTAGCCACCAAAGGTAAATGAGCAGCTCTGAAAAGGACTCAGCAAGCCTTCACACCGTAGGTGCTAGTTCTTCATGATCACCCTAATACACCCTTTTGCATATGTAAAATGAGTGTCAGAGGAAAGGTAAGAATAAAGGTGTGAAATGAAAAAATTCCTGCTCACTGTTACATTATATAATGTACTTGTAATTTTGATGATTTTTTGTTTCCTAAGAATCTAACATTCTTTAGATGTTCATAAAACATGGAGTTTGGTAGGTTAGAAATCATTAAAAACATTCCCACTTCCAAATGCAATCTAACTTACCTGCTGATTCCTTCTGCTTAATTTCTATACCCAGGTCATCACTGATTTTCAGTTTTTATCTAAGACATATATATATATATAGATATAGATTTAGATATATAAATATATAAATGTAGATGTAGATACAGATATATTTAAACAATGGGCTGTCCATCAATATCATAGTCTACTCTAGGCAAAACATTTTTCTTCTTTAAAATGTATTACACTGCCTCTTCTGTGAGAGAAACAATTAAATTTTGTAGAAGTAAGAATATAAGTGGGAAACTAAGTTGTATTACAATTTCTAACCTAGATTTGTTGATCAATTTCAACCAAGAGAGATTTTTAAAATTAATTACCAGGGGCAGCTGGGTGGCTCAGTGGAGTGAGAGTCAGGCCTAGATACAGGAGGTCCTGGGTTCAAACCCGGCCTCAGCCACTTCCCAGCTATGTGACCCTGGGCAAGTCACTTGACCCCCATTGCCCACCCTTACCACTCTTCCACCTATGAGACAATACACAGAAGTTAAGGGTTTAAAATAAAAAACAAAAAACAAAAAACAAAAAACAAAATTAATTACCAATCTCTATAACCCCCTACCACAAGTACTCTGACCTATGATGTAATCCCTGCCCTTTCTTTATAATCCATGCATTTCCATACCTACACTTTCCATATCTTATACCCTACCTTAATACTCATTAGGGCCATTTTTTTTCATGTTGAGGAAAAATAGTTGAGTTCTGAGCTTTCCACTTTGTGAGCCCATGGCTAATGTCTATGGAAACTCACCCCTGGAGTATCCCTGAAAATCAAACTATATTATATTAAAATCATGAAAGGAAATCATGCTTCCAGGGAGATGTGTTCTATTTTTCAGCTGTTTATTTTTAATAAACTTATTTTATATACTTCAAGGAATCCAAATTAAACACCTCCTTTATGGTGGTTTGATAGATAGATGTAGATATATATTACCATCACCAACACAACAGATGATCAATCACCACTTTAACAACAACAAACTAGGTTACTTTTATGGGAAGTCAGTCGTTCCTAAATTTGGTTTCCTTGAAAAAGCGTACCTGAAATCTTCTGCTTGTATAAAGTAGGCTGGTTCCACCATAGAAGTCATAACCCTATATCTTATGTATAAGCTATTATTAAGTTATATATTTAAGTTCAATGATCATTTAGTGTCTATAAATAGCATGGTATAGTAGATAAAGGACTGGCCTTAAAGTCAACAATATCTAGGCTTTTCTACTTCTAACATATACTGATTGTATCATCCTGGGAAAGTCACTTGATCTGGTAGGCACCTAACGAGTTTCTCTAAGGGGACAGCTGGGTGGCTCAGTGGATTGTGAGCCAGGCCTAGCGATAGGAAGGCCTGGGTTCAAATCTAGCCTCAATCACTTCCTCGCTGTGTGACCCTGGGCAAGTCACTTAACCCCCATTGCCCTCCCTTACCACTCTTCTGCCTTGGAACCAATACACAGTATTGATTCTAAGAGGAAAGGTAAGGCTTTAAAATAAAGAGTTTCTCGAAGCCTGTAAGAGTCATGGTATGAAAGGCGCAATAAAAGAAGAAGTTAGAGGGGAGAAGGGATGATCAACATTATGCCAACGAAATTTCAGATGTGATCCAACTTGAAATTTTTCCATTTCATAGTATCAAATATACATTTTTCATTGGCATTCATTCTCATTTTGTGAATAAGAAGCAGACATCATCCAAGAACCAATTAATTGATTAGAGATTAAATGCCAGCAAACATTTAAAATCGATTATACTTAAATAATTGAATCAATGCTATCACCTAGTCTAATAACACTGTATTAAAATTATATACAATTAAACCTTCTCTAGATAGTGCATTTAAGCTTAGGCAAAAGATCTGTAAAAAAAAATAACAAAGTGCCTATTAAAACTGCCCAAGCCTGACCTGGTCAAATAAGCATCATTGGTCACTTTAACAACATCTGTGTCGTAGCATCCTCAGTTGTATTGTCATTTGCGCCAGTCTTATTGTATTGCAAAGGAGAATGAGACTGAAAAAATAATTAATGATTCTACTGCCTTTTTGCTTTCCACCTCTGGGGCCTACCTACCACGGCTGCTGTGTGCTATTTAAAAACAAAGCCATAATCTGATGCGAGATGGAATGCCGTTGTGACATTTTAATTAACATGGTCATTGAAGGGAGTAAATGATTGCTATGAGAAGGTGGTAGAGCCTGAGAATGGAAAAATAAACTCCTTAGCAATGAAAGAATGGTGAAGAAGGGCTACCTTCCTAAAATTAAAAATGAATAACTAAGAACCATGAGCTCCATGCCCTGTGATAATGTCAAAATATCAAGTCTTTGTGGGGGAAACTCATTGTAAGGACAGAGTGATGAGTGTGAAAACAAATTAAAATTGACAAATGCTTGTCTGGAAGGATATAGCCATTTCAGGGAAGAAATGCTATTTCTTTTACATTCTTACTCCTGAAATTGAAAAATCAAAAAAAATTTAAGATTTATATAAGGAACTTCAAATGTCTTCTAGTCCAATCTGCACATGGGGAGGTTTTCGCTTGTAGTCAGCACATGTTTATATAGCTTTTCCTTGAAAGTTTCCAGTGATGAAGAACTTTTTTATCTCCTTAGGAATACAACTCCACTTTTTGAGAGTTTTATTTTTTATTAAGCAGTTTATCTTTATAAAGAACTAAAATTTGTCCTCTGTAACTTTTGCTTTATTATTCCTAGTTCTATCCACAGGAGCCAAGAAGAACAAACTCTTTCCCCATATCAGCTCTGCAAAAGAGAATAATATTCTTGCATAATTTCATGGTGTTACAACAAAATAGCTGAAGTTAGAGGAAGAAAAAATTTAAAGAGAATTCCTAAAATGTAATCAACAAATTTAAACATCTATAATATATCAGAGCTAGACCTCAAATTGAAGTGTTTTGACTCGTAAGTCAATTGATTCTCTTCATTAGACTCTGGCTTCTAAATAACCATAGTTAGCACTGACCACTTCTCTCTACCTCTTTATAAAGCAGCTTTGCCAAATGAAATGTTGGAGTTAACTATATAAATAGTAAATAGTTCAATATTTGACTATATAAATAATAAAAGCTTTCATTTGAAAAGTAGGAATAGCAGTGTTTATTACATTTTTAACAATACTAAATTTTAAAAGCCATTTTGACTAAGTTTATAATGTTTGGAAATTTCTATTTTGTTTCATTAAAGAAAAATCCTCAGACAAGCATTATTTGGTTGGCATATTGATATATTTTATGTTTTAAAATATAATAAAAAAGAAAAGAACCTGCTCAAGAAAAATCAGTTCTTATTTATTATGGAGTCAGTACATTGGAGAATGTATTATTCTCTCATCAACTTAACTTGTATCTGTTCATCTGTCCAGACTTCCACTGATGCTAGCATAAGCTAAGGACATTGAATATTCAATAGCTATTTTCACCACAGGGATATTAACCCCCCTGTACAAATCATAAAGGAAGCTCTAGCCTTAGAAGACTATATGTTATTCTAAAATGTGATATGTAAAATGAAACTTCCCCCAAAAATAATTTCAAGCTTGGAGTTTTTCCTCTACTTTACTTCATCATATTTGTTTTGTTTTCATTTTTCTAGAACTTTTTTTCATTATCAATCATTCAACTACTTTTGTACATTTTCCTTCTAGATTATAAGGTTTCCTTTTGCTCTTATTCCATTTCATTTTCCATCATTCATCTATCATACATTTCTCTGGCCTTTTGTATTTCACCAGCCCTAGTTATGTTCCCTTTTCTTTGTTTTCAGTTTTTCTGATTTCTTTTTTTTTTGTTCCACTCCGTCATTATTTTTGCAGTAATCACCAGTCATTTTCTCCTTTGTTCTATTTTCCCCCTTTTATTTTGGACTAGTCTCCTCACAGTCTCATCCCTGAATTTTTCCTTCAGGATTATTTTATATTTGGGGATTATTATGGAATTTTAGAGATATTCTGGTCAAAAGCATTTTAGAGATAAAGAAACATCAGGAAGCACAAGCACACAAATATTTAACTATCACACATGGGCATAAAAGTCAGGTCTCCAACCTTCTGCTCTTGTCCTTATGAATCATAATTGAAATTTTTCTCTCATTACCTGCTGATGGAACTGATATTCCTCTTGATTTTTCTGGGTTCTGTTTTGTAACCTCATTGCACCTTTTTTCATGCTTAATGCTTTAGCATTGGTTCAACTGGTATATTTATCAGGCATTAACAATGGAGTTTTGAAAAAAAATGCCATGAATATGTGGGAATGCTAAATGATGAGAGGAGATTTAATTAAAATGTGAGCTCATTCTCAAACTAATCAACACACTGACTCTTTTATTTGATGCTATCCACAAATTGTTATCTGTTTTTGTTTTGTGATATCAGTGTATGGTGTTATGGAAAAAATACAAAGCAAGCATCAAATATTCTGAACATAGAAAAATTATGGTGTAATTTTCCAGGGGAAATACATAGTTGGAAATCCATAACAAAGCAAATATCTTCTGTATCATAAACATTGATGCTGCAGGCTGTAAGGCTTCCAAACAGGGATGATGCTTATTATCAAGAAATGGTTCAATTTGGTTGCCAATTTTAAGGCCCTGATATGTCAAGTATGAACTGAATGGGAATATGGCATGGCAGAAAGAGAGCCAGCCTTAGAGTCAGTGAGAGCTCAGTTGAGATCCTGCCTCTGACACATACCTAGTTATGCAACCATAAGTAAGAATCTTAGCTTATCAATTCCTCCACACTTCTTTAAGACTATAATTGACAGCTGAAATAGGAGTCATCAGCAATGAAAGGTGTTCCCATTTTAGGACTTCTTTCATAGATGAAAACATGGCACTGCCCAGCTCCCTGAAAGAAAGGAGAGAAGAAATGGATGAAAGTAATGGATGCCTGACTTCCATTCTCGTTAAAAACGTGGAAATGATCTCTTTAATATTATGAAAGATAACTTAATTGACATATCTAATGGATGGATTTGAGTTAAATAATTGTACAGTTACTGGTTCAATGGCATAATGTAAGGCATAATCATCAGCGGCTAGATATCAACCTCGACTTATGTTTTTAGTCACATGCCCCAGGCATCTCTATACAGCCCTATGATATTTAACACATTCATTAAGGAATTCTATAAAAGCATATGTTGCATCCTAATCACATGTTTTTTAAATTGCACAAGTATAGAAATTTTGGTTAGCTAAGGTAGTTAATGACAAGGATCCTAAAATCTCTTATCTCTTGATTGTCTCGAATATTGTATGATATACAAGGTATAACATCTTAAAGCTGCTTCACAATCACAACTATAGGATGAATGAGACTTTGGTAGATAATATTTGGTTTGAAAAAGTTCTAAGAGTTTTAGTGGACTACAAACAATAAAATGTAATAGTCCAGTATAGACTAGGAAATATAATTTTCAGTTGTATTAAGAAAGATAGAATAGGTGGCAGATAGCTGGATCAGTGGATAGAAAAACAGGCCTGGGGATGGGAAGTCCTTGGTTAAAAACTGGCCTCAGAACTTCCTAGATGTATGACCTCAGACAAGTCACTTAATCCCTATTGCTGAGTCCTTACCACACTTCTGCCTTAGAACCAATAAACAATTTTGATTTTAAGATTGAAGATAAAGGATTTTAAAAGATAGAACATTCTGGGCAAGATCAGAATAGTCCCTCTGGACTTTAAGCAAATCACCTCTGTAGCACTGGGTACACTTCTGGACATTACACAGTAGGATGGACATTGATGAGTGTACAGAAGAGGACAAAAAGGATATCACAGGACCTTGGATTGATGACTTTTGAAAATTGGACTAAAAACACTGGAGATACTCAATTTATAATAGAGAAGATTAAAGAGGCATGTTACAGCTGTATTCTAAAATTTGTAGGATTATTATTTATACTTTGTAGCATCAAAGATATAAAGCTAGGGACATTTTGTGTGTGTGTGTAATGTTTGCAAAGTGCTGATAGATAGATAGATAGATAGAAAGAAAGAAAGAAAGAAAGAAAGAAAGAAAGAAAGAAAGAAAGAAAGAAAGAAAGAAAGAAAGAAAGATAGATAGATAGATGTGAGGATGAGGAAATGCAAAGAAATCAGAGATTTATCTAAGATCTCACAAAATTTGAACCGAGCTCTTCCTGACTCAAAACCCATTCTTCTCTCCTCTGTGTCATCAGCTCTGTTTAATAAGACAAAGAAAAACAAGGATTAAGAGTGGGCAGTTGCAAAGAGGCAAATTTAGAGTTTATGCCAGGAAATTTTTCTAACCATTAGAAATACACAAAACTGGATTTGGCTAACCTGGGAGATAGAGTTCTCTCTCACTAGAGATCTTGGGGCAGAGGGTGGGAGGACTGTGTCTTGGATGTAAAAAAGAAGATTGATTCTTTTTCCGTTACAGGTCAGACTAAATATCCTCAGGGTTTCTTATCATTCTGAATTCTTGTGATTTTGTTAAAGAAAGTTCAATAAAAAGTTTCTGAGTATTAAATATTGGTGGGCTATTCATTTTTAATATGTATATGATTGTTCTTATGAGGATACATACCTTGTGAAAATTAATAAGCATTTTTTGGGGGGAAGAGAGGAATCAATATCCAGAAACCACAAAATATTTAGATCTTTATTCTCTTAATAACTATTGATAAATAATTATTAGGGAAAATAATTATTAGGAAACATCAAAAAAGATTTTTTCAAATTTGTAAATAATTTTGAGTTATTTTGTGAGTGTAATTATAAAAATCAAGGCATTTATATTCTAAAGTTATAAGAAGATATAAAAACTCAATCCATATCTAAATTAATAATTAATTTCCTCCATTTGATAAAGATTTAGATTGTTGAGGAAAAGTTATAGAAGTAAGAAATAGATACAAAAAATTATCAGTTTTGTTGTTTTTGGTGTATACAGAAATGTTTTCTCATCAAACGTGTGTAAAGCAAGGAAATTATATTTCTGAAATTGGTTTGGGGCGTTATTAAGTAAGGGAAATAGGCCTATAATATACTCTCCTTTTGTGGACAAGATTTCTTCAGTCTATTCTTTTTATTGCATTTATAAAAGTAGTCTAAGATCTTTCCATTTTAACAGTATCATCACCCCTGTAGTTTTATCACTGATTGGTGAGAACAATTTACTACAAAGCAATAATAAAAGAGAATATAATCAAATGTCACTTTAGTCTGTTACATTACAGTTATGTCATATAAGAATAATAGGTTTCATAAAATGCTTGGCAAATTTGGGAAGAACCTCAATCAGTTGGTGTTTAGATTCATGACCCAATAAAGCACATTCATATACATGCAGTATATACACATTGATATACCATGAGCTATGTCATTTAATTATATAGATTCTTTTCCCACACTGGATTATTGAGAAATCTTATTAAGAAAGAGTTTACATGCCAAATGTTGTAAATAGTTCCAATAGTTGTAAAAGAGAAAATATAATAATAAGCATCTATCACTTTCATACATCTTCCTGCTGTTGTATCATGAGAAAGATCCTAGACCCTCGAGTCAGAAGATCTGTATTCAAATATTCCAATGATGTCTATGTGTATGACTTGGGAAAATTACTCCCTAGTCATCAGTTTCCTCAACTGTAAATTAAATGATTGAATTGTATGACCTTTGAAGTCCTTCCTGGCTCTAAATCCAAAATCCTTTCTGAAACAAAGATGCTGATGAATTGGTGAGAGGCAGCTGTGGCATAGTACAATAAGAGCTTGTCAGGAAGACCTGGGTTCAGATCACATATGTGAGCTGAAAAAAAAAGAAATAATAAAATCCATCTGGAAGAATTAAACTCCAAGTATATCAACTGAATTAATGAGAAAAAAAATAAAGAAGGTATTTCAGCTGTACTTGATCTCAAACTAGGATTCCAAAGCGACAACTTTTAAAACAGTTGAAACTGGCTAAGAAATACAGAATAGATTAGACACTCAGCATGTAGTGGTAAATATCTAGAGTAACCTAATATTTGATAAACCCCAAAATCCAAGATTTTGGAAGAAAAATTCACTATTTGACAAAAACTGCTGACAAAACTAGAAAACAGACAGAAACCAGGTATAGATCAACACCTCACACCACATACAAGGCAAAATCAAAATGGATATAAATTTACAAATGAAGGTGCTTATTCAGTGCCATACCAATCAAACTACCCCAAAATTATTTCACTAGATTATTAAGAACTCTTCATACAAATCCATACACATACATAGAAATAATCTTATATTTAGTAATGAAGAATAACCAAAAAGTCAGCCATTGTGTGGACCTAGATTTGGATCTACATGCTGACATCAGACACAAGGAAGTAAATGAGTTTTCCTAAAATAACAGACATGATAAATATGCCTGAAAGTAGTTATATTATTATTTTTATGTTATATGAAAGGAAAATAACATTATTATTATATTATATAGTATGAAAGGAAAATATTTAGAAGACAGATAAGCCTTAATATTTAAGTCACTTCTCTGGTGATCTTTTGAAATCCTAGTTGTTCTGTTTCTTGATTATAGTTTGAATATTTCCAAGTTATTTTCCTTCATATTATGGTTATTGCATAAATTGTTCTCTTAATTCTGCTCTTCTTATTTGACATGAGTTCATTTAAGATTTTCCATGTTTCTCTGAATCTTTCTCACTTACAATTATTTCAGGCATGACACTATACTAAATCTATTCCTCTCACATTCATTATTTCTTAAAGCAGAATCATTTATTTGGTTTCTTAACACTCATTTTTCTTGCCATTTTTATATTGGAATATTTGTTTATCATGGCTAATATAGAAATATGTTTGTACAAATCACATGTGTAATTGATATCATATTACTTGTTTTTTCAGTGGGTGAGTAAAGAACTGAATGGAGGGAATTATTCAAATTTTTTAAAAATGCAGTAGAAATTTTAAAGTATAAATATATATAAATACTTGTGCATATATATTTCTGTGTATGTATAACATATATATTCATATGTGATTTCCTGATGATTTTTATTAAGATTTTTTGTTAAGATTTTTAATGTATTAATATTTTTGTTGTTTTCAAGGAAAAAAGTGATGTTTCAAATTTGCTACCAAGACATTGAGACTTAGTCACATATATGACAAAAATTGGTGGTTTGACTATAGCCAAAATTATCAGTAAATTATCATACCTAAAGTGGAGAATTTCCATTTTCATATTAGATTGTCAGTAGCAAAGAGCAATGATAAACTAATCAACAAGCATATAGTAAGTACTTATTATGCACTAGGAATACATATGTAAAAGTGAGATAATTCTTGCCCGTAAAAGGATTATATTCTCATGGAAAGACATCATATATAAGTATAAGACCACATAAGAGAAATTTAGATTTTTAAAGGCCCTAAGAATTAGCATAGTCCAATTTCCACCTGGTCGTCAAATTAGTAACTTGAATTCCATAGAAGTGAAATGCCTTTCCCCAATCATGGAGGTATAAATGGTGGGAGATTTTTTAAAAAATCCAAAATAAAAATAATTTTGGGAGAAAGAACTAGCATTCAGGAGGACTGGGATAAGCCTCACAAAAGAGTTAGTTTCTGAATGGAAATTTGGAGGAGATTAGAGATTCTAAAGAGTATAGTTGCTCAAAAAAATTACTTAATTTGGGACAAAATAATATAGAAAACAAAAACTACCTTCAAATATTTATGTATTCTGAATCTAGTAGGTGCTCGGGAAATGTTTGTTGAATGACTTGATGAAAGATGTAGTATTTTATTATCTATAAACAACCAGGCCAAAATAAATGATAATAGGTTTCTATAAAGATTTCTATAAACAAGGGTTCTTTGCTAAGTGTAGGAAAAGAATTAACTAAGTACGAATGTGGTCTTTCTAGCACTGGAGAACTTTAATAGAAAAAATAAAAAGGTATTTGTATACTATCACCTTGTGATTGCTTAATTCATTACTGCCAAGTGTCTTAAATAATTGAAGTCATGAGACCTTGGACAAGAATCATTTTTGTTCCTCACTTCCTCATCTGTAAAATTAGATGATATCTGGCATGCATCTAGTGCTATAATTTTGAAATACTACAATTCATTTATTTGATGGTTTTGCTAAGTTATAGATTCTTTTTTTTAAAAAAGCCAAGCTGCAAATGTAATTTTATTTTCTACATGAATGAATATTTAACAGACTGAATTAATAAAATCATATAACAACTCATCGATATTTTATCAAAAGAAGCATCAGTTTTTCAGTAAATATTGTCAGTAAGTTTCATTGTTTTCTTGTTACCATTAGAATTGAGTGTGTCTTCTGCTAAAATAAAATGTAGAGTGCAGAGTTAAATTTTGACAGTAATTGAACATTAGAAATGTTTAATAGGAAGAATAAAAGACTAGGATGAGAAAATTAGAATACAATATGTTGTATATATATGTATACATATATACATATATACGAAAATGTATTAACATAGTACATATAATGTAAGTAATATATTCAGTTATATTAAGGATTGACAAATGGAAAAAATTATATCTGTTCTTCATTCTAAAACAGAGTATTAAAATCAATGAGCAGAAAAAAAATATATAAGTGGATTTTGACTCAAGACAAGGAAAAATTTCAGAAATATAAGGTTCTAAGAATTAGTTGGCAGCACACTTATTCAAAAGGGAATGGACTTCCTCCTAAATTTATGAGCTCTTATTATTGAATTTCTTTAAACATAGGTTAAATGGTCATTTGTCAACAATATTTTCCAGAGGAGTCATGATTCAAGATGGATTTGTATTAGGTGAACTCATATGTCCTTCCACAACACTAGGATTATTTGACCCTATCAACCAGACGTGGCCCTGGAGGACTTTCTATAGTACACACTTTGGTTATGATTCTGAAGAGAAAGGAGAAAGCTATTCTATCTCAATTTTTGAACCACTCAAACTCACATGATCAAATGAACTGAAATTTGCTATGGTCATAATTGCATTATGAGTTAAAGTTGAACTTCTATGGGTAAATAAAACTTGTCCCAACAGGGTTATTTTTGAGAAAAACGCTTTGTAAACCATAACATTTGATAGAAATCTGAGTTGTTATTGTTATTAAGTTTTAATCTGTTTTTTATTCTTTGATTACAGTTATTGAGTTATTCCCTAGAGCTTCCCTCACAAATATAGTCCCTTGTTTACCTTAAATTCATTCACTTCTATTTATTAAGTGGTAAATTTTTTTCTCATGATTCCACAACGATTTCCTCTTATGAAGACTTTACTTTTTAAACTCATCTGCCATGCATATCAAGTTTATCTATCAAAATACTGGGCAATAATGAGTTAAGCAATCCTAAGGAGATAAGCTAGTGTTCAAGCATTCATATGAGCTCATTACTGTTAGAAGGTTACAGTATTTAAAGTGTTTTTTCTCTATATTTCAGAAGAACTAGTTTTGATTGTGTGAGTATATGACACTGTGTGTGACATGTGTGTGTTTGTGTGCCTGTGTTTATTCAGTAGTGATGACAGGGCATGTACTGAACCTGAAACTACCTAAATCCAACTAAAATCCACTGTCAGTAAGTATTAGGAAGGATCCTTGACATAATACTTGCTTGTTTTTGATGTCTATGTATTCCCTTTATTTTTTATTAAATAAAATCTTCTTAAAGTATTCTGCCAATAACACACTTCTCAGGCAATATTTTGGTATGTTGTTATTGGCATCCTTTGTAGATAAAGCAATATAATCTATTGCAAATAAGAAACTCATTTTGACAGCTTAGTGAAGGATTGTTAATAATGGTGAGAGGCATAAGGGAAGGACACTAATGAGAAGATGACTGTGGTTTCCAGAAGTGAATAAATGATGGCTTCTACTAGGGTTCCTATTTTGTCAGTAGAAAAGGGAACATACATGGGAGATGTTGCAAAGGTCCTTTCAACAAACAGGAAGACTTGGAAACATGCTGCATTTAAGCACAAATTTGAGAATGCTTACTCAGTTATAAGCCTGGCCAAATGGAGATACTAGTGCCTTTGACAATAATAAGAAAGTTTGGAAGAAGAGAAGATTTTGGAGGAAAGATGATGAACCTAGTTTTATAGATGTTGAGTTTAAGATGTCTATGGGATATTTACTTCATGATTTCAAAAAGACAATAAGAGACATGAGACCAATGGCGGAAAGACTTTTGAAGTGATGCAAAGTGAACTGAGCAGAACCAGGAGAGCATTGTATGCAGTAATAGCAATAAAATACTATGAACAGATATGAATGACAACTATTATCAGCAATACAAGAATCCATGACAACTCCAAGGGACTCATAATGAAAAAAAATTATCCACTGCTATAAAAGGAACTGATGTAGTTCGAATGCAGATCAAAGCAAGCCATTCTCACGTAATTTTCTCCATGAATTTTTCTCTACTGCAAATTATGCCTTCTTTCATAACATGATGAATGTGGAAATAACTATTGTATTTTAACACATGTACTACCTATATCTTATTAAAATTATATTGAAAGGGGACAGCTGGGTAGCTCATGGGTTGAGAGCCAGGCCTAGAGACAGGACGTCCTAGGTGCAAATCTGGCCTCAGACACTTCCTACCTGTGTGACCCTGGGCAAGTCACTTGACCCCCATTGCCTAGCACTTACCACTCTTCTGCTCCAAGGCAGAAGGTAAGGGTTTTCATTAAAAAAATAATAATAAAAATAAATTAAATAAAATTATATTGAAAAAGTTAAAAATTAAAAAATAATCTATAGAAGAAAAAGTATCATCAAGGCAAGCACAGGAATTATATGATCACAACTACAAAACACTTGTCAAACAATTGAAAGTGAATCTAAATAATTGGAAAAACATTAATTTATTTTGCCATTAATAATGGGTAATATGAGCTAATATAATAAAAATTACCATCCTACCCTCAGTGCCATACCTATCAAACTACCCAAAAACTTTTTTTATAGAATTAGAAAAATTATAACAAAGTTCATCTGGAAGAACAAAAGATCAAGAATGTCCAGGGAAATAATGAAAAAAAATGTGAAGGATGGGGGCTAGCAGTACCAAATCTATAAAGCAGTGGTTATCAAAACAATATGGTACTGGCTAAGAGACTGGCTAAGGATGGATCAGTGAAATAGGCGAGGTAAATGAACTCAGCAAATTAGTGTTCGATGAACTAAAAGATCACAGCTTTTGACAAAAACCCACTACTTAACAAAACTGCTGGGAAAATTGGAAAACAGTATAGGAAAAATCAGGTCTAAATCAACATATCAGATCCTATGCCAAGATAAATTCAAAATGGGTAAATGACAAATATAGGGAATGAAATCATGATTAATTTCAGTGAATGTAGAATAGTATACTTTTCAGATCTGTGGAAAAGGAAGAAATTTAAGACCAAGCAAAAGATAGAGAGCATTATAAAATGTAAAATGAATGATTTTGATTACATAAAATTAAAAATGTTTTCTGCAAACAAAACCAATGTAACCAAAATTAGAAGGAAAGCAATAAACTTGGAAAAATCTTTATGAAAAAACTCCCTGACAAAGATTTAACTTCCCAAATACATAAGGAACTAAGTCAAATTTATAAAAAATCAAGTCATTTTCCAATTGACACTTGGTCAAGGGATATGAATAGGCAGTTCTCAGAGGAAGAAATCAAAACTATAAATAATCACATGAAAAAGTGTTTTAAATACCTCCTCATTAGAGAAATGCAAATTAAAAGAACTCTGAGATACCACCTTACATCTAGCAAATTGGTCAAATATGGCAGCAAAGGAAAGCAATAAATGTTGGAGGGGATGTGGCAAAATTGGGACACTAATGAATTGCTGGTAGAGTTGTGAATTGATCCAACCATTCTGGAGGGCAATTTGGAATTATGCCCAAAGGGCTTTAAAAGAATGTCTGTCCTTTGATCCAGTCATCCCACAGCTGGGTTTTTACCCCAAAGAGATAATAAGAAAAAGGCTTATTCAATAATATTTATAGCCACGCTCTTTGAGGTGGCAAAAAATTGGAAAATGAGGGGATGTCCATTGATTAGAGAATGGCTAAGCAAAGTGTAGTATCTGATGGTGATGAAATACTATTTTGCTAAAAGTATTGCTGAACTGAAGGATTTCTGTGTGAACTGGAATGACCACCAAGAATTGAGGGAGAGTGAAAGGAGCAGAACCAGGAATTTTTTGTACACAGAGACTCATACACTGTGGCACAATCAAATGTAACAGACTTTTCTACTAGTAGCTGCAATGATTAAGGACAATCCAGAGGAATTTATGAGAAAGAACTCTATCCACATCCATAGAAAGAACTGTGGGAGTAGAGATACAGAAGAAAAATATATGATTGATCATATGGTTCAATGGGGATATGATTGGGGTATTGTCATTAAAAGATCACTATATTTCAAATATAAATATAATGTAAATAGATTTTAACCCAGTGAAATTGCTTGTCAGCTCTGGGAGGGGGAAGGGAAGAGAGGTGGGAAAAATCATGAATCATGTAACCATGGAGAAATATTCTAAATAAATTACTTTTTTAAAAAAAGAAGAGTGTATCAAGGAGGAAAAGGTGCTTTACAATATTAAAGGTTGCAGAGAGGTAAAAGAAAAGATGAAGACTGCAAAAAAGGTATTATAGAGAGCAATTTAGAGAAGATATGATTATGTAATCTTTCACAATTTACCTCGTCTTCCTAGGTCTTATATAAATTTAGAATGTTTGAAAAGATAACTTTCATTGCAGCTCTTTATCCTATGATAGAGTGCTTACTCTACCAGACTCTAATAGGAGATATCTGTTGCACAACTTTTCCTGTAATGTGATTGATAAAATTTTTAAAGTTTAATTTATGGCTCTTATTTTTGAAATTACATTTAAGTCCAAAAAACACCTATATTCCTTAAGGACTTTTCTTTGTAAAAAAGAATAAGGGTAAAGCAAAATCAACCAGCACAATGACCACATATAAAAGGATATTCAACACGCCATACCTATAGTCATCTACTGTTTTATCAAGTTTAAAGTCTACTTCATCATCTGTCCTGTAGATCTAAGAACATGTACCTTTTTCATATCTACTATGAAGAAGCATGAACCTGTAGTATGGTAGGAAGAACATGGACCTTGAAGTTAAAAGACCTCTTTTTCAAATAATAATGATACTTACTGCATTTGTCATTTTGTGCAAGTAACTTAAACTCTGTACCTTGTCTAAAATTAAGGATAATGGTATAAAAAGAGACTTCCATTGGAGTTAGGGCTATAAAGAGCCATTCATATAGATTCATCCTGAGCAAAATATTTTTAAACCCTAACTCATATAATAAATAAGGATGATTATTTATTATCTATCAACATAACTTGTTCACTAAAAATCTGTTCCTTTGATTCAAAATAAGTACTTAAAATTTATTTTTATTTTTTCAATTAGCAAATCTATTTTCCTTTGTCCTATATCACCATATCCAATTTGAAAACTTCTAAAATATGCAAAGAAAAATATATTTCCTTAATAACCACAGCCAAAAGAGAGATATCTCATTATGAACATTTTGTCTGTCACCTCTGTTAGAAAGTGGGTAGCATATTTTCTTCATCAGTACCCCAGAATGATGGTTTGTCATTGTTTTCATCATAGTTCTCTTTTAATATGACTTATAAAGGAGTTGAAAAATTTGGCCAAATATGACAATAAGTATGTTGAGATTATATTTCAGTGGATTTTTATTTGGTCATGAAAATACTCATTTCATTAATTCTCTCAACTATATTAATTACATATCAGAAGGATGTCTAGTGGAGTGGGATTTCAATGTTTTGAGGAGATAATTATACTATTTTGACCTAGGTTCCAATTCTGTCATGGTGATAAGAGGGTTAGGCTGACTTTTAGAGTGTGCACATCATCAAAGAACCAACTAATCAACTGTACACTGATAGTCTAAGTAGATTCAAAGAATATCATAGTAGGGAGGGGCCTTGTGGATAATCTAGTTATATTATGCCTGAACAAGCATCCTCTCTATAGCATACTTGATATACTTCTTCCTAACATAGTCAAAATATTTCATTAGTTTCCTTTTTATTTCCACAACTTAGCACAGTGTCTGACATAGCAGGTGCTTAATAAATTTTAACAGACTAGTTGAGCAACTTCTTTCATCGATATAATTAACAAATAGTATTAAATGATGTGGGGCCAAGAACAGATAGATGTAGCATCTCTAGTGCAATGTAGAGGGGATGTTTGTTCAGGCATAATAGAACTAGATTGTTGTTACAGTAAGTATTTGGAATTAGTAATTCACTGTGTTAATGCTTACATAAGGTCAAGATTTTGTGATTTCTTAAAGACATCCTCTATCCCTGCCCCTACCTTTCCCCAAGCCCTTAACTACTTTATTGTCATAGTGAAAGTGGACTTTACAAGACCAAGTGCTATTTTGGACTTTTCTTTGTCCCTGGATTACTTCGTGGACTTTCCCCCCCTAAGTTCCATATACAACATGCCTGTCTACATAAACTCAGGTTTTATCTAGACACCTTTCTCTTCCTTGCTCCACGTGTCCATTCTGTTGTCAAATCATGCTGCTCCATATTCACAATATCTCTCACAAATGTCCCCTTCTCTGTATTCAAACTTTAATTTGAGAGAGATTCATCTCCTTTATCCTGTGGCTTAAATCATTGCAACATCTTCCTAATCAGCCTACCTCACTTAAGTCTTTAGCTAATTCACAGAGCTATCAAAGTAATTTTTGTTAATTTCCTATCTAATCATGTGACTCCATGGTTTCTTTTTGCCTTTAGGATAATATACATACTCTGTTTTGGCTTCTAAAGCCCTCAACAAATCAATATTTACAGGAACTAATTATATATTAATTAAAACTATGATCCTATTCTCTCCTTGTGCTAGTTAAAAGGGTTAGACTGTCTTCAGTACATGCATAACATTAAAGAATCAAGTAATCAATTGTACATTGACTATATAAGCAAATTCAAAGTATCCTAGAGTAGGAAGGGGCCTCAGGGCCCATCTCTTCTAATCCTACTTGAACAAGCCTTATTGAAAATCATTCCCCTTTTACATACTTTTATTCAGCTAAAATAGTCTTCTAAAGTTCTTTACATACTATTGTCTATCTCTCATAGCCATGACTTTATACCAAACCCCTCTGCATCTCTCCTTACTTTTGACCCACAGGATGTCTTTATTCCTTTAAAAAATAATAAAGCAGTACCATGTAATTCTACTGCCTGAAGTCAGCTAGTGGTTATCGTTTCAGCTAAAACGAAGAGAGATCCTCTTGTTCACCTTATATTCTTTTGTCAAGTTGTTTATTTCCCATACTTTGCAAAAGCTGCCAGTAACAAGACTCAAACCTTGGTCTTTTCACTCCAAATCCTGTCTTATTTCAACTCTACCACACTGCCTCCCATATATTAAATATATAGTTAATGAATATATACTTATGAGGCAGTTAGCTCATAGGTACAGTGTATAGAGCATAGGACAAAGAATTACTAAAGGTCTGAGTTTAGACCCTGCTTTGAACACTTGGTAGCTGTGTGATCTGCCTCAGTTTCCCCATCCTTAAAATGAGAATGATAGCCCCTGCCTTCTAGGATCATTGTGATGATCAAATAAGATATTTATAAAATGTTTGTAAACCTTTGAGGACTATGTAAATCCTATCTAGCTATTAAATACTTTTTGAAGTATTATCAAATAAATGAGAAAAATCTAGGGGAGAAGTAAAAAAAAAACCCTAAAAATGCTGGATAACCAATTAAAAGGTGTTTGGGGAAAAAAAGAAATAATACAAGCACCTTTCCTGATCCTTCTGAATACTAATGATACCCATACTAAATGGCTATGCATATATATATATAAATATATATATATATATATATATATATACATATACTTCATACTTATATCCATTGTTTGTGTATTTATTTCTCCCACACTAGACTATATATAAGGATTATTTCATTTTTTTACTTGTTATCTGCAAACCTTAGCAGAGTCTGTAGGCATAAATTCATAAGTAATAGTTGGTTGTTGCCATTCCCTTCGCTTTCCAATATAGCAATCTTCTAAGAAAAGGATATAAATTAGTGTATCATGACCTGTTCTGAATAAAGCCATAATAATTCTTAGTTATCACCTAATCTCTTTCTAAATTTCTTTTGAAGAATTCATGTAAAATATCATCTTGGACTTCATTAGGAATCAAAGTAATTTACCAGTATATAACTTGTTAAATCTACCCTGTTGGACTTGAAAGTAGAGATAATGTTTGTCTTTTCCTCTTTGAGCTTGTCTGTCACCACATATTTTCAATGATCAGTAATGGTGGCCCAGTAATCAAATCAACCAACTCTTTCATTGTAGGGGGTTAAATTGAATAGAGTCTAGTGACTTGATCTAATCAGACAGCTATGTGATCTCTTATCTCCTTACTTGTCTTTGATTTCATCTCCCTAGTACTCATTTTTTTCTGACAATAGAAGTTCTGTGACATAGAGGAAAGGGTACTGGATATGAAGAGTCTCTAGTCCTAGTTTGAGCTCTGCAACTCATTGAATGACTAGCTTTGGGCAAGTCATCACATCTCTCTGGCCCTTGATTCCCTTGCATAAAAATAGGGACTGGTGATCCATATATACAAGCAATATGATTCTGGTTCTAGCAATATTATTGTAAATTTCTTAAATTACTAGAAAAACTACTACAAAAAATAGCATTGTGCTACATACTATAGGTGATACACATACACATAATAAATAAAAAGATATGCTCTTTTTTATCTTAGGAACTTAAAGTAGATTTGATGAGAAAATATAGAAACATGAGAACTTAATTATAATAGGTAATACATGCATATATGTGTATGTATACATAAACACATATATGTATAAAGTTATAGTTGTGTACGTTACATAACAAATGCTTTGAAATTTCAGAAGAGGGAAAAGTCACTCTTTACTGTAGTGATCAGGACTAGTTTCATGGAAGATATGGAACTATGATAGGACCTTAAGTTAAGAGTTCTATGACTGGAAGTCCACAGACCCCAATGTAGTCCTTAAATAGATTTCAGGTGATCCATTAACTTCAATGAGAAAGATAAATTTGTTTTGCAAGTTGTCTTATGAGAAAGAATGATATTCACATGAAGAGAAAGAACTATGGGAGTAGAAACACAGAAGAAAAACAAATGACTTATCATTTGTTTATATAGTATATGATTTGAGAGTTTAGTTTTAAAAGATTGCTCTATTGCAAAAATAAATAATATGGAAATAGAAATAAGTGATAACATTTGTATAGCCCAGTGGAAGTGCTTATTGGATCTGAAAATGAGGAGAGTAGAGGTGAGGGAAAGAAAATGAAATATGTAAACACAGAGAAATATTTTTAAAATTAAGAAATTTAAAAATTAGTTTTATTCCTGAAATTCTATTAATTTATTTTCAAATCATTCTAAGCAGAATAGGGAATTCACTGGATTGTCAAAAGTGTCAATAGAACCCGTATCTTAGGGAGTGTGCTAGGTTTGTAACAGTGGCAAGGAAGGAAAAGGAATTAAAGTCCGGTGGGAACAAGAGCATATAGGAGTAATATGTATAGATATTCAGTGGACAGTGAAATTTGGCTGAAATGAAAGGTTCATGGAGAGGAGTCCTGAGAAACTACCTAGGAATTTGAATATGGAATTTATTTTCTAGGTGGTCATGAAGATTGGATTTTGTCTTTCAAACATTATAAAGGTATTGAAGGGATTTAAGGAGAATAACATGATAGGAAATAGGTTTTTTTGGATAATATTGAGAGTTATTTGTAAAATTCTTTGGAAAAAGTAAAAATTTGAGTCCTTGAGTAAAACAAATTTATTTAGGTGTGAGATAATGATGGTTTATGTCATGGAAGGGACAAATAGGATTAATAACATTAAATTGCCTAGATTTCAATGAATTTCATATTTGAGTTTGTGATTTTAATGGTTAAGTTTTAGTTTGCATACTACTTGTTAACAACATTTTTTTATTTTTATGATTTTTCCCTACTATGTAAATGTAGTATTTACATAGAAATTCTCTAATTAAAAATTAGTTGTGGCTGTGGATGCAGAGTAAATCTGCATTCATGAATAGAAAACATTCTGAATAATGCCTGTAGATACATTCAGTATAGAGATATACTTTTCTTTTTAATTGCCTTTTAAGAAAGAGAAATTTTAATTTAAAAGACTTTCACTAAAATATTTTTAAAATAACTTTCATGTAACTTTTAGATACCTATTAGATAAAGGTTTTGTTGATCTTTGATATGAATAGGGACAAAAGCAATCTTCCAATCAGATGTTTGCAGATGAGAATGACTTTAATTCACAGTTGGAACAGAGCCCAAATATAGAAGACTATCCTCAGTTCAAGATGGTGAAGAAAGAAATACTCAAAGCCTGCCAACAACCCTGCAAAGTGCTAAAAAAGAATAAAAATGCCTCAAAATGAATACTGAAGTTGCAGAATCAAAAAAGAAAGGGTAAAATAGTGCTCCAGCCATGAACAACATGGATAGACAGCAAGGAGGATTTTTCTTACTTTGCTATTAGGAGAGAACATTGAACTCATAATGATGAATCCAGCAGAACTCCAGTGTAATACAGTACAAGCTGCATGAGGAAAAGCATAAACAGCTCAGTCCAATTTCAGCAAGATAAAAGCAGAAACAAAAGCAACACAGAATTAGCAACAGTGGGAAGTAAGTGCTGTGCATAGTCCAGCCAGATCAGAGGCCAGGCATCATATATCATAGGCAGGAGTGGGAAGAACTCAGCCCAACAAGCCCAGTTTCAGAAAGATTAGGGAAAACACTATTCAAAGTAATGGAAGTGAAGAAATGTAAGCCTCCAACAATTAGGCCAATAAGGCTACCTCAGCAAAATACTCAATCTGAGTGTAACACAGCTGAGCCTACCCCAGACACAGTATAGGAGCACAGGACAGTATCCTCTCTACTCAAGGAAGAAAACTAAGTTTGAGCATATAGTCAAAATCAAGGGAAAAAATAACCCCCAAATGAACAAGAAAAAGAGAAAAAGCCTGATAATAGAAAAAATATTTTAACAAGTAAAGGTGACCAAAATACAAGTCCAGAGGAGGAGAGCACTACAAAAATGAAAATCTTTGAAGCCTCAAAGGAAAATATAAAATTATGTCAAGCACAAAGTGATCTCCAAAAAAAGGATAGAAAAACAAATAAAAGACTTACAAGAAAAATTAGGGGGAAAAATTAAAGAAAAAACAACAGCTTAGAACTAAAACTTAACGAAGAAAACAGTTCCCTAAAAAAGGAAATACAATACCTCAGACAGGAAAATAACTCCCTAAGAAGGGCAGTTCAAAGCTTCAAAGAAGAAAATGGCTCCATGAAATTTAGAATTGGGCAAATGGAAGTAAGCAACTTCATGAGACAGTAGGAAACAAATGAATTCCAAAGAATAAAATAAATAGAAGAAAATTTGAAACTTCTCACTGGGAGAAAAAAACAAAAACAAACAAAACAACTGACCTGGAGAATAAATCCAGGAGAGATCATCTAGGAATTGCCTGATATCTATGACCCAAAAAAAAGAGCCTGGAGACCATATTGCAATAAATTATCAGAGGAAACTACCCCATTATTTTTGAACAAGAAGGAAAATAAAAATGAAAAAAATTCACTAATCACCTCCTGAAAGAAATCTCAAATTTGAAATCCAACAACTCTAAAAACCAAATTCCAGAACTCTGAAGCCAAAGGAAAAAATACTACAAACAGCCAGAAAAAAATACAAATATTGTGGGACCTTAGGGATGATTACAGAGGAACTAGCAGCTTCTACATTAAAGGATCATAAAGTAAGGGAGTATGATATTCTGCATTGCAAAGGATCTAGGCCTATAAGCAAAAATCACCTACCCAGTGAAATTGAGCATAATACTTCAAAAGAAGAGATGGATATTTAATGAAAAATAGAGGAATGCCAGGCATTGTTGACCAAAGGATCATTTACAAAAAGAAAAATCCCATGATCAAATTCAATATGAAAAAGGAGTGTGAAAGAAAGAGTCAACAGAAAAACCTAAAAAGAATCATTGGGATTAGACTGATCATACCCCATAAAAGATACTTAAAATACTTACTATATTTAAGTAATTGAGGGAACATTGGGGTTAAACTGATTCCTCCCATAGGAAAGAGATAACTATAATACTTAAGATACTTGAGGTACATGAAATACTTAACTGGAGATAATTTAAGGAAATCAAGGGGAATAATGATATTAAATAGATTACATTATTAGTAAGAAGGTGATAACTAAGATGCTCAAGATATCTATAATGCTTGAAATAGTTAATATATCTAAAGTACTTAGGATGCCTAAAATAATAAAGATACTTAAGAACATAATCACTATAATGGCAACAATAGGAGCATATATAGGCAAAGAGCATGGAGTAAGTTGAATATGATGGGATGATATTAAAAATATCAAGATCTAAAAAAAGAAGTATATACTGGGAAAATAGAAAAGGAGGTATGGGGAAAGAGAGTTAGTTGGGAGTAAATTGTCTCACATGAGGAGACATGTAATAATACTGTGAAAGGGAAGATGTGGGGTGCTGGCCAATGTGTAAACCCTAAGTTTCTATAGAATTGGCACAAAAGTATGAATAATATTCATAGTTAGTTATGTATAAAAATCTATCTTACAACAAACAGGGAAAATATTCATAGCAAGTCTCCTCTGACAAAGGATTTATTTCTCAAATATATAGAAACCCAAATCAAATTTATAAGAATACAAAACATTTCCCAATTAACTAAAGGTTAAAGGAGATAAACAGTCAATTCTCAGATGAAGAAATTAAAACCACATTTGGTCATATGAAAAAATGCTCAAAATCACTATTAATTAGTGAAACGAAAATTAAAACAACTCTGCAGTGCTTCCTTATGCCTATGAAATGGCTAATATGAGAAAAAAGGAAAATTATAAATGTTGGAGAGGATGTGGGAAAAGTCAGCCAATAATACACATGCTCTCCAACATTTGTCATCCAATTAATAGGGCCATCGAACTGTGCATAGCCTTTGAACCAGAAATATCGGTAGTAGGTCTATATACCAAAGAGATCACAGATTAGAGCAAAAGGATGAGTTGTAGAAAAAGATTGATAGCAGTTTTTTTGTGATGGCAAAGAACTGGAAACAGTAGTGATTTGTATCAATTGAGGAATGACTGAACAAATTGTAGTGTATGCTTGTAATGGAATACTCTTGTGCCATAAGAAATGACAAATAAGAGGATCACAAAACAAAACAAAACAAAAAAAAAAACAACTTGGACTTATATGAAGCAATGAAAAGTGAAGTGAGCAAAACTTGGAGAATATTATACACAGTAACAACAATAATGTTTGATGACAACTGTGAATTACTTAACTATTATCAACAAAGCAAGGATGTAGGAAAACTCCAAGAGACTCATGACTCAAAAAAAGGATATCTACTACTATGGAAGGAACAGAGAGAATACAAATGCAAATTGAAACATGCCGTTCTTTATTTTTTCCATGAACTTTTCTCCAGTATAGGCAAAGTATCTTCTTTCACAACTCGATGAACATGGAAATATGTATTGTATGATAATATTATCATATTGCCTCCCTTTTGGGGGATGGGGAGGGATGGGAGGTAAAGAGAGAGTATGGGTGGCAAAATGTCAGAAAATGAATATTTAAAAATTATATTGACATATCTGGAAAAATATTTTTATAAAAAAGGAACAAAATAAGGAGAGAAACAGGAGAAAGAAAAAGAAAAGATTCTTTGTCAGAATTATACTTTCTCCTCCATAGAAGACACTTTGCTATCTATTAGAAATTGCAGATGACATTAAAATAAAGATATCATAAGCATTTGTGCAATATTTTTAATTCTCAAATCTAATATTGCCTTATAGTCATTTATCCTTCCAAATTGTATTGAGGATGTTTCTTTTAAAGACCTTTAAGAAATGAATCCTTAAATACCTGAGTTAGATATAGGTTAGTATTTTAATAATGAAAACATACTTAATTAGGTAATTTGGTCCTAATAATTGTCTAAAGGCAAAACCTTCTAGCTTTCTGGCCCTGTTAAGTGATACCCATGGGTAGAGTTTCCAATATGAATTTTTCCACATGCTAGCAACAACTGAATTTTTAACAAATATGGTAAAAATTATTAGGCTGCAGGAGCTGTCATTTTTCTTGGACAAATCCATTGATGCCTGATGTGTTTGCAGCAATAAATACCCCAAACGTGAACTATTGCCTCTAACGTGTGAGGCTATGATGGTGAAAAGTGTCCCAGATGGCATCTTAGAATGTGATAAACCTTCTGTGACTAGCAAGAAGACCACAGTGAGCAGTGTGTGGATGACAAACTTATCCTTCAGTAGTCATTGGCTGAGACCATCCCCCAGGTGGGTAATGTATTTATGAGGACATTTGGAACATGTTTTTGGTTTGTCCCAGTGTGCTCTGACAGCAGGTCACATACTGTTGCTGTCACGATCAACATTACTGTACTGTACAATGTCAGACATTCGCTATGTTCCCCTGAGGTGTTTAGTACAGGTAGCTAAACTGGCATTTTTCTTTCTTGTATGGAACAAATCCCATTTACCAGGAAGTGTACATGGATGATAAAGAGACAAGGGAAAGTATCTGAGTGTGCTCTTTCTCATACAATGATCCTTATTTGAAGATCATAATCACTTTTTATTTCTTTAGAAGTTATAGATTAATAAGTAATACATTATACCTTGAACAATGTAGAATTTATTTTGTCAGATGCAACATCACAAATAACAAGACAGATTTTTTTCTATGTATTAAGCAGAAATTAGTTAATTTCTTCTTAGGAAAGTATAAAGTCATGCTGAGGATGAAATATTTGCTGTGGTGTAGTGTAGACACTGTGCACTATAGATGACAATTCTATCTATATTAATTTACCTATTTTGGTTCATTAAATACAGTTATATATTACAATTATACATTTTTGTTATTTAAACTATAAATATCACAAAAATTATGTATTTTTTTCTCCGAGTGACACACCACCCAAGTCATGCTCGTTTTTTGGGCAAATCTTGACACGCCAAGCTCAAAAGGTTGCCCATCACTGATTAGTCCTTTCAGTTTACAGAAGAAGAAATTGCAGTGCTACTCAGCCAAAAGAAAACAGAAAAATAGTAAAATTGGAACTATATTCTGCAGTTTCTTAATTGTAGTCTAGTAGTCTTTCCACTGGGACATGTTGACTTATTTTAATGTATTTAAATATTGTATAGTAGCTATAAAAAGTCTTCTTAGAACAGTTAAGTGAATGAAGTGTTTTTGGAAGGAAAGATGAAAACAAAATTTGTTAAGTACTTACTATAAACCAGGCACCATGCTAAGAGCTTTACAATTGTTATCTCATTTGAACCTCACTACAATCAGAGGGGATAGGTTCTATTATTGTACCCCTATTGTACAAGTTAGGAAAGTGAGGCAAGTAGAAGTTAAGTGACTTACCCAAGGTCACACAGATAGTACTTGAGGCCATATTTTTGAACTTCAATCTTCCTGGCCTTCATGAAGCCCAGTATTCTATCTGCTGAACCAGCATATCAAATCCAAGATATAGACACAGTGTATCTGTCCAATAATATATAGTGTTGGCTGAATAAATTTCATTTGCTTAAACTATAGAATGTTTTCATGTCTAAGGGATGACAAATGTGAGGATTACAAAGAAACACATGAAAGGTGAAGCTATGTCATTTGAAAAAAGCAAAGTCAAAAGATCCATATTATTATAATCCAGGGATTATAATAATATAACTAAAGACAAAACTAAAAGAGAGTAAGCCTGAAGCCTTAGATAGTTAGATTAATAATACCTGGCATTTTATCTCATTTTGTTATAATGATCGTCACATAAAATAATGTATGTAAAACACTTTCTAAACCTTGAAACCTTTTGAAGCATTCCTCTCAAAATTACTGCTCCAACTGAAGTTACACTGACAATTTGGGTCTCCATAGAGCAATTGTCACCTTGAGTTTTAGCAGTAATGCACTGTGGATCCTGATGCTAGCTCTTAAGTACTAATCAGTGTGATTCTCCTTATCATTCAACCACTTAAATATCTTTTAGAAAAGGCATTTGCTCAAATATCAAAACAAAAACAGTGGTTATAATGGCTGTTCTTTCTAAATTCGTCCCCCCATCCCCACTCCAAGTAGAGTTCATGGGAAAGGGAAAGAAGTGGGCATGAATTAAAAATATAATGGTTGTGAGGGACATCTAGTGGGCACTCATGATTAAAGCAATTGTCTACCAGAAGGGTCTCTGGGTCCGTTCTTCCTCTGGAGAATCCTCATTAATTTTACTATTCAATGGGCATTGGTGTTGGTGAAGAACGAGTAGCTCCACTAATCAAATAAACTTATTCCTTAGAGAGGACAGTGCCTCTTAGTCAAACTACTTGGCTGAGTTGAGCAAGTTACTTTATCTGCTAGACGGGATAAAGCAGATTAGAAGAAAAGTGGATCTTCTGGACTCCCTAGCATTCCCTAAATGATAAATCAGCTGAAGTATCCATCCCTCTGTCCTCTGACTCAGACAAGTGTTGACATTGTCTTTATTGTTGGAGTGTTAAGATGGTCTTTTCAGTTAGAGTGCTACTAGTGCTTTCAATAAAGGTAGAAACCTTAGTTTGGGATTGGCAAAAAGTTAATCCTCTGAATTCTTTGGTGCCTAGAATCTGACGTCTGTCACCTCTACATAAAAGTCTAGCCTTTGTTGCTCCCTTTTCAGAACAATTAATACTCATTCACCCTTATTTATGGCGACTAGCCAGTTAAACTTTCCATATTTCTGTTGGAGCTTTATCCAGATGAGTGCCTATGAACAAAGATGTGGGGGTAATCTATACCCTTTGATAAATTCATTATTTTTCCTGGGTTTTTCACAAGCAACCAAGTTGTTCAAATCTCGGACTCTTTCAGTAAACGTTTCTGGAGTGCTTCGTTTACATCTGAAAGGGATTCCTTTCTTACATTCCATGGTTTCCATTTTTGACCCTTCCAATCTTCATCTTTTTGAAGTCTTGAAAGGGCATAGACTAACATTATTTACATGTTAGTAACTATTATTACAAAAGTAGAAAATGGCAGATGTCTTCCCAGCCTCCGTAAAGCCTCAGCTTAAACTTCGCCTTCTATAAGAAGTGTCTTCAATTTTTCTTAATTCTTGTTTCTTCTCACCCGTTAATTATTTCTAATTTATCTGCTATGTAACTTATTTTTATATAGCTATCTTTATGTTGTCTCTCTCATTAGATTGTAAGTGACTCGAGTGCATGAAATATCTTCTATCTTTCTTTGTTCTTCTTTGCCCTTAGCACATAGTGCTTGATGCTCTGTAGTCAATAAATGCTCACTGACTGACTGACTGACTGCTGGATGGTTTGAGTTAGCTGTTTTCAGCACATATAATTAGAAGCAGTTATTTGAGCTTTGGGAATGGTTTACTGTGACAAAAACCAAACACAATAAATATCTCTCAAAAGAAGAGGATGTTTAAAGAATCATTTTTTTTTTCAATTTAAAAAGCTCTCTTTGGGGCAGCTAGGTAGTTCAGTGGATTGAGAGTCAGGCCTAGAGACAGGAGGTCCTAGGTTCAAATCTGGCCTCAGACACTTCCCGGCTGTGTGACCTTGGGCAAGTCACTTGACCCCCATTGTCTACCCTTACCACTCTTCTAACACAGAAGTTAAGGGTTTAAAATAAAAAAAATAAAAATAAAAAGCTCTTTTTTTCCTTTTTTGTATACGGTGTTCATGATTTCCACACAATCCACAATCCACAAGTTTGGATATTCAGTATGTCTTTGCTATGCTCTATGTGAAGTCCAGGCATAAAATAACAATCTGAAAGAAATGATTTGGACTCATTTTTTGATACCTTTAGAGTGGAAGGGAACAAATCTGAATATTTCTTTAGCTGTCAACAGAGAAAATGCTGGCATGCAAATCACATCATAGAAAGAGGCAGATAGGGTCATATACTGAATAGAGCAGGGGACCTGGAGTCAGGAAGACCAGAGTTCAAATCTGGCTTTAGATACTTAGCAGTTGTGTGACTTTTCTTTAATTTCCTGATCTGCAAAATGTGTGTAATTATTATCCCTACTGCTCAGAATTGTTATGAGAATTAAATTTCATAATAGAAAGCATTTTGTAAACTCTAAACCCTATATAAATGTCCATCATTATTATTGCTATCATTATCTTTATTTTAAGAATTGGGTTTCTACTGAGAGAGAGTTTGCTGGTGTCAAGTAAATAAACTCTGTTACTTATCAACAATGGACATGTGATGAATTCTAGGGAGAGGTAGTTATTTTGAGTGCACTAAGAGGTTCATGTCCTCTACAGGCTTGTGTAAGTTACTAAATATAACACCAGGATTAGAAAGTATAATCATTCCTCTTTGTGAATAATCTATAGAGATTCTGAAACTCATGAAAATAGCATTAATTATTTAAAATGGGGTCACTTTAAAGGACCCATCATTTAATAGAAAAATTGAATTTGACTGGTATGACATTTTTCTTCTGAAATCACTGCAAACATCTCTTCATCTAGCCCTCTCTACCACCAAGGCCATGAGGTTGATTTCCCTTCCATCCATCTAGCCCATTAGGAGCTCTATGAAATGTTAATTGTGGGCACTCTACATGTTTGTGTATTCTATGTAAAATATCCATTAGATAGTGACAGTAGTTGACCAAAAGGTTAAACATTCAATTGGAACTACTTTAAAATGTGGGAACAACTGCTTTTTGGTGCTCAAAATGGACCTAGAAATAACAATTCAGTTAGTTTGAGAATTGCTAATTGAAACTTAAAAGGCCTTTACTTTCTAGTTATCTTTCTTTCCTTCTCCTTGCCTTTTAAAGAATAAGTTTGAAACTTAGGGATGTTTGTTGTGGTCTCTCTCTCTCTCGATTTCTCTCTCTCTCTCTCTCTCTCTCTCTCTCTCTCTCTCTCTCTCTCTCTCTCTATGTCTGCCTTTCTCTCTCTCTTTCTCTCACTCTTTTCTCTCTCTCTCTTTCTCTGTGTCTCTGTCTCTCTCTGTGTCTCTGTGTCTCTGTCTCTCTCTCTGTGTCTCTGCCTCTCTCTCTGTCTCTCTCTCTGTCTCTGTCTCTCTCTGTCTCTGTCTCTCTCTGTCTCTGTCTTCTCTCTCTCTCTCTCTCTCTCTCTCTCTCTCTCTCTCTCTCTCTCTGTATGGAGGACTGCCTCATTGCCTTCTGAATTATGTTCAGGGTGGAAAGAGCAGCTCCTTCTGGAACCTAGGCTACAATATGATGGATTCCATAAGGAAAAGCCACATCAAGTAGTATTTACAATTCCTATTACCTAAGTTACAGTCAGAAGGGGAAAGAATCCTTATTTACAGTCATTGTCCTAAGTTAAGTTTACCACATTTCATTATTGCCACCTTGTTACAGGATGGATTTTCATCAATTATTTAGCTTTAATTGACTCACCAATAAAGACAGATGTGTTATACCTGACATTCATCCCTTTAATAGCATTATATTACTCTGCTTAGGGAAATAGCTGTCCTTAATTAGGGAACAAATGGTAGGTAGTTCATGGAAAACTCTGAAAACCATCAGTGAGATTTTTCTTTGTGCTGGCAACCAGTCATACAGGTAAAACAGAAATGATCTGTCTTCCCTTTCCAGGATTTGGGGATTATGTTTGGCTGTGATTTCCCTATCTGTTCCTTCTATCTAGGAAGATGACAGTTCATCCTCTGACAATTTTGATACTGTAAGAAGGCTGGGATTTGAGTTTGGGGACTTTTCTTGAAAGCTCTCTTTGCACACAGAAATTAAAGGCAGTACCTTACTGATGTTAGGAGAAACACTGTCAGATTTTTATCAGATTTAAATGTAGTGAAATACAATATACTCTAATTTTAACAGCTCTGTTTGGCAAGGGATTATCATTTTTAAAAATCTAATGAACTCTACTTTGGTTGGCTTACTGTTCTCAATATAACATTTTAGCAGTTTGTTATTTTAGCTAATCTCTCCTTTACCTTTAATTACAGAAATTTAATAAATGTCTTGCAAAGTGTTATTGATAGGTGCATTATGCAAATGTAAAATATTACTTTGGAGTGGAAATAAAATAAATGTAACTTTAATAAGGCAGTTAATGCACTAATGCCTTTGAGGAACAGGATGGAAGAAAGAGTGATAAATCGCTTCCAGAATGTCAAATCATGCTATAGTCATTTCCTGAAGAACAAGAGGACATTGTTATAAGAATATGTTCTCTGTGTAATGTCTAATGTTCTTCTGGAGAAGATGAGGTGTCAGCTTTCAAGGTGAGTGCCTAGATTTCTACATGTGGAATGACACAATAACCGAGATCTCTGGCATACTTATCTGATTCTTTGCCAACCAAATGTTTAAGTGGCTTGTCTATTACTTTAAATGCAGTTAAATAATATTACTAATTTCAGTTACCTTTAAATCAACCTCATTAATTCAAGAGATTTTTCCTGAGTACCTAAAAACTCCAAGTGGGATTCTATAATGGGACAAAATTTAGTATGGTATCAGAGTGAAAACATTCAGAACACCTTTTTTTGCACAAAGAGTTAAAGGTGAAAAGGGATTTTTAAGAAGACTTGTTGGAGTTAGATTAATATGTAGATTCTACATGACTTGTTTTAATATTGGTTAGTGGAACCTCTTGGTGAACCTTCAGGTACTATTAAGGTCAGTAGTTAGGATGTTTTAACTAACATCAACATGCATAATTTGGATGCAAGTAACTGACCACATGATCTTTCCACAGGAAAGTAATTATTAATTCCATTCCTGTTAGCAGAGACATATACATTAGTTAATAATTTCCATTCCTTATCATTTTAATTTAATGAACACCTAAAAGAGTGGATAGCTATTTGCTCCTAGAATAATAGAAAAGGTTTATAGTGTATCATCTTAATATTTTACTGATTTTGAAGTTCCTGAGCCATATGAGATCAGGTGTGGTCTTCCCAATTTAAACACAGAAAACTTTCTTGACTCTTTAGCACCTACACAGATTATTGAAAACAGCTAAGCAAGTTATTTTTGTCATCTATAGAGTAACTTTTTCTCATTTATAGGCACTTGAAGGTAGTTTATTATTTCTCTAGTGGATTTCATGGAAAATTGATCTCCAGGTGAAGAACATTTCTTAATTCTTAGTTGTTATAAGCACAAATAAGACAGAAATTAGGATTTCTTGGAAATCATTATTCAGGCCCTTTATTCAATTGTTTGTAAAAAAAAGGTTAGATTTTTCTTCGATAAAACTGCTTTTCTTAAGTTTTTCAGGATGTATGAAGATAATGAAGAAATACAAAGATAAATGAGACGATTCTCTTTCCTAAAGGAATATAATATCTATTAGTATATATAGATACATGTTTGTATGTGTGTTTATGAACTCCTATGCTTTAGAAGGGGTGAAACAGATATCTATTTATTAGATGAGGAGAACATCCAATAGAGAGAAAAATAATGAAGATATAAGAAAGAGGAGAAAATAAATGAAAAGAAGGACTAGAGGAGGGGCCGGGACCATAGACTCAGATGGAGGGATTAGAAAAACCACTACCTCTACTCATGATACATCTTGCTACCCACCCCCTAATACGTGAAGTCAGAGTGCAGATTGAAAAACCCACATGTGTGAGTGAAGAGGATTATTTTCATCTCTTTTTAATGGAGGAGCGAGTTAGAAGGGAGAAGATGAACAGGTTGTTGGGGGAGAAGAATAAAAATTAATTTAAGAAAGAACTTCCTCTTCCTCTGAAACAAAAGGGAAAGAAAAGTAACAGATGGGTAAAGACAGAGAAGTTTTGAAGTTAGGTAGAAGGAATTTGAAGGATTCCCCTTAAGACTGATTGATCTAAAAAAGATACAAAGTCATCTAATGAGGATATTAGAGGCATGAGTGATTCAGGAAGGGGCTTGCAGGGAGAGAAGCTTGCTTACTGGCACTGTTAGGAATGCAATGAGATATTTTTGTTTGATGTTTTCTTTATCCTATCTCAGTTAAATATTTTTATAGCAGCATTTTTAAAAGTAAAAGCTTTGATTTTTATTGTTGTTCAGTTAAGCATGAGATACTTCTGGACCTCATTTGTGGCTATCTTGCCATTTCCTTCTCTGGCCCATATTTTAGATGAGGAAATTGAGTCAAACTTGGTTAAATGACTCGCCCAGAGTCACACAGATAGTAAGTGTTTTAAGGATAGATTTGAATTCAGAAAGACTATTTCTAACTCTAATCCCAACACTCTATTCAGAGCATTATCTACTGTCCCCTCAAAAGTCATTGTCTAATATCAAATCTAGTTATGCAACTAACAACCATATAGTGCAGGGGTTGGCAACCTTTTTGGCCGTGAGAGCCATAAATGCCACATTTTTTAAAATGTAATTTCATGAGAGCCGTACAGTGCTCACAGTGCGCGCTCCTGTAACAGCGCCTGAAAAAAAATTGTCTTTATGGCTCCTGCAGAAAGAGCCATATCTGGCCCTCAAAAGAGCCAGATATGGCTTGAGAGCCATATGTTGTCGACCGCTGATATAGTGGAAACAAATTGATGGAACAAATGACCCATTGTGATATTCCAACTGTCAGGAAAGCATCAATACTATCTTCAAAAATATCACTAGCTCAAATGAATATTTTACAAAAAATATATTAAAATATTATTATTCAAAACATTTTTTTAAATTGGTATGTAAAAATGATACTTATTTTAGCCTTATATGTGTACTTTTTCAAAGTCTTATATTACCCAGAAATTTATAGTTATTGCAAAATGTTCAGCAGTCTTTTTCACATTTCCCAAGGTCATAGTGATGACGTATAAGGAGCCTAGTCTCAGTTATAGCCTCCAGAAGTTCAGCACCAGTTCTTTTTAGTGTAGGTTGTGCTTTAATTAGAAACTCTCATTGCCTAGAGCCTGATTTTCAGTAAACTTATCCCAATTTAACCTAAGTACAGAACCTGTGGTCCATGCCTAATTTGCATACCTGATTTACTCAATTCAAAGTACATTTATATTTTGCAGGACAAACAGATAATAAAATAAACACTGACAAAATATAGATTTTCTCAGGAGGAAAATCTTTATAGCTCAAGTGAAACAAGTTGATAATTCTTGGGCAGACAAGAAAGACAAATCCTTACAATAAAAGGTAAAGGCAGTCCAGTCTCAAGTGCAGCTTTCTGGCCATATATATCAACTCTTTGAGAAAGCAAAATGAAATTAGAGACTGGAGGCAGATTGAGTCTACTCTCCTTTCCTAGGACAACATGTCATAGAATATCAGAACGATTATATAGATTGCTCAGTGGATAGAGCACAAGGTCTAGAGTCAGGAAGACTAATCTTTCTGATTTCAAATCTGGCCTCAAACATTTCCTATCTGTGTGAGACCATTGGTGAGACACTTAACCCTCTTTGCCTCTGTTTCCTCATCTGCAAATGAGCTGGAGAAGGAAATGGCAAACCATTTCAGTAGTGCTTGCCAAAAAAAAAAAACAAAAAACAAAAACAACTTCAAAAGAGATGATAAAGAGTCATATGTGACTGAACAACAAAACAACTCCTGTCAAAGACTCATGGAAGGGTAGCCAATTGGTATGCTAGGAAAGATGTTGGATTTAAAATAAGAAGACATGGATTCAGATCCTGCCTCTGGTACTTTTGAATGTGCATGATCCTAGGCAAGTAACCTCACTTTTCTTGGTATCATTTTCTTATTTGTAAAATGGGAGGTTTGGGCTAGATGCTCTCTGAACTTTCTCCCAAATCTAACTCCTTGATTCTAACAATGCTAAATTTATAGAGAAATTAATGGAGGAGCCTGTCAAATACCCACCACAGAAGGAGAAAAGGGCCTCAAAATGAATCCTAGAGTGAGAGTACCAACAGAAGAAGGGGCAAAACAGTATTCCTCTGGAGAAGAATTTGGAGAGATAACAGGCAGACTTATCTCTTTGGGGGTACATATACATACTACCTATATCATATTATCTGCCTTTTTGGGACATTAAAATATGTAAAGGAGATAATTTTGACTACATTAAATTTTTAAAAAAATGTTTTTTCATAAACAAAATAAAAGAAACTAGGATTAAAAGGCAAACATCAAACTGTTAAAAATATAGCAAGTGTCTGACAAAGGTTTTATTTCTCAAAGATATAGAGAATTGAGGTAAAATCATAAGACTACAAGTCATTCCCCAATTGATCAAAGTTTATGAATAGACATTTCTCAGATGAACAAAATAAAATTATCTTCATTTTAAAAATGTTCCAATCACTATTAAAAGAGAAATGAAAACTAAAACAAATCTGAGGAATCCTTCCCACCTATGAGACTATGAAATATGATAAAAAACGTAAAATGATAAATTTTGGAGGGCATGTGATAAAATTGGAACATTAATACCCTTTAGTTGGAGCTTTAAACTGATCCAACCATTGTGGAAATGGCAAAGAACTGGAAATTGAAGCAGTTTTCATCAATTGGAGAATGGCTAAAGAAGTTGCAGTATGATCATATGGAATAGTTCAGTGCCATAAGAAATGATGAACAGTACAATTAAAATAAAACAACTTTGAACTTATACAAATCGAATCAAAGTAAAGTAAGAAGAACCATGAGAACACTGTATGTACATAGGAACATCAATAATGTAAAATGATCGATTATTGACTATTATCAAGAATGCAAGGATACAAGACAACTCCAAGATACTCATGACAAGAAAAAGTTATTCACTTCTATTGAAAGAACTGAGGAAATCTAACTTCAGACTGAATTATGTCATTTTATACTTTATTTCCTTCATGAGATTTTTCTCATACAAGTGATAAATGCCTTCTTTCTCAACATTGCAAACATAGAAAATGGAATGCATGATAGCACTTGTATAACATATTATCTTCTGTCTTTGGGAAGGATGAGGGAGAGGAAGGAGGGAGAGGACATGAATTATAAAATATCAGACGATAATTATTAAAAATTATAATCTACATGTAATTGGAAAAGTGTAATAATAATAAAAATTAATAAACGATAGGATGAAAGAAATGAATTAATGAATAAAACATTACATGCATATGAAATGAAAAGACTGTAGTAAGCATTGGTTGCAAATAGATACTTAATATCTTAATACTTAATACTTAATAGATACTCCCTGCTCTCAAGGAACTCATATTTTCAATGGGTAGACAACACATACAGAATGTTTCAGCTACAAGTCAGATGAAAAAGTTTCTTAATCCTTAAGGCAAAAGAGCAATAGCAGAGGATAATAGTACCTCTTTAATGTCATTTCCACTGATAAAATTATATCTGTTTCTGATGAACCATTTGACAGTGCCAAGAAGTTTCTTTTTGGGGGCCTTCAAAGGATGGGCCTGGAGAAGTAGTTGTCAGATTGTATTTCCATAGGGAATATACAGTAAGAAAATGAGTTAAATTGTATTGACATGCAATCTAGAAAAAAATATTGGGATGTTTACTAGGATATGTGCAGATAGTGGGGAAGAAATATTTCTATTCCAAATGCTCTTTGGCTCCAAGTCCATTGGAGTCTGGGTAAATGTGGTGGTCGATGTGGTGGTGGTAGTTTGACTTGTGTGGCACATGTTCTCTCCTGTTTCTTTCTCAGAGTGCTTTTCTGCTTTAGGCAAGCTATCTTGTTTGTCCAGTATGTGCAATTGTTGGTAGGTGGCAGAGATGTCTGACTCTTTCACCAAAAAAGCCACCTCTCCTGATGATCACTGTGAGACCTGAGCTGGAAATAGGAGCACTGGGATTGGGGATGCTGTCATTCCCAGAGCTCTTATACTTCTTTGTCTATTTCTAGCACTAGACATTCCATCTTTAAACTTTGTGTATTTTTCCTGGTTATCCCTCATACCTGGAATTCTTTCCTTTCTCCTTTCTGTGTTCTGGACTTCCTTGATTGCTTTCAAGTTCTAGCTAAAATTCAACCTTATTCAAAAAACCTTTGCTTATACCTCTTAAATACTAACGTCTTCCCTCTGTTATTAATATGATCTATTCTGTATATCTTTTCTATATTTCTGGATATCTGTACATAGTTGTTTTCATGTTGTTTCCACAGTTAGGCAGTGAATACCTTGAGAGTAGGGATTATCTTTTGCCTTTCTTTATAATCCCAGTGGTTAGCACAGTGCCTGACATGTAGCAGGTATTTAATAAGCATGCATTGACTGATTGACTGACAACCTCTTGGTTCCTCAGTTACCTTAGCTATAAAATTTAGGTAATAATGGCATCCACCTCAAAGCATGAAAAGTAATATAATTATGAATACTATTTCATATATATTGAGGAGAATATGAATTAACATCATTTTATAAAAAGAAAATATCAAATCCCAAGCAAGAAAATAGATTTTAATCTCCATTTATAATGTCATAGTTAGCACAAATTAAAGTAACTAAATTTGGGTAGAATTCTAATTAGTTGATTTTAGTTCTGGTCTCAATCAGGTTTTTTAACCTCTCTTGCTTCAGTTTTGTATTTTTTTCAATCTGTAAACTTAGGTTAACTGTTTTACACCCTAAAATAGCAGCTCAGATCAACATATTTTCCTTAGCAACAATCCAGTTAGTTGGGAGGTACAGATATTATGTACATTTTACAAAAGAACTTACTTGTTTAGGGTCATATATGTAATAAGTATCTGAGGCAAAATTCACATTCAGCTTTTCTGACTACTGGAGCAGCCCTCTTTCTACTCTGTCATCTTTTTTCTCTCCCTCTTTTCTTCATTCTTTCCTTCAAAGAGAGTGACACAAATGCTTTCCATTTTTTTTAAACCCTTACCTTCTGTGCATTGGCTCCTAGGTGGAAGAGTGGTAAGGGTGGGCAATGGGGGACAAGTGACTTGCCCAGGGTCACACAGCTGGGAAGTGTCTGAGGCCAGATCTGAACCTAGCACCTCCCATCTCTAGGCCTGGCTCCCAATCCACTGAGCTACCCAGCTGCCCCTGCAAATGCTTTCTAAAGGGTTATTCTAATATAGGATTAATGATGATGATTAATCTTTGAAACAACTTAACATTATATTGATCATCCTAGAAATAGGTCCACTATCTGATATATAGTTTGTTCTCAGAATTTAGTATTTTCTACTTTAAAATTATGAAAAACAAAATTCAAATAAAAATACATAATTTAACCTTTACAGTACATTTTATTAATAAAGACATATTTAAAATATTGTTCCTTACCTGTATAAAGGTGACTAAAGCTGATCAAATTCACTCTTAAGATTGGTATGATCATGGCAATTTTTTACTTATTTTCCTTTACATTGCCTCCATAATTCTTGGTTCTATTTTCTTCTAATCGGTGCATTTTCAGAATAGATTTTCTTCACCATTTCTAAAGATCCAGCTTTTCAAGTGAAAGCTTCAGAGAGTCACTTATTGACTTCCTTTCAGGCATGGTAGAGGAAATGTTACCCTTTTGGCCTTGCTCTGGTATAATACATGAGTTTCATTTTTCTTTTATTTGTTGTAACAAATTAGAATCTCTAGTAGGGCCTCCTTGGCAGATTAAGACCATATTGAAATTGAGGAGATGTTTAAAGCCTCATTACCTTTGAAAGAGGCTTAATTTTAAACATCTTTTAAAGAAAAAAGCTGTATATATAATAATTAAGAAAAATAGATTAATGACAAAAAGACTCAAATTCATCCTGGATACATTATCTCCAACTCATAATGGTGAATTGATATGCGATAGAATCTTAGATTCATTTAGGAAAAAAAAAATTATCAAGCAATATATAATCCAAACAAAAGAATCCTCTCCACTAACTCAGTGAATGATCACCCATGCTCTGCATCAAGACCTCCTGTAATATGGAACTCCCTTACTCCTAGAGGCACATAAATGATTCAGTGGATAAAGGGCCAGATCTGGAGTCAAAAAAACTTGAGTTCAAATCTCTCCTCACACAGTTACCAGCTATGTGACTCTGGATGTTGGTCTTGACCTCTGTCTGCTTTCCTGCCTTCATCAATAAAATACATGTAATAATGGCAACTAGCTTCCATAGTTGTTTGAGAATAAAATGATATAATATATGTAAAGTATTTCACAAACCTCTAGGCCAAGTATCTACTTAAATTTCTGAAAGCTCTATTGTTTGGGAGAGTCTTCATTGTTACTCTAGGTGAAATCTACCCTTCTGTAATTTCCACTCATTTAAGGAAAAAGAGATGAGAATCATATTTTCCTCATCATCCTATAAAACAATGATTTTATAAAAAAGATTAATTTTAAAATATTTAAAGCAGCTCTTTTGTGGTTGCAATAAATTAGAAATCTGAGGAATACTAATCAATTGGGCAATAGCTGAACAACAAGTCAGACAGGCATTTAACACCTTACGGTCTGTCTGGATCTCCAGAGCACTGTCCCTCGTCACTAAGCTCCGAATCTTCAATACTAACATAAAGGCCGTCTTCCTCTATGGATCAGAAAGCTGGAGAGTGACGAAAGTCAACACCAACAAACTCCAAGTCTTTGTTAATAGATGTCTACGCTACATCTTGAACATCAGATGGCCTGAAAAGATCTCCAATGCTAGTCTCTGGGAAAGAACAATCCAGTATCCCATTAGTCAGGACATAAAGAAACGTAAGTGGAGATGGATAGGACAAACGCTATGAAAACTGGAAGACAACGTAGCCAGACAAGCATTGAGCTGGAACCCTTCAGGGAGGAGGAAAGTCGGAAGACCAAAACAGACCTGGCGAAGATCTGCCGAAAATGAAACAAAAACAGTCGGAATGACATGGGCCCAGCTGGGGGAAGTTGCCCAGAACAGAGTCTGCTGGCGTGAGATGGTTGCGGCCCTATTCTCCTCTGGGAGCCAACAGGAATAATAGTAATAGTAATAGTAATAGTAATAGTAATAGTAATAGTAATAATAATAATAATAATAATTACATCATGAAAAATCACAAAGAAGATGACAAAACAATCTAAGACTTACGTGAAGAGATGTAAAGTGAAATGATCAAAGCCAGGAGAACACTATCCACAGTAATAGCAATAAAGTACAATGATCAACTTTGAATGACTTCACTATTATTAACAATGTAAGGATCCAGGACAACTCCATAGAACTCATAATGAAAAAGGCTGTCTGTCCACTGCTATAGAAAAAACAGATCAAGTCTGAATATGGATTAAAGCATGACATTCTTCATCCCATATCTTTATAAATTTTTCACTAGTGTTAAGTGAAATGTCTTTTTTCATAAGATTATGCACATGGAAATATGTATTGTATAATAGTACATGTAAAACCTAAAATATATTGCCTGCCTTCCTGTGGAAAAGGAAAGGATGAGAGAGAAGGAGATAACACGGATCACAAAATGTCAGAAAAAGATTATTAAAAATTATACTGACATGTAATCTGGATTTTTTTAATTTTAAAAGAATGATGAATTTTGTGGAAGAAGACTTAGTTTTTCATTCTGGCTCTGCTGACAACTATGTGATCCTGAGTAAGCCACTTGATATCTCTGAGTCTTGGTTTCTTTATTGGTTAAGCAAAGACATTAGACTAAATTACCATTTAAGTCTCTTTTAGTTCGAAATCTATGATCCTACCTATTATTGTGAAAGTTTAAATAAACATTTAGTATTGACGATAGAACTAGCAATTTTAATTATTAACATTTTTGGTGATAAACATATGTATACAACACATATACACATAAATATATGAAATTCACATTTATTATATTGAGCTACATATCTCCCCCTTTCAACTTCCACAAATTGGGGCAAATTCTGATATTTGGAGCTTCCTGGAATAATTTAAATCCCCCTTCTACAGTGTCTTTCAATTATTTAACACATATTTACTTACTGAAATTTTCTTCCATGTAACTCCATATCTTTGTTATTTTAATTACATATTTTTTTTATTTTTTCCAGATTATATCCATATAATTTTTGGTAATAATAACAATATAATTTTAATATTATCTCACTCTCACCTCTAACCCTTCCGTGAGAGGACAGGTAATATGATATAGATTATATATATTTTGTCATATAATACATATTTCCATGTTTGTCACATTGCAAAAGAATACACATGTTCCTTACACTAGAGAAAAGTTAATCTAAGAAATAAAGTAAATAATGGTACATTTAAATTTGCATTTGGACTACATCTCTTCCTTCTATGAAGGTAGATTATCCTTTTTTTTGTTATGTCTCTTAGAATTGTCCTGGATCCTTGCCTTTTTGATAATATGATTAATTCACACTTGAACATCATACATCAAATGCTCTGACTGTTAAAGTGGTTCCAAGAAAGGCTGCTTGACCACTTCTTAGGTATATTAGGGAAAGAATTCCAACATTAGGAGGGAGGAAGTACTAGAACCGTGATGGTGAATCTATGACATGCATGTCAGCACTGACACACGTAGCCATTTTCAATGATACATGGAGAAGTTTGGGGCCGCATGCCAAGGATGAAACATTTGCTGTAGTGTAGTGTAGACACTCTGCACCGAAGGTCTGTAGGCCAAAACAACAGAACTCCAGCAGAGCATCTAGTTCTGGCACTTCTGGGCCATTAGGGACCTTTGACCTCACTTCCGGCCAGGGGAGCAGGGAGCAGTGGGATGCCAGGATGCCGTGGGGGACGCATCTCTGGGGGCCCCGTGATCGCCATTGCCTGCAACCACATAACCGCAGCAACCATCATCCAATCTTCTGTTCTGGGGTGTCCTGGATTTCTAATGGACCATCGTTACTGACATAAGTGAGGGGGAGGCAGGGAGAGGCGAGGGCCTGTGCTACAGGTGCCATTTCCTGCCATTAGAAATAGAGGCTGCCATCTTAATTTACACAAGGAGCGCCATCTTGCAGCATAGTGCAGACTCCATTTCACCACTATTACTGTTGTGCATCCTTATTAACCCCTATTTCTGCTTATTAACTCTGCCATTTCCTAAAAGACAGTTACGTGTGCCATCTTGTGGTCAATTAGGCTAGTTAACCCCTAATTGCCTGCAGAGCTAATGGACTATCTATAATTCTATCTTCTATCACTGCCTCCCTGATGGAGAATCCAAAAAATAAAAAAAATAAAAAATAAAAAAAAACAAGGTTAAGTAAAGGAGTCGTAGTGGCAGTAGCCAACCCTTTCAAGAGACATGGACCAAGATGTAGGGCATTATAGGAAAAAAATGGCTGAACATTATGCATTCTATGTACTGAAATGGTAGTAAGCAGAACATGGAATATAAATAGACATTTTGAACCTAATCATTTCCAGCTGTAGAAAAAAAGTGAGGATGAAAGGAAAGAATGCATTTCTAAGTTGGTATACCTTTATAAGAGCCCATCGAATTCCATCTTTAAATTTGTAAAAGGCTCTACAAATTTAACATCTGCAAGTTTGATCATTGCTCACTCCATAGCTCAGCATGGAAAAGCACTCAGTGAGGGAGAATTTATTGAAGAAACTCTCCTAAGATGTGCACTAGTTCTATTTCATGATATGCGGAATAAAGATACAATTATTAAGAGAATATATGAGTTACCACTCAGTAGAAATAACATAAAAGACTGAATAATGAGACTGAACACAAACGTATAACATCAATTAAAGAGAGACATAAATAATTGTAAATATTTTTTGATCTCTCTTGAAACTACTGATGTCACATCACATGCTCAGTTGACCATTATTGGTGGATATTTTAATGGTCTCACAGTGAGAGAAGAGTTGATAAAGTTAGTATCAGTGCCAACTAGTACATCAGGAAGCAAAATATATAAAGCTGTTATACAAACATTCCATGACCTAAGCATGGATATCTCTAAAATTGTGTCAGTGATGACAGATAGGGCACCAAACATGGTAGGGAAAAAAGTTGGATTTGTCAAATTGTTTATGGAAGCTATTGGACATCTGATTGTGCCTTTTCATTGTATTATCCATCAGGAGGCTTTATGTGCCAAGGCAGGATTCACCAACTTAAACGATGTAATGTCAATTGTTACAAAAATAGTTAATTTAATAGTTGCTCACCCCTTTCACAAGCGAGAATTTTCTGTGCTTTTATTGGAGGTTGATTCCACCTACAGTGGACTGCTAATGTACAATAATGGAAGATGGCTGAGCCAAGGCAAAGTTCTTGAGCACTTTGTCGAGTGCTTTGAAGAAATTAAGTTATTTCTTGAGGATAAGGATCTAGGAAACTTTCCTCAGCTCAATGATGATAAGTGGGTCAACACCCTGATGTTTTTTACTTATTTCTCTATTCATACTAATGAACTGCATTTAAAGTTATAAGGTTTTGGCAAAAGTATTAATGTTATGTTTGGATACATAAAACCTTTTGAAATTAAACTTAAAATTTTCAAGCAAGATGTAGAAACTAAAAATTATAAGTATTTTACTCGAGTAACAAAGTATTTTGAGAAGGCCAGTGAAGCTGTACAAAATTAAATGGAGCTCTTGCATATAAAGTACAAGCATGTTTTAGACTTGTTACTTGATCAGTTCAGTGATAGATTTAATCAATTTAAAAGCTTAGAATAGACCTTGAAAATAATTAAGTATCCTGATGTAGTAGTCTACAATTGTTTGGAATTAAATGGTTTCCAATGGATGCAAATTGATGATTTGGAGATGCAACTTGCAGAATTTCAAGACAGCATTTGGGTTCAGGTGTTTGTCAACTTGAGGTTTCTCTTGAGAATCTGGAAAGGTGCCGCTTGGAGAATCAAGAGAAGTGCCACTACGATCAGGAAATTTGGAATCCCTAGAACCGATTACCAGACACTTTTAGTACCCTGAAAAGTATAGCAATGGCTTTACTCACAATTTTTTCCTCTACATACTTTTGTGAGACCTTATTCACAGCGTTAAATAATATCAAAACAAACAAAAGAAATAGATTGACAGATGAAGTTAGTAGCATTTGCTTGGGTTTGAAGTGTAGAACCTTAGTAGCTAAATGAATTTTCATTAGCCAATGAAATTCAGCAACAAAAAAGTCTCTAATAGGCAGGTTAGTTAAAAAATTCCTCTCCCTCTCACTTATCTTAGTTCATGATACCTAACAAAAATTAAATAATATCAAGACCAACAAAAGAAACCACTGACAGATGAACAAAGAAGTCACTAAGTAGGTAAGTTAAATAATTAGTTTTTGGTGTACTAAATACAATTATATATTACAATGATACATTTTTGTTATTTAAACTATAAATATCATGAAATTATGTTTTTTTTTCTTGAAGTGACAGACTACTTGAGTTACACTTGGTTTTCTGGTGAATTTTGATACGCCAAGCTCAAAAGGTTGCCCATCACTGGACAACTTTGAGGTGATAAGGGCTGAAACCCTTTGTGATTGGTATCTTCAATGTTTGACTAAGAGCAATGTTTTGGCATTCTATTTTCCTAGATCCCTTCTTCTTCCCCAACCCTTTCCAAAGAAGTTATATGATGGCCAGGGCCAAACCTGAATTTTTCTATCATTAATTCCTGACCTCTGTAGTTATTTGTTAAGCTTTGGTTTCCCACTCTCTAATGATGGGAGATGACAGAATAGAAATTTGCATTTGATCAAAATGAATTTGATTCCCTCTGTTTTCTTTATGTATCCTTCATTATTTGAGTGTCATGACCAGAGAAAAAGTCAAATGTTGGATAAATGAAGGAGAAAGAGAAGCTTACAAGAATGGATTAAGTGAAACTCAACATTGCTTTTAATTCAAAAATGTTTCTTTCTGGATATTAAACATTATTCAGCATCAGCAAAACTGATATCCTCAGAGGGGAATAGAGGATTTAAGAGTTCAGATATTGAACAGCCAGAGAGAAAGGAAGCATTCCAAATTGATGGAGTCTACTTTTTGACCAAAATGTAGACAAAAGTGTCAATAGGAGAAAGTCTGGCTTAAATTTATATAATGCATCCCTTCTTAAATTTATTTCAAAGCATTTTCATTATCTTTTATTCATCCTAAAGAATGGTTCATTGTCATTCTAAAAGGACATCTACAGAAATAAACACAAGTGGGAAAGTAGGAGAATTAATTAAAATAACTAACAAAACAGAATAAGGTAATGACCCTTTGTAATCATCAAAGTAGCAGATGATTCAGTTCTTTAAATTAAAGCAAGTGCTCAGCTCTCCTAAAAAAAATTCTAGGTAATTAAATAGGTTTTGTAGTTTGGTCACTTTGACTGTAATCTTGCTGATTTGGGTGGTATTTTATTAATGATATCTCAGGGGAAAATTGCAGTAGCTTGAAAATTAATGAAATATTAATAACTAACAACCAAAGAGACACAAGGATATCAGCAAAAGAGAAATCCAAACCACATTCCTTAAATTTAGTATATTTTTTGTTCCCTTAAAGGTGGAATGTCTACCTTTTTATTTCCTCCAGTGCCTAACTTGGTAGTTAATGTATTGAAAGTGTTTAATAATAAAAGATCTGGTGAGTATACTCACCATAGAACAGGAAAGGAGCACTATAATGGAAGTATACACAAAAGTACATTAAGATTTTAGGACCTACAAGACATGATTACTGCCTTCTGAAATGTTTTCAGGTTGCATATGTTCTAAAATATTTATAGCAGCTCTCTTTGTGGTGGAAAATAACTTGAAATTGCAGGGATGATCATCAATTGGGGAATGGTTGAACAAGTTATGATTATTATGGCAGTTGCCAAAATACCACAAATTATTTGATGAATCTGAAAAAAGGAGCCTTAGGAATAAAATATTAGCTTGGGTTGGAGGTAATCTGAACTCAGTTTTGTGACCTAAGAAAGTAGCCAACAGGAGAGATTCCTCTTCTGTTTCTAACCACTGTGCGTTATGGAAGAAGAACTCTGAATCCTTTTATGTTGGAATTTGAAATATTGAGATGATCACATGAACTCCTGCAACTTTTCACAGAAAGCCATTTTCTCATTCATTTTGCTTCAGCAGACATTGTGGCCCCCAAGTATATTGGCCTTGGTTAAGTTCTAGTCCCTGGCTCTGACAGGAAATAGCTTTGTGTCTGTTACTATCTCTAAGTCTCAGTTTTTTCACCTGATTCCTAAGGTTCTTCTCATATATACCATGATATGACTATATACTACATTGACTATATGACTTTTACTTGATCACCCCATAACTATTAAGAAAAATCATCATAAATAATCTAAAACTTTTTTTTTCATTTTAGTTGATCATTTACACAGCTCAGCCTCAATGCTAGCATTAGGTCAAATTTATATAGCTAGAGAAGGAAATGGTAAATATTCCAGGATCTTTACCAAGAAAAACCTAAATGGGGTAGTGAAGATTTGGACATGACTAAAATGATTGAACTATAACAACATATAGCACTTAACAATTTAAAAACCACTTTCCTCAGAATGATCTCAGAAGCTAGGAAATGTCTATTATTATGCCTCCTTCACAAATAAAGGAAATCAAACTTAGAGGGGGTAAAATAGTTGATCCAAGATCATGTTCCAGGACTAGGACTTGAACATAGATTATCTTTAAAACAAACCCTTAACTTTCCATCTTAAAATCAAAATCAACAATGGATATTGATTCCAAGGCAGAAAAAGAAGAGTGCTAAGGGCGAGGCAATGGGCATTAAGTGACTTGCTCAGGGTCACACAACCAGGAAATGTCTGTGGCAATACTTGAACCTAGAATCTCTTATCTCTAGTACTGGCCATTTATCCACTGAGACACCTAGGTTTCCCCTAAACCCAGGTCTTCTAACTGTGATTTTAGAGCTTTGGCTACTTCTTCCTTGGATGCTGAATTCCAGTTCTTCTTCCCTAGAGCTACCTTTTAATCATAATTGAAATTATCTTTGCCCACTAGTGAGCACTTATGTCATTTTGCTTCATGATATTTTCAAGGGGGTAAAGTTGTCACATATAATGGAAAAGTTTGAAATCAGCAAGTCTGATCCATACACAAAAGGAGTCTTCACTTGAACATACCTGACAAGTGATATCCAACCAGCCCCTGATTGAATCTCTGAAGCCACATGGTCCAATCAAGACCTAAATAAGAATCTTCAATGCCATATTTCTTACAAGGGATCATACCATCTTGACAGCCATACTTTTTCCCAACTATAAGCATAGTGGATTCAAGTTATATGCATATCTCTTCTTTGTAGTTTTCTCATATAATAATTATAACTGAGGACAAGTTTCTTAACATTTTGAGGACATGGGCCCTTTGGTAGTCTGGTGAATTTTTTTTTCAAATAATTGGAAGAAACTGCTAAATTTCAGTTAAGGATTAGGGATTTTTTTTGCATATAAGTTAATCAGTTCCCTGAAATTTATCCATAGAACCCTCCAAAGCCTGTGGAACCCAGATTAAGAAACTCTGCTCCAGGTTTATAACATCCATTTTACCCTATTGACATCATCAAGAAAAATAAATTTAGAAAGGGTTGGAAGGAGGCAAAAAAAAAAAGTAAACACAGGAAATGTTCCTCTGCCATATTCAGGTAGTTTGGTGGGGTTATTTCCTGCTGTTTGACTTTTAAATGTGCTGACCTGCTGGTAAGCAAGAACGGCCTTTCAGATAAACATGCCCTAGAAAGACAGAGAATGTTTTCCACTGAGTAAAACTATCACAAATTGCTTTTCTGCATATTGGGCATCTAGTTTCTCTCTGATAGCTTGGGGATTCTATGCTCATAACTCAGAACATATTACCAGAGGCCCAGGGTTTCAGAACAATTAGTGTTTCCTTTTTCAAGTATGCTTGGGATGAAAAGCTTCATTCCTGTGTCAGGCTCCTGTCCTGCCCTCTGTGTATGCATGTACATTTGCACGCACTCAATGGAATTATTAGGCATATTGAAAAATAAGACATTGACAACATTTTCTCTATAGATATTATACCTCTTCTCCCTCTAGTACCTTGTATAGTCCTGTATATTGAGATTTGTGATGTGGAAATGTTCCTACAAACTAGACATTAATTATAACAAGATCAAATGCTGGGGATTTACAGCAGTACTAATGATGTGGAAGAATTTAGCTTTTTTTTATTTTTAAGTTTTTTTCTCCAGTTTGGGAGAATATTTTTTAGCAAGCATGAAGAGATATTTTTAGTTGAGAGATTAATTCATAATTCATTCATGAATAATCATTAAAGCAAATGATTAAAATGTATGTCTAACTTCAAAAAGAATAATCTTTTAAAGTTGTATTTATTTAGTCTATTTTGTGAATCTCCTCTGTTGTCCAGCTCACTGAGCCTTATCTACATGTCCTCTTGTCACCCTACAATTGATATATCTGAGTCCAACACACATGTCGAGCATAAATTTTCTTCAGGCAAATACATCTAACCTTATGAATGAATGCTAGGTACGTGGTTTAGTTCTGCTTTCAAGGAAGACCCTTTCTTTCTCAAATTCATCTTAATAGTACTAGAACCTTCCCTGATTCCTTCCCAAATACTCAGAATGAAATCTCTTGTTAAACTTTCAATCATCCCTCTCTACTTCTCAATATATTTAGATGCAATTAACCTCTCTCATACCTCAGTAAGTCCCCTTCTCTCTACTCACCCTTTCACAAGCCTAGTTCAAGCCATCATTATGTCTCCCCTTAACTATTACAAAAGCTCCTACCAGCATAGCACATAGTACATGCTTACTAAATATATGTTAATTGATCTCTTTCCTCTAATCTCTTTTCTAAACAATCTTTCCCAAATCTGCCACAATGATCTTCTTGAAACAAAGATGGGATTATTTCACTTATATTATTGATGACTTTCATTTTTATCCCCCTTAAAGGAAAAAAAATAAGACTCCTTAGCTTGGCATTGGGAGCCCTTCACAGTCTTACTCCAGATCATTTTTCAAACCTTATTGGGACCCATATACTGACTGTATTTTAGTCAAAATGGTCCAGGAACTAGCTTGTATCACTATATTCTTTATTTTTATATGGAGATTACAGGAAATGGATGCAGAAAAATTAAATGCCTCTGTATCCTTATTATATCTACTTCTTGAATTAGGGCAAATTTTTGTTATATTTATTCAGTAATTAATTTTAGCTTTTAACAATATTAACAATAATATCAATAATTTCTTGTTCAATGCTGAAATTCAGTCTACTATGGTATACTACTTCTTATGCATTATTAATAATATGAATTTCATTAGGAAGTATGAATAAAGGTGATGTTCCTTAAAAATATACTTGTAGGGGAAAGAAATTGGAAATTATGGGGATGTCCATCAACTGGGGAATAGCTGAAGAAATTATAGTATATGATATTTGGAATATTATTGTGCTATAAGATATGATGAACAGGATGATTTCAGAAAGAGCTGAAAAGAATGAACTAATACATGAACTGATATAGAGTGAAATAAAGAGAAGCAGAAGAACATTCTACACAGTAACAGCAATATTGTTGGATGATCAACTGTGATATACTTAGGTACTCTCAGCAGTACAATACTCCAGGACAGGTCTGAGGGACTTGACAAATAATGCTCTCTACCTCCAGAGAAAGGACTGTTGGATTTGGAATGCAAGTCAAAGCATGTAATTTTTCACTTAAGTTTATTTGAGTTGGGGTTTTTTTTGAGGTTTTGGTTTTATATGAGTATTATCTTACAAAAATGAACAATATGCAAATATTTTTGCATGATAATACATGTATAACCCAGATCAAATTGCTTGCAAGTCTGGGAAAGTGGGGGAGGGGCAAAGGAGGAATTTGGATCATATGCCTTTGGGAAACTGATGTGGAATATTGTTATTACATGTAATTGGTAAAATAGTACATCTTTACAAAATGAAACAATATATTTAATTTTAAATATTTCTCAATTACATATATAAATTTATAATCATAAATTTTGAGTTCTAAATTCTCTCCCTTTATTCCAATGTATTCTCCATCTTGAGAAAGCAAGTAATTTGATTTTCATTATACATATAAACTCATACAAAATATAATTGCATATTAGCTTTGTTGCAGAAGGAAACACAAACAAAAAATGAAAGAAGAAAAATAAAACTTAACAAAATATGCCTCAATCTGTATCCAAAATTCAAGAGTTCTCTCTCTAGAAGTGAATAGCATTTTTTTTATCAGATGTCTTTTAAAATTGTCTTCGATAATTTTTCTGTAGCTAATTTTTTCACAGTTGATCATCATTAAAATATTGCTGCTACTTTTTACAATGTTCTACTGGTTCTGCTCATTTCAATTTATATGTTTTCCTGGTTTTCCTGAAACTATATTGTTCATTATTTCTTATAGCACGGTAATATTCTATCTCAATGTGTTGAGGCATTCCTTAACTGATGGGCAACCCCGTAATTTTCCAATTATCTGTCATGGCAAACAGAGAATCCATATATTTGAACAAAAAGGACCTTTTTCTCTTTCCTTTGATCTCTTTGGGATACAGACCTAGTAGTGGTATTGCTAGGTCAAAGGGGTTACAAGGTTTTATAATCTTGTGGGTGTGATTCCAAATTGTTTTCTTTAATGGTTGGATTAGTTGGACTAATTCTTCATTATTCATTAGTGTCGCAATTTTTCAGTATACTTTCTAGCATTCATCAATTTCCTTTTCTGTTGTTAGATAATATAAGTAAGAAGTGGGTTCTCAGGTGTTTTAAATTGTATTTTCTAGTCCTTAGTGATTTAGAGCATTTTTCATTTGGCCATCGATAGCTTTAATTTTTACTTATAAAAATTATCATCTTGGGTAGACTTCCCTGTTTTATTTTATTGGCTCATTCTACCTAGGACCCATTAATATTTTTTCTATAGTTCTGACTTCATTTGTGTGGAAGGTGCAATTTTATATCTGCAGATATCTTAAATGGAACTTCTCTTTTTGTCTCTTGTTGCTGGGTTTTGTCGGGAGTATATAGAAATGTTAATGATTTATGGTGATTATTTTATATACTGAAACTACTTAAGTTATGAATTGTTTCATCTAGCTTTTTCAGTATTTCTCTAGGGTTTTCTAGATATACCATCAGATCTCTTGCAAATGATGATTCATTCCTTATTGTCTATTTTTTCCTTCAATTTATTTTTTCTCATTTTATTGCTATATCTACTTTTCCTTATACAATATTGAAAAATATTGGTGATAATGGACAACATTGCTTTACCCCTGATCTTACTGTGAAGGCTTCAAGTATATTCTCATTTTAGATAATGCTTGCTTTCAGTTTTAGATAGACACTACTTATTACTTTAAGAAAGGGTCCATTTATTCCTATGCTTTCCAGCATTTTTAAGAGGAATGAGTGTTGTATTTTATCAAAGCCTTTTTCTACATATCTAGAATTAGTCATCTATTTTTTGTTGTTTTTGTTATTGATCCGGTCAAATATGTTGATAGTTTTCCTATTATTGAAACAGCCCTTCATTCTGGGTATGAATTCTACGTGGCCATAGTATATGATAATTATGATATAATGCTATAATCTCTTTGCTTGTACTCTATTTAAAATGTTTGCATCAGAAATAAAAGAATCTAGAACAACTCCAGGACTCATAACAAAAAGACTATTATACGAATACTATTATACAAAGAACTGATGAAGTCTAAATGCAGATTGAAGTATGCCATTTTTCACTTGATTTGCTCCATAAACTTTTCTATTGTGTAATTGATATATGTCTTCTTTCACAATATGATGAACATAGATACATGTAATATATAATAACACATGTACAACCTATATCATATTATCTAACATCCTGGGGAAGGGTGAAGGATGGGAGAGATGGAGAACAAGGATCTCAAAATGTTAGAAAATTATTAATGAAAATTGTGTCAACATGTAATCTGGAAAATTTTTTTAATGTTTCATCTTTAATTAAGTAGATTTTTCTATGGTTTTCTCTCTGTTTTTGTTCTCCTTAGTTTACATATCAAAACCATATTTGAGTCATAAAAGGAATTTGGTAGGATTACTTTTATACCTGTTTACCTGTTTTTTCAAGTAGTTTATATATTGAGTTTAAATGTACTTTAAAATGTTTGTTAGAACTTACCTGTAAATGCTTCTAGTCCCAGGATTTTTTCCAAGGAACTGATTTATATTTTATTCAGTTTCTTTTTTACATGTTTATACAAATAAAAAATATTTTCTGACATTTTGCCATGTTTTCTCCCTCTCTTCCACCATCACACAGATAGTAGGTAATATGATATGTTTTCTGTGTATTACCATATATTACATATTTCCAAGGTCATCATGTTGTGAAAAAAGGCATTATTTACACTAGTGAAAAATTCATTGAGGAAATAGAGTGAAAAATGGTGTGCTTTAATCTGCATTTAGACTGTCAGTTCCTTCTGTGGTGGTAGATAGCCTTTTTCACCATGAGTTCAGTTTCTTTTTCTACGATAGGGTTGCTTGTTCTATTTCCTCTTCTGTTAATCTAGGCAGGTAAAACTTTTATAAAAATTCATCTACTTTACTTAAATTTTCAGTTTTTCTGGCATATGGCTGGGTAAAATAACTCCCCATAATTGCTTTGATTTCATCTTTATGCACCATTCTAGCTGTCAAATATTGCTAAAATCATAGAACAGGACATCTGACTACCACAATTAAAAACCTTCAATAGTTCCTTGTTGAATCTTGGATAAAATGATATTACTCCCACTACTCTCAACCCTCATTTTAAGTCCCCTACAGTCTAACTATAACTTATCGTTCCAGCTTTATTACCCTTCATACTCAGTATTTTCCTGCTTAACTTGCCTACTTGTAAGAATTTCTGAAACTTGGAAATTTCTCCACCCATCTCTAAGCTGTTGAACATTCTGTTCTATATCTACACCTTTACCTCCAACTGTCTCTGCCTTCTTTCAAAATAAAGCTCAGGAGTTACCTCCTAACTCAAAACATTTCCTGATTTTCCTTGTCTTCTGTGTTCTTTTCCTCTACACATTAACTTGTAGTTGCTTACATATACCTATATTATTTTCTACCCATAGAATATAAAATCTCTGAGGACAAGGATTGTTTGGTTAAAGTTTTGCATACTTAGTGTTGAACACTGGGAAAATTTAGAGACCAGGCTTGTTATTTTGTTGGTAGTGGAAACAGTCAGGAAAGGAAACTACCACTCTCAAATCAAGTCTCCACATTCTCTATAATTTTTTTAGAGAATTGCCTAGAGACAAAGTGGTTTATTGAAGTAGAGTCACATATAATGTATCAGAAGTAGAACTTGAACTCATATCTTCTTGTCTTCAAAGCTATTTCTCTATGAATTGTCCCATACTGCTTCTCATGTAGTGATAATAAAGCTTTGTTGAATTATTTGTTGAAGAGAAGAAAGAAGTATATATCATACCAAGAGACTAGGAATAAAAAGAACAAGAATTGGAGTCTCAACCAGAAATAACAAATGATGAGAAAAGCACATATAATTATTAGATGATTGATCATTTTTTCTCAGATGTACTACTTTAAATGATAAGAAAGCATTGAGCTTCTCAAGAACATCAAATTTCTGACCTTTAGTGTTCATCTTTTTTGTTGCCAAAGCTCACATAAAGTGAGTTGTATCTAATCCTTGAGGGTATGGGAAATTCTGCATTGTTTGTTTGTTTCAAACAGAAAATATGTTGTCTACTGTGTAAAAACAAGACTAGCCCTGAATGGAATTGTGAAATATTTGAAGTTTTACAGGATGTTGCCTCTTGTGGACCCTGCCACAAGCATTCAGGGCCTTAGGAGATCTCTGATTATTTCTGTTTCCCCAAAGGAGCCTGAGCTGTCCCTCCTTAGGCAAGATGTATGTGAGAATTGCTCCTTTTTGACAATCAACTCCCATTCCTTTAGGGTCCCTTCTACCATTTGCTTGGCTACTGTTTATTTTGATAACAAATCTTTGTCAATATAGTAATCTGTTGTTACCTTGCCAAAGTAATAGGTTCTCTTTAGGGACTTTTGGAAACAATGCCCAAGTGAAAGCATGAATCAAAGAACAACAGCACTTAGGAAGCTTCCCTTACCTAGGAATGTTTGTGGGCAAATGTGTAAAGGGGCTGCATTTCAAATTGGTAGCCCCTGCTTCAAATGCTAGCTGCATCTTTTAATAAGGTGAAGTTGTGAATGTCCCTTAAATTCTTTGGGTTTATTTCTTCAAGTGTAAGGGTGGGGTGCATGTTTTAACATTGTTGGAATTCAGATTAAAAAGAGGAAAACAAATAACCTTTGAACCTAACGAGAGGAAGACCACACTGAAAAGAAAATTGAAAAGAAGAGGAAAGGGGATAATGGATATAGAAGTATAGTAGAAAAAGACCAGATTGTTAGGAGTTAGGAATGTGAGGTCAGAAGACATGGCTGGTCTTGGTGATCCCCTAAAATGGGGGCTTGGGGAGAAATTAGTCAATGAGAAGAAGAGTCCAGAGGGTGGAGGATATCTCCAGGGTATTCAGGGATAGAGTGAACTTCCAAGGTGAAGAATTGTCTGTAACAATAGAGAAAATGTAGGGTATCAAGAGTGTAGCTTGGTGAGCAATAATATCTCTACTCTGTAGTCATTTTCCTATCACAAGCTCCTCAAAATTTTTCATTTATATATCTCTAGTGCATTAAGCCTTTGTATACATGCGCACACATACCAACATATAATGTACATATGTACATATACATACATGCTATATGTTTATATTACATAGATGTATATTGTGTAACAAATGTATTATATGGCCTGTTACATATATCGAATATTATATAAAATATTATGCATAATTTCTAAAAATTTGGAAAATTATTGGAACATAGTTTAGAACTATTACAAATATTAGGATTCATTTGCTACAATTGCCCTCATTTTACCAATGAAGAAATTATATCCAGTGAAGTTTTAATATACAAAAGTTCCTCTAAGTAGGAAATTGGCTAGATGTGAGTTATCTCATACATTAAACTTCATGATGACAACTGTCTATTATGTACATTTTATAACTTTAAAAAAACCAAGTTTAGTTCTTTGCACATTGTAGGTGCTTAATAAATGTTTCTTGAATTAATTTGAATAGTACCTAGCAGCATTGCCCTGGATATAATAGGCATTTAATAAATATTTATTAAATTAAATTAATTTTAAGAAAAGACTGAAATGCTCTGGCAGAGAAGGGAAAAGGGATTGTTCGGTAAGTAGAGTTTTGAGTGTCCTTCAAATCATAGTCAGTCTCATAGTCAGCTACTGACTTCACCTACACATCGATCCAACTATAAGATTTAAAGTGATGTTATTGCTGTTGATAGGAACACAGGACTAGTTCGAGGGAACAGTAATAATTAAACTGATCTTTCCAGTAATCTGGAAAGCTTCCAAGACTAGAAGTAGAATGTCTTTAGATGCCTAGAAAGAAGCATTGTTTCATACCTTTCACTGGGTCTTGGTTATGAGTGTAGTCACCCTTTTGGCAGGCTTGGGTTTTCTCAGTATCATTTTTGCAGTTGTAGACATGCATAGATTCAGGACATCTAACATTTTTGTCCTTATGGACGTGTGATCTTTTAGGAAAGTGCAACCATTTTACCATTGAAATTAGTCACCCCATATTTAAGAAGGTATGCCTTCAGTTGCAGAAGTAACTGTTTCTTAGGGACAGACTTTCAAGAGAAACTTTCTTGTACTCATAATATCCTATGCCCTTGGGACATGACATGACTATGTATTTATAACAAAAAGATGGTTATTTTTAATCTTCTGTAACACTATATCATAGAATAATTTTAGAATACAGATTTGATAGTAATTTATATTCATAAGATCCTTACAAGTTGGCCTTCAACTTAGTGTGAGCAGTAAACTGTCTATAGATCTTGTCACTCTATTGTTTTTAGCTTTTATACTGATCTCAAAATAATATGTTTTACTAAGAAACAATTTTAAGACTTAAAAAAGAGGAAATGTGATTCTTCTTCAAAAAACTCATTTTTGAAATGTTCATGAAATGTGGATTTTATGATAGTATATCAATTATGCCAGTTATAATTGTATGCAAGTCAAAAAGTATCAGGACATTACATAGCCATGATGATAGGTCATGTCTCATCAGAAAAGAAATAATATTCTTATCCAAATTAGGATAAGGATTCATATTTATATAAATCTTTAAAGTTTATAATGCACTGTTATAAGTCAGAGGGAAAACTGCTCATGTCAATGGTTTGTCAGCACAGTAAGTGAAATGACTCAAATAACAATATATTTCCTATTTAATGTTCTAAACTTATAAAATATATTCCATCTGGTATTGAGAAAATAGCATTTAAATACTCTGAAACAAACTGCTAGGAAAATTGCAAAACAGTATGTCAAAAATTAAGTATAGATCAATATCTCAAATTCTATACCAAGACACAGTCAAAATGGGTAGATTTAGACATAAGGTAGAAATTATAAGTAAATTAAAGGAACATAGAATAGTTTATCTGTCAGGTCTATGGAGAAGAGAAGAATTTATGACCAACCAAGAGACAGAAAACAGTACAAAATATAATATGAATAATTTTGATTATATTAAATATTTTTATGAAGACAAACTAATGCAATCAAGATTAGAAGAAAAACCACAAATGGGGGGGTTATTATATTTTATTTTAAGTTTATTTATTTAATTGATTAATTTAGAATATTTTTCCATAGTTAAATGAACCATGTTCTTTCCCTCCCCTCCTTCCAATCCCCTCCCATATCCAACAAGCAATTCCACCTGGTTTTACATGTGTCATTGATCAGGATTTATTTCCATATTATTAGTATTTGCTCTAGGGTGATTGTTTAGAGTCTGTATCCCCAATCATATCCCCATCGAACCATGTGATCAAGCAGTTGTTTTTCTTCTGTATTTCTACTCCCACAGTTCTTTCTCTGCATGTGGTTAGCATTTTTTCTCATTAATCCCTCAGAATTGTCCTGGATCATTGCATTGCTGCTAGTAGAGAAGTCTATTCAATTGTGCCACAGTGTATCAGTCTCTGTGTACAATGTTCTCCTGATTCTGCTCCTTTCGCTCTGCATCAGTTCCTGGAGGTCATTCCAGTTCACATGGAATTCGTCCAGTTCATTATTCCTTTGAGCACAATAGTATTCTATTACCAGCAGATACCACAATTTGTTTAGTCATTCCCCAATCAAAGGGCATTCCCTAATTTTCCAATTTTTTGCCACCACAAAGAACGGGGGTATACATATTTTTGTATAAGTCTTTTTCCTTATTATCTCTTTGGGGTATAAACCCAGCAGTGGTATGGCTGGATAAAAGGGCAGGCAGTCTTTTAACATCCTTTGGGTGTAGTTCCAAATTGCCTTCCAGAATGGTTGAATCAATTCACAACTGAATGGGGGTAGTTTTAAACAAATTTGTCTGATAAATTTCTTATTTCTCAAATATATAAATAAGTCACATTTAAAATAATCCAAGTCATTCCCCAAATTAACAATTGGTCAAAGTATATGAATAGGCAATTTTTATATGTACAAATCAAAGCTATCAATAATCATATGAAAAAATGTTCTAAATCCCTCTTGATTAGAGAAATGCAAATTAAAACAACTCTGAGGTACCACCTCACACCCATCATATTGGCCAATATGTCAGTAAAGGAAAATGATAAATATTTAAGGGGTTGTGGCAAGATTGTGACACTAATGATTGCTGATGGAGTTGTGAACTGATACATCATTTCTGGAGGGTTATTTGGAATTATGGCCAAAAGGGTATAAAACAATGCATAACCTTTGATCCAGTAATACCCCTGGTAGATCTGTATCCAAAAGAGATTTTTTTAATGGGAATAGACCTGCTTGTTCAAAAATATTTATAGCTACTCTTTTTGTTGTGGTAAAGAATTGGAAACTAAAGGGATGCCCATCAATTAGAGGATGAACAAATTATGATATGTGATGGAATACTATTTGCTGTAAGGAATGAAGAACAACAGAAAGAGCTGCAAAGACCCACATGGACTGATGCACAATGAAATAAGCAGAAATGGGAGAATATCCTACACAGTTTACAGCAATATTATGGAATGATCAAATATGATAGACTTAGCTACAATTGGCAATACAATGATCCAGGACAATTCTAATGGCAGCAAGCAATATTATCTTTCAGATTTCTTTGCATAAAGTCAAGTTTGTATAATGCAAATTTAAGTCAAATGAGAACTGTCTTTAAAGGTTTAGAAATCCTCATTGCCCTATAAAAGGGATTTTTGTTCTGATATTGATGACTTTTCCCTCCCCATGTGAGAGATTCCTTTGACATGCAAGTATTTTGATGAACTATAAATCTTGCCTGACCCAAAGTATCCTCTTTGCCCCTTTGACCAATCTGATGTTGATTGATAGCAAATTTATTTTGCTCACAGGATGCCTGTGTAGCCATTCATTTTCTCTAGGGAACTATGATATTAGAGAATGAGATATCTGCAGAGATAACAGTGAATGAAGGAAATAGTTGGAAATGAAATCCAAGACCATGCCAAGATTTGCTGAACCAGCAGCAATTAGGTGGGGCAGCTAAATGATAAAGGAATTGTTCACCAAATGGGGCCTATGTTGCTTAATAAAGGGCCAGATCACCTAATTCTTTCAACTCTAAAATAATACTTAAGGAGAAATATTTTGTAGACTAGCTCAAGAAACTGAACTTAGTCAATGTAAATTTTAAAATGTGATTCTAGATCAAAGATTTTACTTTTCTTGAAAAGTTTTATACTTTTATTGTTTAAGGAGATGGAATTATATGAAGAACACAAGAAACAAGAGTATGACATGAATAAAGCAGAAATAAGCAATAGAATCTCAAAAATATTTTGAATTTCAATGTCACAAAACAAATTTTAACATGTAAAAAACAAAGAAATAGCAATGCTTTACACATATTTCTTCAAACAAACTATTTATTCTATTATCTAGTGATTCAATAAAGTTTGAATACTCACTATTTTCATATAAAGACATTGTAGAAAACAATTAGCCTTTGACTACAGGTGGCAGAGGCACATACTGTGATTTATATCACAAAACTCTCATGAGATTCCATTAGATCTCAAGAGAATTTAAATGCATTTTAACCGCCAACTAAATAATTCCATTGCCCCAGAAAAGCTAAAAGGCAAAATAATCTATAGTAGTCATGAGCAGAACACACCCATGAGCTTTGGAAGAATACATGAGTCAAATGTATTTTAATAATATCTGACTCTTTTTTGTTTTTATTTTTTCCAAATTACATTTAGATGCAATTTTGATAATTATTTTATGACATTTTGTTATCCATGTCCTCTCCCTCTCTCAATCATATAAGCTCCTCAGAATGTCAAGCAATATGATATAGGTCAATGATGGTAAAACCTTTAGAGATGGAGTGCTGGGCCCTGCGCCCCCCCAGACTAAGTGTCATGCCTATCCCTCTCCCAGATACTGAATATCATGCTCCACCCCACCCCTGCTTCAGCCTTCCCACCTTCCCCCAGACAGAGGAGGGAGAAAGTACTCCCACTAGGCTGCTAGGCAGAGGAGTGGGTAAAATGATCAATGTTCTCAGGGGCATGGAGAGGGAGATAGGAACAGCTCCACTCTGAGTCCCTCTGTCTTTCTAATAACAAACTCTGGCAAGTAACTGCAGATGTGCTCACAGAGAGATCTCTGCATGCCTTTGTTGGCATGTGTACCATACATTTGCCATCACTGGGCTAGACAAATGAGCAAACAACAAAAAAAAGAAATTGACTATACAAAGGCACTAGGGACTCAGGGATCCAAAACATATACTCAGAATAAGATAATAATGTAAAAAAAGTTAAAAATGAAAGCTCTAAGAAAAATGTCAATTGGACAAAATCCCAAAAAGAATACCTGGAAGAGTTTTAAAGAGATAAGAGTGGTTGTAGAAATTTGGGAAAATAAATGACAGTGTGACAAGAAAAAATATTAAAAATTAAAATATTGATTAAAAGAGGCACAAAACATATTGAAGAAAATATCTTAAAAATAGAATTGACCTAATGGTAAAAAAGGCCAAAAAATGACTCCAACAAATTCAGAGGAATGGAAAAAAATAAAAGAAAATGTGATATATCTCACTGGAAAACAACTGAGGTGGAAAATATGAGGACAAAAAAAATTAAGCATTATTAGCTTACCTGAGAGGTATAACGGAAAAAGAGGCTACATATCATATTTTAAGAAATTATCAAGGAACACTGCCCCAACACCTTATATTCAAAGGGTGAAAAAGAAATTTTAAAATCTACCTATTGCCACCTGAAAGAGATATCAAAATGAAAACTACCAGGAAAATTATAGCCAAATTTTAAAGCTCCAAGGTCAAGGAAAAATTACTTCAAGTAGCCAGAAAGAAAAAATTAAAATATCATGGAGACCACAGTCAGAATAACACAAGAGTTAGCACCTTCTTATATAAAAGAAGTGGAGGGCTTGGAATATGATATTCTAGAAAGCAAATAAGTTAATATTACAATGAAGAATAATCTACCTAGCAAAACTTAACATGAACTTTCAGGGGGCTGAGGGAAATGGTAAATGGCTACTTAATGAAGAAGAGGACTTTCAAGCATTCCTGAAGAAAAAACTAGAACTAAATAGAAAATTTGACATTAAAAAATAAGACTCGAGATGCATTCCAAAATAAATATGAAAGAGAAATCATAAGGGATTCAGTAAAATTAAATTGTTTACATTCCTATATGGGAAAACGATGCATGTAACTCTTGAGAATTTTATTATTAGTAGGGCAGTTAGAAGAATTCTACCTATACATAATGCATGGATGTGAACCAATATTAGGATAATCTATCTAAAAATAAATAAGGGGGTTAAAAAGAGGGATGTACAGTGAAAGAGGGAAAGGAAGAGATAGAAAATGTTCTGACATAGTGGAGGGGAAACTTAGGAGCTAGTAGAGAATGCTCAAACTTCACTCTCATTGGAATTGATTCAAAGGATTAAGAATATACTTAGAAAGACAGAGAAATCTATCTTATCCAATAATGAATCTAGAGGGGGAAAGATAAGAAATGTGGATGGGAAAAGATAAAAGGAGGATGGATTAAGGAAAGCAGTGAAATCATAAAAAAGGACTTTTAAGAAGTGACATGATAGAAAAAGAGAAAGAAAAGGATAAACAAAAGAAAATAAGATGGAGAGAAATACATAACTGATTATGAATGAGATGAGCTTGCCCATTAAATAGAAACAAATAGCAGACTGGATTAAAATAAAAACCTGACAAAGTTGTTTTTAAGAAACATACTTTTGACATGTGGCAAATGCAAAGTTTTTTTTGCATGTGTTTTTTAAAGGGCTGCAACAGAATCTGTTACGCTTCAGATAAAGTAAAAAAAAAAATAAAGAAAGGAGTAGCAATCTTGATCTCAGGCAAAATAAAATAAAAATTGACCTAATTAAAAGAGGAAATTAGAGAAACCAAATTTTGCTGATAAGTAACATAGACAATGAAATAACATACAAAAATTTTAGATCAAATTTCTCTGATAAAGGTTTCATTTCTAAAAGTTAGAGAGAACTGAATTGGATGGATAAAAATAAGAGTCATTCCTCAAACTGATAAATGATCAAGAGATATGAACAGGTTGCTTTCAGAAAAAAAGAAAAAAACAAAGCAATCTATAGTCATATAAAAATGTTCTAAATTAACATTGATTAGAAATATACAAACTAAAACAACTTTGAGATAACAACTCATACCTACTAGAAATGACATGCTAGAGGGGATGAAGGAAAATAAGTAGATAAATAAAGATAAATAGTTGATGAAGTTGTGAACTGATCGACACTGGAGAACAGTTTGGTACTTTCCCCATCTGCCTTTAAATCTGTGCATATTCTTTGACCCTGTAATTTCATTACTAGGTCTGTACCCTAAAGAAATCAAAGAAAAAAGAAAAGGATATATACATAAACAAATATTTATATCAGTTCTTTTTTTGTTTGTTAGCAAAGGAATGGAAATTGAGGCGATATACACCATTTGGGGAAAAGCAGATATCTTTCACATTTGGGGTCCTCTTATATGAGATGGTACTACAGATAATTTTATTACCAATTATAAACAAAAATGGAAGAGTATATAATATCTAAAATTTCCCAACCCCTCAGCTGTCAATAATCAATTAGGTTGGTATCATATTAATATTATGGAACCATAAAAATGATAGTGATTTACTTGTCATGTTTCAAGGTCCTTTCATGGTATAGTTTCCACCCTCAGGTAAATAACAGAGACTTAAATGGCAAATAATTGAAAGAGATAAAAAAGTTGACTGAAGAAAACTTTGAATACACTGCTAAAATGCATTTACTTTATATTTTAAGAGTCAGCAACTTGTGTGTTTGCTGAACCAATATAATAAAAATGAAAATTCTACCTAAATTAATTAACCTATTCTGTGCCATACAAACCAAACTACAAAAAACATATTACATAGAGCTAGGAAAAACAATAAAATGCATCTGTAAGAACAGAAGACAAAGAATATCAAGGGAATTAATTAAAATTAAATGTGAAAGATGGTAGCCTACCTAGTAACAGATATCAAACTCTATTAAAATGCAGCAACAGTCAAAACAATCTGCTACTGGCTAAGAAACAGAGTAGGGGGCCAATGAAATAGATTAAACATTCAAAATGGAGTAGTAAATAACTAGGATAATCTAGTGTTTGACAAACCCAACGATTCAAGCTTATGGAAGAAGAATTTATTATTTGACCAGAACTGCTGGGAAAATGGGGAAACAGTATGGAGGAAACTAGGTACGGACACAACACTCAAAGCCAGTGATAGTAAACTTAATGCACACATGCCAAAGATGTCATGCAGAACACTCTCTTTGGGCATGTGGTCTGCCTCCCCCGCCCCAGCCAGAGTTAGTTATTAGAAAGGCAATGGGACTTGGGCAGAGTGTCTCCCTTCTTCATCCCCACTGTGCCTGATGACATTTTTTCACATCACCCTTCCCTCTAACCAGCAGCCCAATGGGAGCACTTCCTCCATCCTGTCTGTGGTAAGAGGGGCAGCTCACAGGTAAGAGAACTGGAGGGGAGTAGGGCACTCAGGCCACTCCCCTAGGAGCCCAATGGGAGTGCTTTCTCCCTCTCCCGTTTGGGGGAAGCAAGGGGGTGGACCATATCTGGCACTCAGTGGGGGAGTGAGACACAGCATGAGGTCTGAAAGGTTCACCATCACTGGTCTAGCCTATTTCTCGAGTTTGCTGTTTACGATGAAATTGTATTCTGCCTACTTTAGGGCAGTGAGACATTGTTTCAAGATTCATGCTTTTTCAACTGATTATCTTTTCCAGATCAAGTTTTGGGTATATATAAGTTTTGGGTGTTTTCTATTTGTTTGATCTGAGATAGATAAATATAGTCACTTCTCTCCTGGTCTGTGCTCTAGTCTTTACCTTGTTCCCCTGAAGCTACAAGTGTTAGCACTCCTCTTCATCCTGAAACTGTGACCAAGTCCCTGCTGTCCTGCAGCCACAAGTGCTTGTGTTCTGCTCTGCCTTAGAACTGTGACCAGGTTCTCTGTTCTTTTATAGGTGCCTTAGAACTGCAACCAGGGTCCCTGTTCCCTTGTAACCAAAAACAAACATTTTGTAATATACAACTAGATATGGATAATAGAGTTGCCAATCAGTCCCAGTTGCACCCAATGCCAGCAAAGGTTCCCCTGTAATCTGTTTTTGACCAGTGGTTTAATTTATTTATCTTTTCTGGGCTGAGAGCTTTCTAAGCTGCTACTTCCTCACCCTCTGTCCCAGCTATCTCCAAGGCACAAGACGGGCTCAATTTACACATTTTGAGTTAACTCCCACCTGCCAACCACCTAAGTTGTCTTAGGATAGAAAAATATCTTACTGATGTTGCAACTCCAAAATTTGATTTGAGGAGTTATTTTAAAGTTGTTTGGAAGAGAATGTTGGGACAGTTCAGCTTGGTTACTGCCTCTATTCCTCCATATTGTTTTTATCCCCCAAACATTTTTAATAAGTTTTCATTCCCCAAATTTAAGAACAACTGCACTAGCTGGAAAGATTTATAGTTGGAAGTGACCTTGGTCTAATCTTATTTCATATACTTTATATATGTTGTATATATCTCATTTTCTTATGAGTATATAACTTGCTTGAGGCCATGCACTATTTTTCCCCCTTTCTTTGTATCTTCAACATTTAGCATAATGCCTGGCACAAAGTAAGTACTTAATAAATACTTGTTTGTTAAAAGAAAGACTAACTGCAGAAAAAAATAGTGCTTGACTGGAGAAACTTGCTTTTTTATTGCAATGTCAGGTAGTGAAGGAGAAAGAAGAATGATATCCAGTTTTTAAGTTGGGAAGTATAGGTGGCTGGAAAGATAATGAAATCCTAAAAAGAAAGTTTTGGCAAGTTTTGGGTTGGCCATTTGGATGTTGGGGGGAGGGGTTGGGAGGAAGTTGTAAATGAATATAAAAGGGGTTGTAATGGTGAAAATACTAGATAAATTGAAGCAAGAGGTTCAAGTCGTATGACCAGTGGGAGGGTGTTAGGGAGAGAATGGAAGACAGGAAGACAAGAGCAAATGAAGGTCCTATACTGTTAAGGATCTTGGACTTATTCTGTAAATATTGACATCTCTAGTTCCAGTGGATTATTTTTTTAAGCTCACTTTAGGAAATGGTGCTTAACAGGACCATTTAAAAGGAGGCTGTGGAAAGTGATTTTGGATAGTCTCTTTCATATCTCAATTCTTACAGTTCCACTTCAGAAATGCAGTATAACCTCAGGGTTTGGATGAAGTGGATTTTTTGTGCAGCAGAGGGCTCTGATAATTTTCTGTAATTATTCTATGTTGGATTGAAGAAGCTCCTGGGACCCCAAGCTTTAAAGAGGTTGCTCGACCCTGTGAGTTTATTGCTGAAGTGGGTATTATAGATAAATGTGTGTTTTATGGTGCTTTAGAAGTTTGCCTTGGAGCCTCCAAGGTAAGGGTTTTATGCATAGGGGTAGCTGCTACCCAAGCAAACCCACAGTACTTGTACTACGAGTCACAGTAAATTCTGAAAACTTCCCTGAGTTTTCTTTCTCTTAGTTAAATTAAAGTGCTGTACTAATGCCACTTGTATCTATACCCTACAGGGAAAAGGGTATGAAGGTCTCTGTTAGTTTCCAACACAAAATGAATGAGGGCTTCAGAAAAAATCATTGATAGGCACTGATCCCCAGGCTTCCAAATCATGTTATTCAATCTTTTCAGTCATGTTCAACTCTTTATGACCCCATTTGGGCTTTTTTTGTCGAAGACAGTTTTTACACCTTATTCTCCAGTTCATTTTATAGATGGGAACTGAGGCAAACATGTCTTAAGTAAATTTCCCAGGGTTACCCAGCTAGTAACTGTCTGAGGCTGGACTTGAAGTTAAGCAGGTGAGTCTTCCTGAGTCCAGATCATGCACTCTATTCACTGCATACCTAGCTATACTATCTGACTGTAAGTTTCTCATTTAAGAACTTAATATATTTTGACTATAATGTAAACAAATTACATTGATTAAATAAAGAGCTCATATTATTTGTCAGAAATTCTATGAAAAGAAAAAATGTATCCTATATAAATATAAAAAAGCTGTTCCGTATGATTTTACCCTAAATGTTTCTGCTTATTTAATTAAGGTTAAGTTCCTTCTGATTTACGTTTCTTCTCAAGCAGAGATTGCCAAATTATCTTTAATCCTCTTCTTTTTCATCAGTTTCTCTACTCATTGCCATATTTATTTTGTATTCTCCTTGACATAGAGAAAGTATCCTACTTTTGGAAATTCTTTTTTTAGATCTTTGGGAATTATTATGAGGTGATTTTACTAAGATAAAATATGTTTGTCAAGTACATTTGTCAATTTTCTTCCTGGATTATTGTTTTCATAAAGGTTAGTCAAAGGCTCTCAAAGAGTAAAGTAAATAGTAAACATACCAAACAAACAAACAAAATGTCTATTCCCATGCATGGTCTCCCTTGGCCAACAAATGCAAAAGATTGATGAAAAATGCACAAGATTACAGTACCATATATTTTACCATGTCACCAATCTCATAATATTGTTTTGTTTGGGGCCTATTTATGCTATTTGAGCCAAATGTTTAGTGATTTCAGATGTAATAGTTAAAATTAAATCATGGGGCTGTTAGTAGCTTTAGTAGCTTTATTACATCAAAGTAGTGATAGTAAAGAGAGGGAAATGTAGGAAAGAGGTAGGGAGTAAGTTAGCTCATTTGATGGATTGAAGCTCACCACCGACAGGAGTTCCTTCAGGTTCCAAGCTCCAGCCAGAAGAGGGAGAGCAGACTCCTGTTTTCGCCTTATAAGCAGTTTTCTCCACCTACTAGATCTCCCATGTCACATCTCAGGAATCAATCGTAGTTCTTTAATTTTCCTGGCACCAGGAAGGGGGGCAATGCCTGTGGGATCAGTTTCCCATCTCAGTGGTTTCAACTTCCTTTCTCTGAGGGTTTGTCTATACTTGCACATCTCAATGGTAAAAGACCTCCAGGTCATTGATTGATGATGTCAAACAAAGCAACATAATGGGGAGGGAAATTCCCTTCCCACTTAAAGTACCATGAATAGAAATGAAAGAATTGCATAATTTTAGGCAAGTGAATTTATGAACGGGGTTCTTTTTCCCATAATTTTGCAATGGATATCTTTCTAAAACATAAGAACTACTCTCACTATCTAGTAAAGCAAGATGTTTGTATAAGATATGAAGTGTTGACAACAATAAAGACCAATGGGCAGAGTTAAGTACAACAGATTTGTTCTTATTTTTTAAATGTTTGTGTAGTGTGGTTTTTGTATCACTAATATTGTGCTGAAATTAACTAGGCGCCACTATTATATGAAGACTATTACTTCAAAGAATTGACATTTTACACTAATACATCTCAATATGGAGCAATGACCAAACAATTTAGGATTATTGCAGTGTAGGCAGTTGAATCTCAGCAAAATAGTAAAATGCAAGGCTTTGATTTCTAAAAATATAACAAATAACCAAAACATAGAGCTATATAAATTGAATATAATATAAAGAAAATTAAACAGATCTGAAGAGATGTCTTTTTTCTCTCACTAATATAGGTACTAGTTGTTAGATTTTCAATTCTGGTTATTGTCCTTGGTTACTTACAAGGTCCCAAACTGTCTGAGTCCCATTTTGCTTTTAATACTATCTGGCATACTTTAGCATTCTTTCACTGCTTTCCACAGTCCTTTTCAAATACACTTTTCTAGACTTATTTCATATTTATCCCCTTAATAAATTACATTCCATACTAACTTAACTCCTTTTTGTTATCCAACCCCTCTCTTGTCTTCATCACTTTCAAGTATATCCTACCTTGAATCAATTACCCCTGATATTCTGTCATTATTGACTTTTCTCCCTTTTGAAAGGAACAATTCAAGTACTATGACCTTGAAGCCTTTCCTAATCACTTCTCCACTGGCCACTAGTCAAAATATATTTTCCTTTTTACATTTCTCTTAGTTTTTTCTTAAAACCTTCTTTGTGATTTCCACTTCTTTCCTTTTATTATACTTATGTATGAACTTCACCCTCATCCTAATTAGATAGATTGTACATTTCTAAAGGAAAAACCTATTATGTATCAATATCCTCAACAACTCTCTAATATCTTGTAAAAATATATGTTTAATAAAGATGCATTTGATATTGAATGAATGGTTAGATATGTATTTTAGAGTTATAAAATAGAGAACTGAGTGCCAATACAAAAATAATGTGCTTAGTCCTTTAGGTTATAGGGAGTTACAGAACACTTATGGGTAAGAATTGGAATTATTAACCTTTTGTAACTTTTGCAATTGAGTGAAAAATTGTTTTTGAAGGAGGGACACTATATGTTTGAGTCAGGTTAGAAAAAGATTTCAATTGTCTAAAGAAGAAGAAATGAGGCCCTAAATTAGAGGTTTGACAATAAGGATGAAATGTGTGTGACAAAAAAAGTTCTTAATCTATTACACCTGCTTTGGAATGGCTTTCTTCACTTCTTTTTTCCTTCAAAGGGAGGCATCATTTAGGATCCAGATCAAATTATACTTCCCATACCCCTGAGAAGCCTTCCTTGATTCTTCCAGACAGAAGTCATCTTAAATCTTTTTTCATTTAAATTCACTAAACATTTATAATGCACCTAGAATGTGAAACAATGAAACAAAACTGAACCAGTCCTCAAGAAGCTCTCAATTTATTAGGCACATATACATATTTGGATGGATAAATACAAAATATTCACTACATAAATACGAGTAGTAATAATTTGAGAGAGGAAGTAAAATCAGCAAAGTTCTCCTATAAGAGGCAATACCTGAACTGAACTCATGAAGAGAGAATGGGATTTCAAAAAGAGTTTGCCAGGAAGGTGGTGGGTGGGCTTTATAGGCAAGGGGCTTAGCCTGTGTATTGGGATAAAGAGGAGAGATGTAATGTCTAGTTTATAGAACAGTATATTTTAGCTAATATTCAAAGCACATTGTGGGGAATCATATTAATTCAGTCTGAAAAGAGAGCTAGAGTCAGTTTGTAAGGACCTCTACATGTTGAACAGCTGAATTTATATTTTATTCTAAAAAAAGAGGTAGCCATTAAAGCTTTCTGAGTTGTGAATGCTTAAGCTGATGTGTGGACATAGTCATAACTGTGCTTTAAAAATATCATTTAGCATTTGAATGGAGGATGGATTTGGAGAGAGGAAAAACTGGAAGCAGGGAGACCAATTTGGAGGATATTGAAAAAATATAGGTAATGATTTGTGATCAGATTAGTGACCATGGAAATAAAAAGATGAATGTGAAAGATACAGAGTTGACAACACATTGTGGATATAGAACTGAAAGCACTTGGCAAACAATTAGACCAAAAGTTGAGCAAGAGAAAAGATTAGAAAAAATCTGAATTAAAAAACCATGGTGACTAGAAAAGTGTCTTTGACAGAAATAGGAAAGTTAAGAAGATCTGATCTGGAGTGAAACATAATTGCTTTTATTCTGCATATGTTGAGTTGATATAGCAATAGGACATCATAGGGGAGGTATCTAACTGGCAGTTGGTAAAATATGAATATATTCAAGTCCAGAGAAAAAGTAGGTACATATGTAGATGTGTGATAGATAGACAGATAGATAGATGGATAGATAGATAGATTTGGGAGTCATCTGTATAGATTCAATTATCATTTGATCTTTTAACCTATGGAATGTTGAGTATAGAGAAAGGAAAGAAAGTAGAGCAGAATTCCATTTTATACCCAGCTACAGTGGAAAGCACATGGGTGATAATCCAGGAAAGGAATCTGAGGAATTAGTGATCAGACAAGGAGGAAGAAAAGTAGGAGAGAGTAATCAGGAAAATCCAAGGAGGAGAGATCCAGGAAGAAACTAACAACAGTGGAAAAATTAATATATGTATCAAAAAGGATGAAGTGTTCCTCCAGCTGCTAGTTCCTCCCTCATCCCAAAATTACCTTGTATTTTTTTTGTATATTTATATGTGTACTTGTGGTTTCTGATTCATGCTGAGTTTCTTACTTGTAGTGCCTGATACTTAGTAGGTACTCAATATTCTGGTTTTTTTAAAAAAAATAATTTCTTGATTGATGTAAGAATATACAAGAGGATGTTTTATTTATTTGTTTGTTTGTTTTTAACAATGAACAATAGCAACTGATTTTTACTTATTTGTCTATTCCTTTTCGAGGTGCTTCTAATCTTATGGTATTCAAATTGCTGTAGATCTTTAAGAAACAAAGAATCAAATAGAATGGCCCCACAAAATGAAAAATTTTTTCTAAGTAAAATTTATGGGAATACTAATTGCTCTCTGGGTTATGTAACTATAATATTGAATTGCATTTTATTGAATTGTATTTTAAGGGAATCATGTTTTCCCCTTTTAATTGGAGCTTTTCAATATCTGCAGAAGGAGCATGGATTCAGTGAATGCTATGCATACTATTTTATATGGACTGATAAAATTTCAATGCTTTTAAAAGTGAATGGAAATAAAAAAAGAAATCTTCAGCTCTAAAATATTAAACTAAATACAGGAGAGGGTGAATTATGTCCATCAAAAACCCTACTCCACATAGTCCTAATATTTTAATCGTGAGAACACAGATGATAACCAATCACTTGTTTTAACTAGGTGTGAAAAGGCCTAAACAAGCCAGCATTTGAATGAGCTACACCAAAAAGTCTTTTCTTAATGATTGAGGGACTTGGCAATGTCTTGTACAGCTTATATAAAACCAGGACGCTAGTTTGAATTAGATAATAGTGGTAGAATCTTCAATTCAAGCTTCTGAGGAATCACTTAAAGGCAAGGAAAGCACTTGAGCTTCCTTTTTCCTCCTTCCCTTACCAAAAGAAAGCCTTGTAAATGTCTGGTTAGAGTATTCAGATATCGTATAGAAATTCTAACCTTAATAACATTCCCAAAACAACTTATGAAATGTCTTCATTGGGAGATGAAGACAAATTAGACATCCTCAGGAAAACAAAAATTCTATAGGGAATTCATAAAAAAAAGTTATGCCATGCCTAAAGGAAATTGCATGAACACCCCTAAAGAATGGTAAAAATATTACAGCAATTTCTGTGTCATATGTTCTTTAAGTTTGAACCCACTTTCACCTGGACTTTGTATGTTCTAATGGGAGAATACATCACAGACTTCTAAGGGGCTATTTTGTACCTATTGCTTGTCTGCTTAACAAATTAATGTTAATTCGAATTTATTAGGGAAGAAGAGGACTGGGAGATAATGAATACTATTACTAAAGATATTTCATGATCCTTTTGATTTGTCTTCAAAATACGGAGGGAACAAATCACCACTTCACCTTGGGAATCTAGCTTGTTAAATGTACATCAGAGTCAGGAAAATGAGCCAGAATATACAGTAAATAATGATGCTTCACTACTTCACAAATCTTTAATTTCATTACAAATTAAATTATAGTAGAGTTGAATTTCATGACAGGCTACCCCTTCAACCAGTGAATGTATATCTCCCCTAGCCCTAGTACTTGGCTAATGTTCTTCAGCAATGACTGTGGCTTGAAGCCTTCACCATTTGGCAGCACACTGTTCCATAAGTCTTTTTGAAATAAGCTATACTAGTCGCTTGGTAATGGCTATTTGTTATATTTTAGAGGTCATATAATGATATAATTAATTTTTTGTTTTAAATATTATAAAATATGCCTTGCTTTGTTAGCCTTCATAACTGTCTTGTGCTACCATACTACTATGAAGTACAAATCTTTTTTTCCTCTTTTGTCTGGTTTTTCTCATCATTGTTCCCTCAATATTCTATTCTGATTTCTCTACTTTGATTTTATTAATCCGCAATGTATCTTCCCTTTTTCTTTGACTTTCTTCTTTCCTGTTCTTCCTATTCTACATTCTCCTCATTATTCCCATTCCATATTGACATCTCCCTTCTTTAACTTCCCATAATATTATTGTTGGTACCATTCATTTCAGGATTTAGTGATCTAACTTAACTTTTCATAAATCTATATCACATATCAATCAATCAATAAGTATTTATTGGCCACTTAATATGAGCCAGGCACAGGACACAAAAATGAAAAAGAAATGTCCCTATCTTCAAGTAGCTTGCATTCTTAGAAGGGCAGGCTATGTGATCACAAAAAGGCGTATGTGCATGTGTATGTTTATATACATACATGTATATGTATACAAGAGATGAAATAAAGTACTATTGTGGAAAGCTCTTTGGGAATATGCATCATTTTTGTTCTTTCTGTATTCCTTGTTACCTAGCCCAATGCTGAAGCTCATAAAACCATAGAAATTTTGTATTAGAAAGGACTTAGAACAGTGATAGGAAACCTTTTGGAGAGGTGGGTGATGTGAGAAATGTCTTTAGGTGCCCGTGGAAAGGAGGAGGGGAGAAGCCCAGCCCAGTGTCCCTCTCGTGTTCTAGTAATAAACTCTAGAGAACTCCGAGGGTCCCCTCTGGCATGCATTCCATAAGCTTATCATTACATACCTAGGTGGACATTTTGTCCAATATCCTCAATTTTATTAGGTATGGAAACCAAATATCTAGAAAGTTATATAACCTATCCAGTAGTACATTCCTTTTGGGGGCAGCACTGGTGATGATTCTTAGGAAGTGTTTGTTGTGAGATATAGTATGAAGTAATGGGTATGGAGTTGGCATTAGATTTAGGAAGTGGTAGATGTAGAGTTGTCATTAGAACAAGGAAAACCTGAATGACTTCAAGTCCTGTTTGTGACACATTCTGAGCGACTCTGAACAATTCAATTGACCAATTTCTCAGGTAACTCTAAGATTACATACTATGCAGAAGAGGTTCTGATTAATCTACATTGATGGGGGAAATTTTATCTAGGTGCCAAGACTTCCCCATATTAAAAATCTCAAATATTTAATCAAGAAGAAGAAAGAGAGAGGAAAAGGAGGAGAAAGAAAAGAATATATATATATATATATGAATTGAGCTAAATAGCAATATTTTATATTTTATAGAGATTTTTCTAATTTTCAGAATACTGTAATATTTTATATATGAAGCATTTTCTAAATATTTAGAGAAGTATGTGTATATAAACTTATTCATCCTTCTAATGCCATTGTATGGGCAAAGGAGAATTGCCTCTTGCTCCACAATGAAGGTGGATAATTTTTTTTAAACAATGCCTTTTATGAAATAATACTGAGTCATTTTCTCATGGCCGCGCCTCTAGAAAAATCCATTTTTTTGTTTCCCTTCAGTGTTTACTTTCACTTGGTCCTAATTATTTTCCAGTTATTTATTTTATAAATTATTTAATTTTAGACTGAAGATATTATCATGCCAAATTACAGGTTTCATTGTGAGTCTTAGTATCCTGCTAATGTTAATGTGTTCATGCTGTTTTTAATATTCAATAGTAAATAATTATTTTAAATTTCTTTCTGACGAGTCTTCTCTCTAGCACATCCTGTCATATCTGAGGTTTCTGCTGTGAAAATAAAAAATATCTCTCATATTTATTTTCAGTAAACTTTAATTGTGCTACCAAAGAAGCAGAAAGGCAGAAAATTGCAGACTTTTTAAACTTGTGCAGAACTAGCAAACTAGAAGGGTTAGTTAATTATTTCTATTGGATGGGTAACACACTATAAAAACCAGAGATGATGATAATTGGGGTGACTTCATTTTGCTTCCACTCTGTTAGCACATAAAAGGACAATCTGTTTTTAATCTAAATCTTGACATGAATAAACTTGTTTTATGAGTTTCATGGTACATACTGAAAACAAATAAGCACAGACTTTTGTGCTTTTGAAGGAAGAGTTGGATTGTATCATCTGTCGAAGGTTTAATAGCTCTGAAGCAATCAGCAACATGCCAACCGATTGGGAAAATAATTGGGGTAATTAAAAACTACAGAATTAGTCAAATCACAGAAACAGCAGGGAAAGACACTATTGAGTCTTCTCCATCTCTGTCCACCACTATAAATCTACAGTTTTAATATCCTTTTATCTATGAAAAAGCTCATTTAACAAGACTGTGCCTCATAGTAACAGTTGGTCTGTGGTTTGACTCTGGATTACAGAACTAAATTGGTTTTTCATAAATCTTCAGCACCACTGCCAAACCACTCTTTGGCATGGGCTAACTATGCATTGTGTGTTCATGAAAAGAGAAACTTTTACAGGAGCTAAGTACATTGCATTAATAGCATGGTTTTCTCATACCATTTGACATTATAAGTTTCAAATGAATTACAAATGTATTATGACTCTGAAACAAATAAAAATGGATGAATTCTATGTTTTCTTCGTGCATGAATGCTATACATTTCTACCCAATTTTTAGTGAAGAAGTGACATATAATCTAACACTTCAAAGTGTAATGCTTGAGAATTCCATCCCTAATTCTTAGAATCTTTATTTTCTACATGCTCACTTGGCACATGTGTGTATATACATATACACATCATGTGAGATCATGGCAATTGAGTCAGAACAGTCAGTCCTTAGAATCATCATTCCAGAAGTCATTTACATAGAACATGAAAAGATTGGATTCAGTTTCTAGGAATTTAGAATATGTATCTTTTTTTCCAAAATATTTATTTTTTCAGATTACGTGTCAATACAATTTAAAATGATCATTTCCTGAACATATTCACTCCCTTCCCCAACCCTTTCCCAAGAAGCCAAGTAATATGGCATATGTTGTACATATGTTATCCTACAATATATTTTTATGTCCATCATTTTTTTAAAAAAGACATATCTCTTACACTAGAAAAAAATTATGAAGAAAATAAGGTGACAAATGGTATATTTCAATCTTCAATCTGATCAATTCCTCCAATGGAGAGCCTTTTTCATCTTGAGTACCTTGGAGTTTTCCTGGATCCTTGCCTTGTTGACAGTAATTAAGTCATTCACAGTTGATCATAGTACATTATTGCTATTACTTCATGTATCATTTTCCTGGATCTACTCACTTCATTTTGCGTCACTTCATATAATTCTTCCCTGGATTATTTGTGATTATCTTATTTGTATTTCTCACGGAACAATAGTATTCCATTACAATCATATACCACAACTTGCTCAGCCATTCCTCAATTAATGGGCATCCCTTCAATTCCCAGTTCTTTGCCTCCACAAAAAGAGCGTCTATGAATATTTTTGTTCAAGTTTTAGCCATGTACCCCAGAATTGTATTAATTTTTGTCTCTCTAATTAATAATGATTTGGAGCATTTTAATATAACTAAAGATATTTTTAACTTTCTGATCTAATAATTGCCTGTTCCAAACCCTTGACTATTTGTCAATTGGGGAATGTTTCTTTTTCTCAAGAAAAAATAAATATCAGGTTTTAATATGTATATATGACTACATCTCAAAAAATATCCAAGTTTGTATTAAAATAATTTTAACACTAAATATCCAAGTTTGTATTAAAATAATTTTAACACTAAAAAGCAGTATAAGTAGATTAAAAAAAACTGCTCTCAGACTCAGAAAGTTTTGGGTTCCAGTACTACCTGTGAGATTTTAAAAAAATCAGTAGCAGACTGGGGAAACTTGTACTAGCATCTAGTTGGGAAGTTATGGGAGAGGGAATAAATATTCATGTAGGATATACTCTGTGTCAGACATCATGCTAAATTGCCTTTTCCAAATATTATTACATTTGATCCTAATAACAATCCTGTGATGCAGATCCTTTTAATTTCCTCAGTTTACCACTGAGGGAACGGAGGCAATTGAAGATTAAATGACTTGGCCAGGGCCATACAAGGTCATGCAGCTACCTAGTTCATACAGGGTCATGCAGCTACTTAGCTGCTTCTATATCTCTAGGGGAATCAATATAATTATTTCATCACCAAAGTATTACTCTTTTATAAAACTAACCTTGGGACTAAATGATTAAATAGATACATATTCTAATAAATTGCTGTGTGACCCTGGGCAAGTCATTTCATGTTGCCAGCATACATTTCGGACCATAAGTTACAGGTCAGATGCCAAAATGCATTGACAGAAGGGTTCCTTAAGAAAATGGTCAAGTGAAGAAAAAAAATCAAATGCTTTGTAACAGAAACATCTAGATGTTACCTGGAAAATGTAGATGACAAAATTAAGTTTTCAAAATTATTTTAAATGAATGAATGTTTATAAACTAGACCAATTATAACTTTTCTCTTTGATTAATTATCACTATACATTTTTGAAATGAGGCTATTATTGTAAGAGCAAGAGACCATTCCTGATACAAAAGGAAAATTACAGTGTTAATTCAGTTCATTTAGAGCATGTGGACTACTGAAGTATTTACAATTTTAAATATTAAGTTTAATTACTTATACCACTATATCTGTGAAGCAGGTAGAGAAGATAGCATTATTTTAGTGTATTAAGTGGTAGTGTCCACACATGATATATAAAATAGGTATAACGTATATAGCATTTTTATTGCAATAGAAAATCCATTTCTTGCTAACATCTAAATTAGATCCCAATCTATGTCATGCCTCAAGAGAATCTCTTGGACGCTGTTAGTACTGGTGAAAAGGAAATTAAACCATTCAATGGAATATCTTTCATTTTAGTCCCTTATTCCTGAGGCTTTGGTTGGTGGGGTTTTTTGTTTGTTTTCTGTTTTTGACTCTTAACTCATATTGTTATCCATGACTACAGGGTTTCCTAAATATGTTCTGTGTTTGAAGTAAAGTCTGTTTTTAATGAATGAAAATATATTTTGAATTTTAATTCCTCAGGATCTGAATTTTACTCTAAAAAACAAAGTGAAAATGTTACTTTCCCTTAATAATTTCAATGCCAGAACCTTAGTTTAAAAGATAACCATGAGGAGAGAGGTTTAAACTGTGGATAGAAAACAGGGTTTCCCCTTCCTTACTCGATATATTTTTTATTCATGAAAGTATTTACATACTTTTGCTACCTTAACTATATGAATGGTTCTTAAAATTAGAAAGACAACAAAATATATAACATACATTAAAGTCAATCTTAAAATAACTCTTTTAAAATAGATTCTTGAGATCCTATATTTATGCTTTTATGCAAGTACCAAGAGGATATGTTGTACTGCTCTTCCTCACACGCACATTTGTTCTATCTGGGGGAAAACATCACTGTTCTACAGATGAGAAATTTTGTAGTTTTCAAGTCCCCATTTTGTGACTGATAGAATATGTATTCTGCCTTTAGGGCTCTTTGTAGTAATCGGTAAGAAAACAACTCATGTTTATCTTTGTCATGGAACTAGACTTGACCTAAATGAAACAATTTCAGGTCCATTGAATGTATGTTATAATTAGTCAGTTCATCTATTTGACAAGACACTTTTCAGTTGTCTTCTAGGAACTGCTGAAGCTTATACAATGTTCATCACCTATCTTAGCTCCAAGTTGGATTTTTTGCTATTCCCTTTGTTCTTATTTTTATGTTTTGATTAAAATTCAGCAGCTATGCTGAGGAAAAGCTAGAGGAAACAAGGGGGTAAAGATACTAGTCAGGTTAAAGATCTCCTTGTGAGAGTATATATGACATGAAATACATATTCGATGTAGATACTTTACTGAGAGACACCCACAAGTGAAGTAACAGAAATAATAGATGCTTACTTAAGAGAAAAGCAAATCTTGATTTATTTACTCCTTCATCCTCTTTTGTTTGCTTAAGGGTATCAACAATTTAAAACCATTTGAGTTATAATAAGGAAAAATAATGTGTTCCATGCCCTGATCCAAATGATTGTTGAGTAAGTTCCTGGTTTATCTTTTTTGTTGGGTGGAAACATAATGAGCAGATGCCTGATTACAAACTTATAGTAATTTGTATTTTTCATTTATGAAAATAAATACACATATATATGCATATATATTTAACTTTCACAAAGAAATTTAGCATGTGAAGACTTCTGCTTCTACTTATCATAGAAAAGAAAGGTTGAATTTTATGCTATTAAGGAGTGGGAGGGTATTTTTATGAATTTATGAAGTTGGATTTCTGGGTTACATGAGCAACCAGATGAGGGAATGAACACTTCTGATCCTCCAAACCTCTCAAACCTCTACAAAATAGAAATTATGCACCAAAATATGAAGCAACTTCAGTTCTCTCTATGGTGAAGAAGATCCAGAATCTAAAATATTTTTTAAAATACAGAATTTGAACTGTTGCTCACTGATATGGAGCTCACTTACCACCCTTCTACTACATGCTATACTACCATCAGTGAGGCTGAACTAGCAAGACCCCACAAAAAAAAATCCAAATATCCAAGTCTCAGTTCCTTTCCCTTTTTCTGTTGCATAGAGGCTAGTACTCCACAGGCTGTGGATATTTTCCTGGACCACCACAGAATGCCAGGCTGTTGAACCTCCAATTACCCATTGTAGGAGGAAACTGAGACTCTTTGAGATACTGCCTCTAAGGAAACCAGTGTCAGAGGAAACAGAGTCACAAAGTACGTAAAGGATTTCCTTAGATTCAATTTTGAAATATTATCTAAAGGAAGAGCGAACAACTCAAATAGCTACAGAAATATTCAATGCTCATGGCTAGGCTATGCCAATATAATAAAAGTAACAATACTACCAAAATTGATTTATACTTTTCATGCTATAACAATCAAATTATCAAGGTTGTTCTTTGTAGAGTGTGATAAAATAGTAATAAAATATATTTGAAAATAAATTCTAGAATACCAAAGAAAATGATGAAAACAAGCAAGGATAAAGGGTTGGGGTGGGGAGAATACATCTAGACCTCAAACCATATTATAAAGATGCAATCACCAAAACTATTTGGTATTGGTTAAATTAGAGAAATAGACCAATGGACAGAATAGTCAATGAAGAATCAGAAGCAATAGAACTCAATAATCTAATGTTTGATAAAGTAGAAAATATTGTGGCAGAAATTAGGTTTAGAGCAACATTTTTTACCACTCCATAACATGTTTGAAATGCATATGTGACCTAATGTTAAAGTGTATATTATAAAATATTAGGAGAAAAACAGATCATATACCTCTAACAGCTATTTATTCCTAACCAACCAAGAGATGGAAGCAATTACCAGAGATAAAATATATGAATACTTAGTTGAAACTGAAGAACTTCAGCATAAAATCAATGGGCCTATTAAAAAGAAGGGAGTCAAATGGGGGGGGAAATCTTTGCATCAAATTTCTCTGATAAGGGTTTGGTATATAAGATATATAAAACACACACATTCTCTCTCTTTCTCTCTCTCTCTCTCCAATTAGATAAGTAGTTAAAAGATATAAAAAATAGTTCTCAAGAGAATTGCAAAGTATACACAACAACATAGAAGAATTCTACAAATCACTAAAAAATACAAATAAAGAAAATCTCAGGTTTCATTGCATACACTACAATTAACAAAAATTTCCAAAAATCAAAATAGTCAATTTGGAGAGGTTTTGGAATTATAGGCATGTGTGTATACATACATGTATATGATTGGGCCATCTCAAAATTCCACAATTCTACTATATATAGTGGAATTATAAAACATCTATGTGAAATAATATTCTGTCTGTTGATCTTTTTCTCTATGTTAAACAATACCATATGGTTTTGGAGATTGCAAGTTTAAAATATATTTTGAGGTCCCTGATTCTTTTCATCATTTTCTTTGATATTCTAGAATTATTGTTTTTCTAAATTCATTTTCATATATGTGTGTGTGTGATATAGTGGAATTGTGAAATGGCACAACCATTTTGGAAAATAATTTTGGATTATGCAAATAATGTGACTAATATATCACTAGCCCTTGAAATAGAAATTACACTTCTGTATTCATACCCCCAAAGATGCCCTTGATGAAGACAATTCCCATACATTCCAAAATTTTTATAACAGCTAAGAATTGAAAACAAAGTCAATGTCCATCAATTGGAGAATAAAGAAATTGTGATATGTCAATGTATTGGAATATTACTGTCCTGTAAGTAATGATATATATGATGAATATAAAGAAGCATGAGGAAAAAACTACATGAACTGCAGAAGAATCAATTAAGCATAGTCAAGAAATCAATATACACAATAACTGCAACAGTGTAAATGGTAAGAATAATTACACACCAAAAAAAAATCTAAAGTAAATATAACAGAATTTTAAAGATAAAGCAGGCATCAAAAGAAGAGATTAAAAAAAAAACACTCCCCAAGCCCTACCCTCCAAAGTCGTAGGATGTTCACAGGTGTTACACATTGTACATGTTTTAAACTTTTTCAGACTTGTGATGAATTTTCAATTGTTTTGAATTTTTTCTCTCTACATTTTAAAAAATATGATAACTTATAGAGAAAGAGGGATATATATGAAAGAGAAAATATTAATAAAGGATTTAGCTTATTTTAAAAGAGTTGGTGAAGTTAGTACACCAAATGAATAAATCTCCAGTCAAAGTTGTATTATGCAATGCTCAAAGTGCCATAAAACTCGGCCGCACCACTACTGGTTGAATCCCAAAGAGATCAAAGATACGGGAAAAGATCCTATCTGCATGAAAACATTTTAGCAGCCCTCTTTGTAATGTCAAAGAATTGGATACTGGCAGAGTGTCAATAAATTGGAGAATGGCTAAATAAGTTGTTGTATAGTTGTAATGGAAAACTATTACTCCATGAGAAATGATTTTGAACAGCATGAATCAGAGAAACCTAGGAAACCTTAGATGAAATGATGTAAAGTGAAGTGAGCAGAACCAGAACATATTTAGAGTTATAGAAATATTGTTTAATGATCAACTATGCAAGTCTCAACTATGATCAGCAAATGGTCCAAGACAACACCAAGGCACTCATGATAAAAACAACAACATAAAAAAACAAGCCACCACCAGCACCACCACAACAAAAAGCTATCTAGATCCAAAGAAGGAACTGTTAAAATTGGTTTGCAGACCGAAGCACAACATCCTTCACTCTATTTCATTTTTTTGGTTTTTTATTGTTCATGTGATATGTCCTCAAGCAGAACATGGGGAATATGGAAATCATTTTGCATAAAAGTACTGGTATTACCCATATCACACTATTTGTTGCCTCAGAAAGGGAGAAACAGAATCTAAATTGCAAAATGTCAGAAAACAATTGTCAAAAATTATTTCTAAATGTAATGAAAAAAATTTAATCAAAAAACTGAAGTTTTATTTTTTTGAAGGAATGTTCAAGTCTCCCTTAAATAGACAATTTCTTGGCATTTTGTTTCCTTGCCATTTTTGCTCTGTTTTTTAAAATTTATATGTGTCTGTGCCCATACACTTTAAGAGGTGCATTATTTGTCAAGGATGAAAAATACTCAGAAGCTATTATTTTTTGGAGCAGTATAATTGTATATCTCACAGTTAGCATAGTGCTATCCATATAACAGGCATTAATTAATGCTCATTGACTTGTCTGGGCACTTCCCCTCCTTGGATCACATTTATTTTTTTGGCATATGAGTGCTTCATATTTAATAAAATTTTTAATATAATTTTGCCTAAATTTCCAGAGTTATATTAATTTCTATTTTCTAACAAAGTGATTTTGAAGTTTTTTTCCCAGAGTTATGGATAATTTGGTTTTATTTTATAATAACTTCTTATTCTTTAATTTTGAAATAAACTTGGCTTTTTGATACTGGAACTTAATCTTATAAATTTGTGTTAATTTCAAGTAGATTTTTGATTTCTTGTTTTTTCCTAATTAACTCTTTTATTTTCATTTTAATGGCAGTGATTTAAAAAAACCTTATAATTTAGATTTTCTTTTAATCTATTAAAATCTCTTGGAGGTGAAGGTATGGCAAATTGGAAAAAATTCAACTTGAATCCCATCTCTTATATTAGTCATGAGATTAAGGGCAAGTAGCTAAATTTATCTAAGATTAAAATTGCTAATTTACAAACTGGGCATGATTATTCCTTTACTACTCACCTCAGAAGATCACAGAAGATAATGTATGGAAAGGGATTTGAAAACCTAAAAACTCAAGAAAATATTGTTCTTACTAATGTTATCATCATCATGACAACAATCATCATCATGGTAGCAGCAGTTTCTGGTCATTCTTTTAATTTCATTTTAATCCATTGTGAATTCACCATTCTTGTTTTTGGTCAGTGCTTTGGTAGGAACCATATTATAACTCTTTCCCTCATGTTGAAGTAGGCTAGTTTTGCCTTAAAAGATATTCAGACTTTCCTCTAAGCACGAAAACTGAGGGCTCAGATTGTTGATATCGCATCCTCATCACCTCATGACAAAGAAGCCATAAGAAACTGGAAGAACCCTTGCATCTTGATCTCCTGGATAGTGATGGGGATTTAGCCTAAAAGAAAAGGCTCAAGGGATTCTCAATTCCTACCTTTTAAAAATGTGCTTCTGTTTTTTATGGTTTACTAAAGTTCCTTTTGTTACATGCTGAATGAACTCTAAATGTCTCATTTTAGCCTAGAGAAAGTATTTTAAGTGGTTGTTGAGGAGGAATTCGATTAGTAAATAATTTAGTTAGTTTTTTTTAAACAACACTTTTTTTTCACAAGTCTTTGTTTTCAACTTTTATTTGAAATACTTTTGATTTTATAATGTTAAGTTTGCTTATTTCTGATTTTTCAAATTTTCTTGTAGTACTTGATCAGTCCATTACTTCTGTCTTTTATTTTTTCATTCTTCTTTAAGAACTTGCATTAGCTATATCCGACAAATTTTTGTCATTTTTCTCAGTTATTTTTATTATAATTGTTTGGCATTTCTATGATTTATTATTTGTTACTTATTATTTTAAGTTTCAACTAATTCAAGACTGTAGGATTTGTTCATATTTCTTTACTGATTATTGAATACAATTTTATTGGTTTGTGCTTTGTATTTGTTTATTGTATATATCTTTTTGTAATTATCCATGAGCTCTATGTGCTTTGGTATATGATCAATTTTTGTAGTGTTATTTTATTCTAAAGAGTAAAATATATTCCTATTCAATAATTACTAAAGATTTATCATAACTAGGTTCTTTGACATTTTTATAGATTCATGATTTTGTTAATTATCTTTCTTTCAGACAGTAACCATTTTTAAGCACCTACTATGGGCCAGGCATTGTGCCTTTTAGTAAATAAATAGAAAAAAGACCTTTTTCAGGCTAGTGAAGCTGTTTTTTTTTACATACATATATACATATGTATGTATTTTTTCTTTTTTCCATGCAGTTACCATGGAAAATTTATATCTTCCTTTAATTTTTTTAATGAACTTAAGTACTTGAGAGGTTTTTATGGGAGTTCCATTTTATTTCTCAGGATATGATAGTAATCATTTAATTTTTTTCTTCTAAAGTTTTATCCTCAGTTTCAGCTACCTCATATTATTTCATCAGATTCCTACATTTTAATTCATTTTTAGTCAACATGCTAAATTGTACTATGTGTGAAGTTTTCCTAATGAAGACTTTTCATTCTCCCTTTTAGTTGTCTCTTTAAAAAAAAATCTAAAACATTTCACACTACTTTGAGGGGATAAGGGAAACTAATTGGATTTGAGATAATGACACTAATTTAGGCCATGAAAATTATAATTAGTTGAAAAAATGATCCAAATTTATTGTAGACTGGTCTTGATTTTATCTAATCTGGTATTTTAATATCAAGATTCAATAAAATGAGATAGTTATACACAATATAACAGTTAAGAAAAGGAGATTTACTAGCCATTACACATGGAAAATATACTTAAGAAAACAGCCCTGTTCAGGGTGGGTAAAAAATGGGGGAAAAATAGCTCTTTCATATCCACTTGGAAAAACTGGTATTAGATGTGGTAACTAAAGGTGGTGAAAGATAAGAGTTTGAGGGTCACTCATGTTTTGTGATCTAACTTGCTGTGTCTCAAACAACTGTGAAGTCATGTCTATTTTTATCATTTTAAAATTAAATTAAAATTCAACTTTTAAATGAACAAAAATGGTTTTTCCTCCCCATTTGAAAAAAATTAAAGAAAAATTAAAACATTTACACTAAATAAGCATAGTTAAAGAAAAAATCCCCACACTAGTCATGTACAAAATATCTTTTTTATTTTTGTTTATTTTTCTAAAATGATTTTTTCCCAAAGACCATCTAAATAGCCCTTTAAAAGAGGCAAAATGATCAGTCCAGATAATGATACTATTTCTAAGAGACTCTGGTAGGACATCTAATAAAATATTAAACTCTTGAATAATAATGCTGCTTAATTCCTGGCTCAGTCGTATATATTTTCTTTTTAAGTGTTTTATTGATGTTCTACTTTTCATATTTTTTTTAGTGATATATGTATCAGTCTCTCTCTCTCTCTCTCTCTCNCTTAAATTTTTATGCTAGGAAGTTCAGTACTGGTAATTCTTCATCTGAGGGCACTCACCTTTTTTTCCCTGATCTTTTTACTACAAAAATCTTTGCATTTTTTGCAAACAGAAAAAATGTTTTGATATAAAATCTTTGCATATGCTTGAAACTTATTCTCCCCTGCATATAATTATGTATAATGCGAGTGTTTCTATATACATAAGGAAAGTTTATATATATGTATATATATACATATATACATACATACATATATATGTGTATAGAGATAAAGATACGTAGCCCATTCTTATATATTGCAAGTAATTTCTTAATCATACTTTTAACCTCTATACCTTTTCTAATATCATTTCTACCACCATAGTGAAATGGTTTCTTTTCTCCTTTCCCAAACCTTCCTGTTTGCTTTTCTTTTAATATTATACTTTTAAAATTCTTTCTTTTAGTATTCTAATCATTTAAAACTTCCTTCATTAAATTTTCTCTAATCTCTCTAACCCTACTCTGAATTTGTATATAATTTTCTTTATACCATTCTTATGGTACTTGTCACAATTGTATCAACATTAAAGGATTGTCTTTTATTTTGTTTTGTTTTGCTTTTTCCCCCATCACTTCTTTTTTTATTTAGAATATTTTTCCATGGTTACATGATTCATGATTTCTTCCACCTTTTCCCTCCCACCTCCCAGAGCTGACAAGCAATTCTACTGGGTTATACATGTACCATTGTTCAAAACCTATTTCCATGTTTTTCATATTTGCAGTACAGTGATCTTTTAACAATAAAACCCTAATAATATCCCTGTTGAACCACTTGATCAATCATATATTTTTCTTCTGCATTTCTGTTTCCACAGTTTTTTCTCTGGATATGGATAGCATTCTTTCTCATAAATTCCTCTGGATTCTCCTGGGCCATTGCATTGCTACTAGTATAAAAGTCTATTACATTTGATTGTGCCATAATGTATTAGTCTCTGTGTACAATGTTCTCCTGGTTCTGCTCTTTTCATTCTGTGTCAATTCCTGGAAGTATTTCCAGTTCCTGTGGAATTCCTCCAGTGTATCATTCCTTATAACACAATAGTATTCCATCACCATCAGATACCACAGTTTGTTTAGTCATTCCCCAATTGATGGACACTTCTTCATTTTCCAATTTTTTGCCACCACAAAGAGTGCAGCTATAAATATTTTTGTACAAGTCTTTTCCCTTATTATCTCTTTGGGGGTACAAACCCAGCAGTGGTATGGCTGTATCAAAGGGCAGGCATTCTTTTAAAACTCTTTGTGCATAGTTCCAAATTGCCCTCCAGAATGTTTGGACCAATTCACAACTCCACCAGCAGTGTATTAGTGTCCCAATTTTGCCACATCCTTTCCAAACATTTATCACTTTCCTTTGCTGCATATTGGTCAGTCTGCTAGGTATAAGGTAGTACCTCAGAGTTGTTTTAATTTGCATTTCTCTAATCAGTAGGGATTTAGAGCATTTTTCATGTGCTTATTGATAGTTTTTATTTCATTCTGTGAAATCTGCCTATTCATGTCCCTTGACCATTTATCAATTTAGGAATGGCTTGATTTTTTTGTAAATTTGACTTGGTTCCTTATATATTTCTAAAATTAAACCATTGTCAGAGAATGTTGTTATAAAAATGTTCTCCCAGTTTGTTGTTTCCCTTCTAATTTTGGTTGTATTGGTTTTGTTTGTACAAAGCCTTTTTAATTTGATATATTCTTGTTTTGCTGTTTTAAAACAACTTATATAGCTTACTAAACTCTAAGTACTTGAATTTCAAAGAAAATTCTATGAGTACTTAGTATAGTGCAATTTTTATAATTGCAGTCCAAGAAATATTTATTGAATAAAATGAGTAATTTTCTTCTTGATGTAATATATATCAAATTAATATATACCTACAGAAAAAAGACACTGTACTGGCTTACTGGCTTGTAACATTGTGTCCCCAAAATATAATTAGGAAATATAGCGAGGGGTTTTTTAGTGATGAAACACAAAATTTGTGTATACTGGTATATTCGGAATCATATTGACCTATATGTTGTAACTGCTTTATATGATAAGTTATTACACTAAATGGACAAATCTCCAGGCCACTGACTAACAGACATATGCTTCTCTGTTCAAGTTGGTATTCAACTCCATAGAAAATTTCAGTCTTTTATTATCTTTAAAGCTAAATACTATACCCTGACCAAGAAGGAAGAATGCTATTTATTTGTATAGAAAGTTAGAGATCTTTCAGAAAATTCAGATGAAATGATATAGTAGATAAAATAGATGACCTAGGAATTAAGGAGAGCTGTTATGAAATCCACCATTGATATATATACTAGCAGTGTCACTTAACTCTCTCCTCTGCCCTACTAAAAAATCATATGAGAGTATGAACAGAAAAGTGCCAATCTGCATTGATAGAGGAAACTCCTTACTAAGGACATCCTGAATTAATGTAATCAAATGCCTTGTTCACCCATTTATTGATGGATCCATTGATTGATAGCTATAGCTATATACTAATATTTGAACAATCTTCAAAGGCTCTTTAAGAAACTAGACTTAAGTAAAGAATTTTTTCTCTGTATCTAACACTGATAGAGTTTTGCTATATCTTAGCATGTGGCATTTGTAACCATGCTTTTAACAATTTTTTGTGCAGAGATTTTTAAAAGACTTCTTCTTCAAAATGGCATTCTATAATTTTGTAAAGATCTTGGCAAAGATACCTTAGTATATTAAGGACTAAAACAAAACATCATTTTATAAGAGGAAAGTTTAGTAACTATATGTTAGATTGATTTATGTGTCAAAATAACCACACTTTTGATTTTAAATGTGACTAGCTATATATATATATACACACATATATATATACACACACATATATATATATTAAAAGATAAGATGTTATTATATATCTCTGATAGCATACATAATATTGATTTCAGACATAAACCAGTTATAATTGTGAAAAAGTGGAATGATTATATATTGAAGGGAGTATGAATAAATCATGTTCATACTCCTATATTAACAACTCTGGTTTCTATTGCTTTTTTTGAAATTATCTTAATCTTTTTAATTGAAATGCTAGGAAATGTAAATCAAGATAGTGAGCCATGCCTTGTAAAAGAATAAATTCTTCTGAAATATTAAGTCAAGAATTTTGTGATATATTCATCCAATGCAGATATTCCAAGGGGAAAGCGATGAATGTCTTCCATATTTATAGAGAACTATGTTAATAAATTACTGACATAGAAGACATTCTTCCATAGTTTCAAGATTAAGAGGAACATTTAGAGGATCATGGTGTGGGGGATCATTAGTATAGGCAGAAAGGTAGAACCACAGTCTGCTGAGAAAAATCATTTTATGTGTAGTTGGCTCAGTGACATACCCATCACTTCTCTGGTGGTAAATTGATATACCTCAAAGCCTGAAGTGTGACAAATGTCAAGTTCAGCTCAGTGTCTGTTAGTAAAGTTCTCAAGACAAGATACTCTTTCTCTTTGATAGATTTCCATTTCATATGCTTGCACTGATCTTTATTTTCCATCATATCTGTAACCTAAGTCCATTGAAAAGGACTAAAAGAGATGTGGTTCAGTCCTTTCCATGAAATCATCTCTCCCTCCACTGGATTCTCTCCTACTGGATCCAGTGACACAAGATATTATATTTTCTATAATCTGAGATGAAATTATTTCAGACAGCCAGCAGGTCCAGGTAAGAAGATAATTATTCTGCCATTGAATAGGATTCTCCTTACCCTATGCACTGCTGCTGACTTTAGGGAATACAGTCCTTTCTACAACTAGTCTCTCAGGAGTGAATGTAAGTTGTTTAAATTGTTCTAGATATGTAATCAGAGGAAGTAGATTTAAATTTTGGCTCTTATACTTCGTACCTATATGTCCTGGGCAAGTCTATAACCTCTCTCAGGCAGTTTTCTCATTGAGAAAAGAATTAGATGATATCTAGAATCCCTTCCTACTCCAAAGTTGTGATTCTATGAATCCTACAAAATTTTACTTCTTATTCTTTAGCAAAGATTCTTTTATGCTCAAATAGGAAGATGGAAAGCAGGAAGGTAAAGCAAATTAATTCACTAAATATTCAGTTTATCTTCATCTTGAGAATCTTTGGACTATACTGATTTGCAGAATGTTGTCAATTTTATAATCATCCCTATTCCTATCACTCTAAACTATAAAATTTAGATTAGAATGAAATAAATGGTCACAATGAAAGGGGATAATTTTGGTAGCAAAAAATGGTGAGTGGGCACCTTGTTGTCACTTGACAAAACAATTATTAATTATGATTGAAAATTCTCGTGGAGTGAACTCTGAAGTATGCATTTAGCATTTTTCCCCTTTAAAATACAGATATCTGTTCAGTTGTTTTAAAATCATGTCCAACTCTTCATGACCCCTTTGAGGTTTTCTTGGCAAAGATACTGGAGTGGTTCACCATTTCCTTCTCCAACTTATTTTACAGATGAGAAAATGGAGGCAAAAATGAAGTGGATTGCCCAGGGTCAAACAGATAGTAAGTGTGTGAGGATAGATTTGAACTCAGGAATATGTCTTCCTAAATCTAGGTGGAGCACTCTGCCTACTGGCCATCTAGCTGGCACCTAACATATGTATAGCATTTGCTGGGGGGAAAAATCATTCTACCCTTTCTTTTACTTTGCCTAACTCTCATATATCTTACAAAACTGCTAGCAAAGTATAATAGCTACTGTACAGACTTAAAAAGGCAATCAGCTGTTTCAAATCAAACGATGGTGGACAGTGCTGTATTTCAAAGCTATTGTTACACTTCAATGATATTAGATGTGAAATAGAGAATTGGAGAAATATAATCATGATGAATTTTTGACTTGTAGGACTTGGCTTTCTGCATGAAGAAGCCAGTGTTCTTCTGTTTGAACTTTGCAAATTTGACATGAGGAACAATAGACAGTTATTTCAGATTCAAATTGGAGAAATTTTCTCTTAAAGGAGTGAGATCAAATAGACATTTGTTTGTCATTTCAAGGAAGATGAGAGATCTTGCAGTTACTATTTTAGCTCATAACTATGGAATCCCAGGTGCTAAAAATTACCCAGTCAATTATCCTCAAAGGTTTCAAGCAGGGGCTTATTTGAACTTTCTTGCATTCCCATTGAAGTTTTTCTTCAACTCATTTTTTTAATAGTACTCTCTCTCTTTCTCATTTTTTAATATTTCGGCGAAGAGGACATTAGCCTAGGGATCAGATGGTTTACAGAGTGGAAAAATATTGCTTTATAATAAAAGGAGGATATTGAATAAAGCCCAGATTTAATACCCAGCCTAACAGAACACCCTGATGAATGTAATTGCATTTTAAGCATTCTGATTAAATTTTTTGATCCATATTGCATTTGTTTTGCTTGTGAATCTTTTATGAAAAAAAAGTGTCTGGAGATTAAAGGATTAGTGAGTTCTTAAGAAGCTGGGCAGCTGCTAAAGCATCTGATATTCTTGCTTAAAGTTGGTTGAAAAGCAGCATTAATCTCAGCTGTTACAGTGAGTGATATGACTAAAACTAGAAGAGCTAGGGGAAGAGGCCTCAGGGATGATTATTTTTTGTACAGGTGGACAAGCTGAATTATATTTAACAGAAAGAATCCTAAACAATGTCATAATTGAAAAGCAGTTAATCTATTATATGATGATTGCTTAAGAATAAAAGATTTTCAATTATTTTTCTTTTCATTTCTTAGATTAATTGACAATTCAGGAACATATAGAAAGATTAAAAAGTCATTTGCATACACTCAGATCCTGAGTATTACTCATGCCTCTTGATAAAAGGAAAATAAAAAGGCTAACAAATTAGAATACCAGTCTTTACCTTGTAGAAAGTGAGGCTTATGCCACTCAGGCCAAAAGCTAGATAAGCCATAACAAGTTTGTTACAGATCTCTCTGAATGGTGCAGTTCTCAACTTTGTAACTTAAGTGGCCAGTAATTAAGGGTAATCTTGGGTATTGCTTATACATGAATCCATGCTGGCAGATATAGCTTTCTACTTGAGGTGGATTGAATTTATAATGATTTAGCTGCCAGGCGTATCAGAGAATATATAATAGGGCACAACAGACCACAAGGTGTTATTATACATATAACTGTAGCAAAACAGCATCTTACATACATGCAATTTTTCTCGCACTTTGACCTTTATAGGTCATATCAGTTATTCCTTCATACATATAAACATGGACAGGCATATTAATTAATTCAAATATTTTAATTAATTACCTACTGAGAGACAACATAGCAATGTGAATGAAAGTAGGCAATGGAAGAAGAACAAGATTCAAATATTGTTTCCGACAAAGACTACAAAGCTTCTATGTGACATGGTTACATTCTAAATTGCAGACATACTCTTATCTGCTTTGGTGGAAGAGATTCCAAAACCAGGAAATTCTCTACCATGATGAAATCAGAGATCCATATTAAAAAAAAAAAAAACAAGCTGTCAATTATTTGTGAACAAATCAACTAAAAAAGCATTTATTTAGCACTTACTTAGACTGAGCACAGAAAATTCAAAGGTAAACACTCAAGTTAAACTCATAATGTGAAGGAAAGAGGAATATACATAAATACCTATGATAAAATTGAGCATGAGATAAAAATGCAAAAACAGAAAATCCAGGCAAATTTTAAAGATAAATTTAAAGTGGAAATTACCACTCACATGAGACATTATGAGCTCAGGCATGATTTCATAGAAGAGGCAGCATCTGAGGTGAGCCTAAAGCAAAACTATTGATTTGAGGGCACAGTGAAAGGAATGCTGATCCTGGAGTCAGGAAGACTCATCTCTGTGAGTTCAAATCAGATCTCAGATGCTTATAAGTTATGTGACACTGAAAATGTCCCTTAACACTGTTTGGCTCAGTTTCCTCATTTATAAAATGAGCTCAAGAAGGAAATGGCAAACCACCCCAGTATTTCTGCCAAGAAAACCTCAGATGGGGTCACAAAGAGTCAGAAATGACTGATATGATTCAACATCAACAACAAGGATAACAGAGTACTGAAAAATAAGGAACTTTCTCTTTGGAGTTGCTAACAGAGGCATATATAAGAATGATCTCAGATTGAAGTTTTTCTCCAGGAAAAAAGTTATGATGTTTAATTTTTTTAGAAGGGTGATATAAGCAGAGGGCAAGATTGGCCCTCTCTAGAGGTTTAAGCAATTTTGAGAACATTACATCTCGTTGTTTTCTCATCCACTTTTAGTATGGCTTTATAATATGTGAACCTTCATGGTGTGTTTATTTACAACCTTTAGATGGAATAAAGAAAAAGCTATAAGAATTATAAACACATTTATCAGGGAAGACAAAGGAAATTCAAAAGTACCAGCATATCTTATCAGAGATAAATAGTAAAGAGTATTGCAAATGACAATACTTATAATACCCCTGTTAATGAATTTATGTGGTTGCTAATACTTAAACAGATTTCGAAGCTTGCAAAGTGAAAATTCTATAAACATGAAAGTTCATCCAACAACTATATTGACAGGAACATAAAAATTTAGAGCAGCAAAAAGACCTCAGAGATCATCTAATCTAACCAATTCTTTGAATATTTGAGGAAACTGAGGCCACAAGAGGTTATTTTCCCCCCTAAGGTCACCTCTCCATAAGTGGCAGAGCTAGGATTTTAAGCCAGGTCTTCTGGATCCAAATTCAAGGTTTGTTTCATCTGCCGCACCATGATGCCTAACGGGTGTGCTACAAAGTCCACAGTGATGCTTTAAGCACTAATGGGGACATTAGTTTGCCAGTATGTACATCAAACAACATTAAAAAATAAATAAACAAAGCACAGGTTGGGTATTTGGCAACAATGAGGGTATGAGCTGTATTCTGTATCTATGTGCAATATTTACACTGTTCCATGGATGTGCTATTTGGAAAGTAAAATAACTTTAAAGTACATTGAGTATAATTTCTATGCAAGTCAAAACTTTCAAAGCTATTAAAAGTGAGAGCAGAACTAAGCTGAACTGAATAACAAAAACATAAAAGTAGCATAGGAATGCCTAAGGAAAGGGTTTTTTAATTTCCTCTACTTCTACCCAGTGCCTTTGATTAGAAGCAAACAATGTTTTAGGGTATATTTCCTCCTAGGTTTTATTAGGCAATAGGTATTTGCTCATTTTTGTAAATGTCAATCTCCTACAACTGGCAGTATACAAATCACCTCTGCAGCACTGCAGAGTTACTAATGACTTACAGTATCACATGGCCTTCACACTCAGAGACTGAACAGTGGGAATCTCTCAGTCCTACATTAGGAGCCAATGATTCGGCAAACTTCTGATTATTCAGATGGTGCAATATAGATTTTAGCAGTCCTTTTCCCTTTTCTGCCCTCCCATCCCCTTCACAACCAATAGCATTTCCAATCAAATGTGGTACTTTAATATGAATCAAGGAATTTATCTAAAGCTCCTGGTGGAAAGTGAGAATTAAAGAGAAAATGCTATTATAGAAGATTGTAATTTTATTGGCAAGTGTTGAAATATTTGAATTAACTTCATTTCACCCATGTGATCCATGTGAACAACCAACTCTCTTCAAATGAAAATGGATGTACCCTAAAAAAGGAACACACGTTCTTCTTTTATGAACTCAGAAGCCTTCAAATCTTAGGCTGATTCAAATTTTAAAATCAAATTTTATATTTAAATAAGCTTGTTGAATAGAAGAATATCCTTAAGTGAAAAGGTTATATTTAAGTAATTCAATTTTTTTAATATTTAGACAAGTTTTTGTTTTTGTTTTCTCTGGGATAAAATATAGTGGAATGCCATTAGGAAAGACATAGGCAACTCTCTATGTGTCTAGAATTATTTTTGGAAATGTATCGGGGCACAATAAATATTATAATTAATTAAAAAGAGATTAGGCTATCAAAAAAGGATCAGACATATCTTCTCTTAATGAAAAAAAATATGTTCATTAATTGGAGAAATGTCACCAATTCTTAGTGAATAGTGGTATTTAGTGGAGCAATGGATTGAGTGCTGGGCCTGGAGTCAGGAAGACTTGAATTCAAATTTGGTCTCAGATATTTCCTAGCTGTGTGATCACAGACAAGTCACTTAACCTCTGTTTGCCTCAATTTCCTCATTTTTAAAATGTTGATAATAATAGCCCTTACTTCACAGGATTGTTGTGAGGATCAAATAATATATTATTTGTAAAAAAAATTCTTAACATAATGCCTGGCACATAATAAGTGCTATATAAAAAGCTTATTCCCTTTCTTCTTTTTTCAAATGGCATGATATATATATAAAAACATGTGAACTTTTCCTATAACTACAAAATATTTTTTCTTACCCTACTTATAATGGCTCACTATAATGCTGATGTTAGAAATAAAAACCACTGTTTCAGGGAGAAGCTTAGGGTCTTCAGTTTCTCAAGGCTATTGGAGTTCATGATCTTCCCATTCAATTCTGCAACTACTTCATTTTCTACTTACCACATATATATAGGTGTGCTGATCAACCGATTCTATAGGTTGCCCATCCAATGAGGTGTTGCACAAGAGATGTAGTAAGGATGTGATCTGAACCACTGGAGGGAATACCAAAATTGATGAGACCAAAAATATGTTAAGGTATGAAAGCCTGAAAACTTAAAGAGGTTTGTAGATCTATGGCAGAAAATTTGACAAGTTCATGAATCTGTCCTGTTTTAATCCATCTAAAAAAAAAAGTAAAGTAACTACCTAGCTCATATTAGCATAGGAAAATGTCGGAAATATGATAGCATGTTGTGACATTTAAGACATCCAAAATTCAAATAAATCTTATTCATTCTTTCAATAAACTTTTAAAAGTGCCTACTGTGAAAAGCATTATAATAAGTAATAGTAAATATATGCAATTTGCATTTAAATAATAGACTATGCACCAACTATTTCATGAAGGCAAAACTTCTTACTTGAATAAATTATCCTTGACAATAGGAATATAAGCAGCATCCAAAACAACGAATTAATTTGTTACTAAGCCATGGCACATACAAACTAATTTACTTAGCATTTGAGTTTACAATAGAATTAGTCCAAACTATCTTAATTTCCTAAACTTTCAACCAGATTTTGAAGGACTGAAGAACTGTATACTATTTGATGTAAAGGAGAAAAAATTTTACTCAGTAGATCATCCAACACCATTTTTTAAAACATCTAGGTCAATCTTTCCTTAGTATACATACTCCTAGGCAGCCTGTTCTAGTGTTACCATGTATTCCACAAATTTAAACTACTTTTAATACTAACCTAAGCCAAACATAATTAGTAATTTTTTCTAAAAAAGAAAAAAAAACTTTAATACATTTTAAAGGCAAACCTAGATAGCTATTGGAATATTTTCAGTTTCTGAATATCCATATCCTCCTCCTCCATTGTGATGGATGACCAGGAGTTGAAGGTACTGAGCACATAGTACGTTTTCATATTAAGATGCTGGGAGACTGAAGAAAAATAGAAGCCAGTCTAACACAGACATTAGGCAGATATAAAAGTAGTCCCTGCCTTCTTGTTTCTATTATAATCTCAATAAGAAATATGCTTAAAGTAAAAATTATTTCAAGAAGTTTAGTTTCAACAAATAATGATCTTTCCCCATTATTCATCATTTATTGATAGCAGCCTTGTCAAATTTTGCTTTATATATGATGTTCGTGATAGGCACACAGGAAGTAGTACCTTAATTTCTAATGTTTTGTTAGAATTGAACAGTTACTTAATGACTTTTTTCTTTAGGTATGGAGAGATGGAACTGTAACTTGCGAGCATAGAACAAAAATAAGGAAAATAGTTATGAATGTTTGTGCTTTCTACTCAAATTTTTTTCTCCATGAATGCCAGCCTCAATATATTTTGAATGTCTTCTCCACCTTGTACACTATTGCTCAGAATAGATTTTCTTTGTATTTAACACTTGAGTACTATATGTTCCCTGTGGGCTAGATTTTTATTTCTTACTATGCCATCCATATCTATTTTGTGTGCAGAACTATTTTTTGAGTCAATGATAGTTCAAGGCAAAAAGAAGATATTATGAGTGCAAAGAGTAATGATTAGATAGGTCTTAGTATTTTTTTCTTCCTCTATGAATTTTTCCTCTTTATTTACAGGACCAGAACACAAAATTCTAGCTAACTCCAGTGGAAAGATGTGAGTCCAGCAATGCATTACATACTGAGTATGCACATAAGAGTGAAATTGCCTGGGTTTAGTCAGTTGGTAAATCTTTTTTTTTTTTTGAACTATAAGCAAATTTCACAGTAGAATGCTTAGAAAATGGCCTTTTCCTTGGTGAAAAAATCAGTTTACCAGCTTTAGTTTTATTCAACAGTTCGGAAGATGATCTAGTTTACAATGTATACAGGAAAAGAAGTCTTTTACACTCAAGCCTGATTCTGTTCTAAGTCAATGAGTCATTCCTGAGTCCCTTAGATTTCTGTTTTACCTCTTCTCCTTATACAATTCAAAGGAGTAGATTATTAGCAAATATATTCTCTTTATATATATTTCCAATGTGAGTCTTTCAGTGATATTTTTAATTTTAAAAATATTTATTTTTTTCTAGATTACGTTGATACAATTTTTATATTTATTTTCTGACATTTTCAATCCATGTTTTCTCCCTTTCTTCTACACTTCTCCAAGAAGGCAAGTAATATGAAATAGGTTGTACATATATTATCACACAACATATATTTCCATGTTTGTCATGTTGTGAAAACAGACATATTGTTTACACTAGAGAAAAATTGAAGGAGGAATGTTTTTTTAAGCAACTAATAAACATAAATGTTATAACATTTTTGTTTAGGTGGTAGTGTGAAGGAGTTGGTACTGAGCTTCTGAGAAATGGCGAATGAGAGAGTAACTTTCTTTGTAAGAATTCCAAAAATTCATTTATTTTACTGGTACTTATTATCTTTCCCTCATACTGCCCCCAAATCTCATCATTATAAAAAGAAAAGAAAAAATGCATAATAATTGTACGTTTCATCTTTAGTTCTATTCATTCGTGGTTATCAGTACAATGTTCAGAATTCTACACTTTCAGAGCTGATGATTTTCTAAAATGCTTTTGTCTTTATATATATATATATATATATATATATATGTCTTTGTATATCATTGTCCTAGTACTATTCACTTTACTCTGCATCAAAACATGTGTCTTTTTCATTTCTGGTCAATTTCATTATTTCTTCGGATATGATAATATTCTATTACATTATTAAATCACTATTTCCTAATTGGCAAGAATCCCAAGATATTCATAAGTAACTTGGATTTATATAAATGAAATTTCTTTTTATATGTGATTATATATTACATAAGGAAATTATGTTATACTTTATATATTAATAAATAATAAGATATTTTATATTTCATTACATGCTATATTTAAAATGTATTTTCAATTGCAATGTAAAGATCCAGGACAACTCCAAAAGACTCATGCCAAAAAAGGTTATTTAACACCATAGAAGGAACTGACAGAATCTGAATATAAAAATGAAACACACTATTATTCTTCACTTTTTTTCCTCAGTGATTTTTAACCTGGTATAAGCAATATATTCCTTTTTTCTTACAACTCAAGAAACCTTGAATTGGGTATCACATGACAGCATAGTATCACCTGACCTATATCATATTACTTGATGTCTTGAGGAGAAGAAGGGAGAAGCGAGGGAGAAAAAATGTATCTCAAAATGTAAGAATATGATTATTAAAATTGTATCCACATGAAATATGGGGAAATTATAAAGAAAAATGTGAAGTGAGGAAAAATACTTTCCACTTGTTCCCTTTTGCCTGTAGGATGAAATTCATTTACTGAGTCTGACATCCTAGGCCCTCTACAGTCCAGCTGAAAAATGCTTCTCTGTCCTTATCTCAGTATATTATCCAATGAGAACTTAACGTTTTAGTGAGCTCTTCTAGATTACTTGCTGTTTCCTGAATTTTTTTTTTTATTCTATGAATCTTTGTTCTTATACTTTCCATTCTTTGGCATCATACTGCAATTGCTATACACCCAGAAACTCACTGTTTTACTATCAAAATATTACCTACTAACAAAATACTAAATATCAAAGGCATATTACTCTGTCTTCATAGGGCTTTGTGTCCCAGTATCTTTGGTTTATCTCTGATTCCCTAAATCAGACACACAGAACTTAAGTTCATATTATTTTCTTACAGATACATTAGAGACAAAACAAAGATACAGAAATGATGGGATGGTGGTGCTAGAGGTATTGAAGTACTAACAGTGTAGATGAAGGAAGATTTTACGGATGTCACGTTTTCAATTGGAAATTAAAGGATAGGTAGGAATTCAACAGGCAAAGGGAGGAATGATATTCCATATTTAATGTAACTTACTTGTTTGAATATTTTTTCATCCTTCTTTCACCTTTTCTGACTACCCTCTCTGATTATCCAAACTTGTATTGTCTGTTCTCAGTACAAAATTTTTATGTAACACTAGAGATTTTAAAAAGAGAAAGCAATAAGGATTGTACTATTTTCTCTTACCTTATATCAGCTTGCATTTCCGATATCATATAGGAACAGCACTTTTCTTTATCCTCTTTCCTCATATTGATTTTAATTGTTTTCTTATTTTCCTATGTGCATTTTTAAGTTGCCTTTTGTTTCATTAGCTTTTTTTATCTTAATATTCTTTTCTGCCCCACCCTCAGGGAGCTAGCCTATATAGATTTGCAAAGTAGGCAATCTCTGTGTTTTGGAGACCTTCTAATTCATTTTTAGAATTAGCCTTTCTTCTCTTATGATGTGCTTAGTGTCTTTGCCCACAGCCATACCCACACTTTGTTACCCAAGATTTCTGTTATTCATGAACTGTTCCTGATTTCTTACCTGCCATCAAAATGTACTTACCTTATGCCAACAGAGAATGTTTCTCTCTCATCCTAAAGGGTTCATAGTTAGTGTACCACACTTACTAGATCTAGTTTCCCATTTAAATATCCTTGAAATATAAATCTGAAGGAGGATTATTATCATAATGGGAATCCATTTGTTCATTTAGCACCCCTTATTGAGGCAATGTGCCAGACATCATTCCTAGAGCTGGAGATAAAAAAAATAAATTCAATAGTTACTGACATTAAGGCACTTACATTCTTTGGAAGATAGGAGATAGTATTAGGAACACTTAAGAATATAGATAAATAAATAACAAATGCATAAAAATACTGTCTGCCCCCCATATCTGGAAATGTTCCTTCCTCACCTCTACTTTCACTCTCCCCTCAAATCTCAATGAAAATCTCACCTTCTGAAAGATTCCCCAAGTCCTCCTTAATGTTAGTTCCTTCCCTCAAAGATTATCTCCAATTTATCCTATACATATCTTGTTTGTACGTAGTTTTTGCAAGGGGTATCCTGTGAGCTTGAAAGCAGGGATTATTTTCATCTTAATTTATATTTCCATCCTGGCACATTTTAGCTGCATAATGAATGCTTGGCAATTTGACTTCATTATTGAGGAAAGAGGGCAATAGTAAGTAGGAGAATGAGGAAAGCATTCGGGTTGAACATGTAGGCATTTCAGGTATAATGACCTAATGATGAAGATTATTCATTGTTACAGTCCTTAAAGGAAGGTTTACAATGTCCTATATTTCCCCTCCACCCCACACACAAGTTTGTAAAGGAGGGAATGCAAATATTAATATCCCCATTAAATAGATGAGGAATCCAAGGTTCAAAGAGTTTAAGTAATTTATCCATAGTCAGAAACAATAATTTTCTGATGGAGGATGTGAATCCAGGACTCCCGGACTCCAAGTTCAGTTTACTTTATAATATGCTGGACTTAGAATCCTAGAATCCTAGAATCTTATTTCTAGATCAAAAAGAGGCTTGAGAGACAATCCAACTCTGTCATTTTATAGTTAAGGGGACTGAAAGACAGAGAAGTTATGTGTCTCACTTAAAATCATGTAGGTTTAAGAATCGGAACTTACATGCAGTTCCTCTGGCTTCAAATGTCATATTTGCCCTATATGGTGACCAGGATTCAAGTCCTGCCTTTATCACTCACTTGCTATGTGAAAATGAATAAATCATTTGGCCTCAAAATTTTCTCATCTTTAAAATGGAGATAAAAATGTTTTAAGTACTTGCTTCATGGCATTATCAAAAAATTCAACTGAGATCATGTTCAGATAGAACTTTTCAAAGTATAATATTCCATGTAAAACTCAGTTACTATTATTGTTTTGGAGATTATGATGATGATGATATTTAATTCTGACATATCAAGGAAATAGTTCTTTTTGTCTTCTCTTTCCACTACACGCCAAAATCCTACTGGACNTTTTTTCCTCAGTGATTTTTAACCTGGTATAAGCAATATATTCCTTTTTTCTTACAACTCAAGAAACCTTGAATTGGGTATCACATGACAGCATAGTATCACCTGACCTATATCATATTACTTGATGTCTTGAGGAGAAGAAAGGAGAAGTGAGGGAGAAAAAATGTATCTCAAAATGTAAGAATATGATTATTAAAATTGTATCCACATGAAATATGGGGAAATTATAAAGAAAAATGTGAAGTGAGGAAAAATACTTTCCACTTGTTCCCTTTTGCCTGTAGGATGAAATTCATTTACTGAGTCTGACATCCTAGGCCCTCTACAGTCCAGCTGAAAAATGCTTCTCTGTCCTTATCTCAGTATATTATCCAATGAGAACTTAACATTTTAGTGAGCTCTTCTAGATTACTTGCTGTTTCCTGAATTTTTTTTTATTCTATGAATCTTTGTTCTTATACTTTCCATTCTTTGGCATCATACTGCAGTTCCTATACACCCAGAAACTCATTGTTTTATTATCAAAATATTACCTACTAACAAAATACTAAATATCAAAGGCATATTACTCTGTCTTCATAGGGCTTTGTGTCCCAGTATCTTTGGTTTATCTCTGATTCCCTAAATCAGACACACAGAACTTAAGTTCATATTATTTTCTTACAGATACATTAGAGACAAAACAAAGATACAGAAATGATGGGATGGTGGTGCTAGAGGTATTGAAGTACTAACAGTGTAGATGAAGGAAGATTTTACGGATGTCACGTTTTCAATTGGAAATTAAAGGATAGGTAGGAATTCAACAGGCAAAGGGAGGAATGATATTCCATATTTAATGTAACTTACTTGTTTGAATATTTTTTCATCCTTCTTTCACCTTTTCTGACTACTCTCTCTGATTATCCAAACTTGTATTGTCTGTTCTCAGTACAAAATTTTTATGTAACACTAGAGATTTTAAAAAGAGAAAGCAATAAGGATTGTACTATTTTCTCTTACCTTATATCAGCTTGCATTTCCGATATCATATAGGAACAGCACTTTTCTTTATCCTCTTTCCTCATATTGATTTTAATTGTTTTCTTATTTTCCTATGTGCATTTTTAAGTTGCCTTTTGTTTCATTAGCTTTTTTTATCTTAATATTCTTTTCTGCCCCACCCTCAGGGAGCTAGCCTATATAGATTTGCAAAGTAGGCAATCTCTGTGTTTTGGAGACCTTCTAATTCAGTTTTAGAATTAGCCTTTCTTCTCTTATGATGTGCTCAGTGTCTTTGCCCACAGCCATACCCACACTTTGTTACCCAAGATTTCTGTTATTCATGAACTGTTCCTGATTTCTTACCTGCCATCAAAATGTGCTTACCTTATGCCAACAGAGAATTTTTCTCTCTCATCCTAAAGGGTTCATAGTTAGTGTACCACACTTACTAGATCTAGTTTCCCATTTAAATATCCTTGAAATATAAATCTGAAGGAGGATTATTATCATAATGGGAATCCATTTGTTCATTTAGCACCCCTTATTGAGGCAATGTGCCAGACATCATTCCTAGAGCTGGAGATAAAAAAAATAAATTCAATAGTCACTGACTTTAAGGCACTTACATTCTTTGGAAGATAGGAGATAGTATTAGGAACACTTAAGAATATAGATAAATAAATAACAAATGCATAAAAATACTGTCTGCCCCCCATATCTGGAAATGTTCCTTCCTCACCTCTACTTTGACTCTCCCTTCAAATCTCAATGAAAATCTCACCTTCTGAAAGATTCCCCAAGTCCTCCTTAATGTTAGTTCCTTCCCTCAAATATTATCTCCAATTTATCCTATACATATCTTGTTTGTACATAGTTTTTGCAAGGGGCATCCTGTGAGCTTGAAAGCAGGGATTATTTTCATCTTAATTTATATTTCCATCCTGGCACATTTTAGCTGCATAATGAATGCTTGGCAATTTGACTTCATTATTGAGGAAAGAGGGCAATAGTAAGTAGGAGAATGAGGAAAGCATTCGGGTTGAACGTGTAGGCATTTCAGGTATAATGACCTAATGATGAAGATTATTCATTGTTATAGTCCTTAAAGGAAGGTTTACAATGTCCTATATTTCCCCTCCACCCCACACACAAGTTTGTAAAGGAGGGAATGCAAATATTAATATCCCCATTAAATAGATGAGGAATCCAAGGTTCAAAGAGTTTAAGTAATTTATCCATAGTCAGAAACAATAATTTTCTGATGGAGGATGTGAATCCAGGACTCCCGGACTCCAAGTTCAGTTTACTTTATAATATGCTGGACTTAGAATCCTAGAATCCTAGAATCTTATTTCTAGATCAAAAAGAGGCTTGAGAGACAATCCAACTCTGTCATTTTATAGTTAAGGGGACTGAAAGATAGAGAAGTTATGTGTCTCACTTAAAATCATGTAGGTTTAAGAATCGGAACTTACATGCAGTTCCTCTGGCTTCAAATGTCATATTCGCCCTATATGGTGACCAGGATTCAAATCCTGCCTTTATCACTCACTTGCTATGTGAAAATGAATAAATCATTTGGCCTCAAAATTTTCTCATCTTTAAAATGGAGATAAAAATGTTTTAAGTACTTGCTTCATGGCATTATCAAAAAATTCAACTGAGATCATGTTCAGATAGAACTTTTCAAAGTATAATATTCCATGTAAAATTCAGTTACTATTATTGTTTTGGAGATTATGATGATGATGATATTTAATTCTGACATATCAAGGAAATAGTTCTTTTTGTCTTCTCTTTCCACTACACGCCAAAATCCTACTGGACATTAATGGATGTCTACAGGACAGTAGCATTGCTGATCTCATAAGGATTAGTGCTGAATATGATTAGTGGGGGACGAAAGTGAAACCAATGGAAATTTGATTGAGGTGTACATTGACTTAGGGAGGAAAGATGGCACAGTAGAGAGTGCACTACAATTGGAGCTGAAAAGATCCAGGTTCAAACCCCGCCTCTGATGTTTACTAGCTGTGTAACCATGGCTTCAATTTATGTTAAATGAGGATAATAATATTGGTTGTGGCTGCCTCACAAAATTGTCAGTAAAACTGAAATAATGAATGTGAATGTCAGTTGTTATTTCTTTTATTTTGCTCTAGTCCTTACCTAGGCTAGTTCTCTAACAGTTTAGGTTTGATACTCAGACCAAATTAGACACTAGTATAGCAATCGATAGTCAACCAAAGGAGATTGACCGAGTCAAGGGAAAAATATATTTAAAAAGGATAGGCAATTACACCTTGAGTTTGTTCAACTAAATGAAGGTCCCTTTCTGAAGCTGCTTATAATGGTACATCAGCTAATGAAGACCCTGAACCTTTAGACTCCTGAGCCAATCTTTTCAGAGAAAGCTGAAATGAAATTCATGGGGATATGGGTTAGGGTACTAACCCTACCACTGGCAGGGTCTTTGATTGAAGATTAAGTTGGTTTGAAAAGAAACTAGAAAAGCATATTGGTCAATCAGCTAACATTAAAACATCTACTATAGGATACTCACTGTGTGAAGCGGTGGGAGTATAAAAAATGGTAAAATACAGTCCGTGTTCTGAAGCAACTCATAGTCTAATGGTACAGACAACATGCCAAAAACTATGAAGCTGGATGCAAACTGAATAAAGTAAGGATAATGTCAGAGAGAAGACAGAAAGATAAAGATGAACTGGGAAAGATTTCTTCCAGAAATCTAAAACTTGAAGCCCGAAGAGGCAGAGAGGAAGAATGTAGGGAATCCTCTATGCCATTTAAGAATAAGAAGAACAAGTAGTATATTTTATTTTACCCAGTGAGAATTTATCCCTCTCTTTGATGAAGCTGGCAAATGATATTTATCCTAGAAGATTATTTTCTTAAGATAAATCTGACTATCAAAAAATAAAAAGGTTATTGTGGAAATAAATTCACATTTTATTTGTGACATTTCTTAAGGGAAAAAAGGATGCTTTTGAGTCTTAAGTGTAGAGTTTGTAAAGGGTGAGTTGATGTTATATTTTCAGTATTTCTCATTAATTTGTAAGTTATAAGAAATTTGTCATTTCTTAGTAATGGCACACCATGTACAGGGTGCTTAGTGCCTGAGCATATGTATTATTTATGGTAATCAACACCCTCTCAGATCTACTGCTTATATTTCAGCTTCGTAGAGATTCTATCGGCCCTGGATGGCATAATAGTTAATGCTTGTGGAAAAGTAATTTGAAGTCCTTGACATGAGAGGTATCAAAGCTATTGTAGCGATATGAATTTTTACATTCAGAGTTATTTATTTACCTTATGCCATTTACAAGTACAGACAACTGAAGACATACTTGGGCAGAACAAAAATGAATGTGTCATCTTGGCTCCAAGCCACATTTGTCCTGTGACTGGAGAATTGCAGCTTTAGCAAGCTTATTAAAAAGGAAACAGAAATGGATTTTTCTCTTTTTGTGTGTGTGTTTTGTAGAAGAAACAATATTGGCTATTTTTTAAAAGAACTATATTTTACTTAAGTCTTGAACAAAATAAAATGAAATCTCAAATAATCTTACTCTCCTTGTCACTGTTTCTGGATGATATAATTCAGAAAAAGAGTGAAAGGGGAAAGATATATCACAAAAAAATTTTTAAATAATAGATTATAATTTTAAATTTAACTTAATTAAAATATTAATCATGTATTAATTATCAGTCTCTCTTCTAGGCTTTAAATACAAATAGAATTTTAAAAATTCCTACTTACAAAGATATTTTATTCTAACCAAGATACAATATGGATATATAATTTTGGTATATAAGTATGTATCAGTGTGTGTATAGATATGTGTGCACATATATAAAACATACATATATAATAGATGTATATAGGTACATATCTATAATAAATATAAAGAGCATATATACAAATAAATATGTATAAAATATAAATTTACTTATAAAGTTAATAAATACAAAGCAGGTAGAGTTAGAAGATAATAGCTGTTGAGATCAGAAAAAGTTTCCTCTAGCAAGGTAAGCCTCAGCTATGTTTCAAAGGAAGACAGGCTTTCTGTGAGGGAGAGATATGGAGGAAGTACATCTCAGACCTAGGATCTAGTCAATGCAGACTGGAAGAAACAGGAAGTAGAATGTTGCATGAGGAAGAGAGAGAAGGTCAGTTTGGATGGATCTCAGAGTTAAGGCCACGAGGAATAATGTACAATGTGATTGAAAAAAATAGGCTTAGGATTTTAAAGGGATTTTCAAACTAAACAGAGGAGTTTATTCTTTTTTTTTTTCTTAGATGCAATAGGAAGGCACTGAAGTTTTTTGAATAGGGAAGTCACAAGTTTAGATATATGCCTAAGAGAAATTATTAGACATTAATGTGGAGAAAGGACTGGAGCACAGAGACACTTGAGGTAGGAAGACTGATTAGGAGGCTTTTGCCCTGATCTGGACAAGCGATGATAAGGTCATGCTCTATCACTACACTAATGCAACTGTGTGATTAGATAGTAAAATATCAGGATCTGATAACCGATTAGCTATACATGTGATGAGAATGTGTGAGAGATTGAAGATAATGCCAAGATTATAAACCTGGAAAGCTGCAAAGATGGGATCTTTGACAGGAATTTTTTTGACAAGTTGGAAAGAGGAGTGCCATCCTTCATGCCAGTGTAATGATCATTTCTGGAATTTCTCATTCTCTGAAGCAGATTAGATGGGGACTGAATGAATACTTCACCCCTTTAGTTTCTAGGAATATCTCTAAGAAGCCGAATAGTGGTCTTATATGGTAGTTCATGTTCTTCCCTATTGAGATTATATAAATTGTCCACCCAAAATTAATTGGCTTTTTATTTTTTTTGGTTTAATCTTTTCAGTCATGTTTAACTCTTCATGACCCAGTTTAGGTTTTTCTTCACAAAGATACTGGAATGGTTTTCCTTCTCCAGATCCTTTTATAGATGAGGAAACTGAGGTGAACAAGATTAAGTGACTTGGTGAGTGTCCTAAGCTAGTAAGTCTCTAAGGTCAGACTTGAATTTAGGAATATGAGTTTTTCTAACTCTGGGTCCAGCACTCTATATACTACACCAGTTGGTTTTATTCAAGGATATTTACTATTTATATAATAAGTACAAAACTTTCTCCAGCAAAGTCTGTGCAAGTATTATACAAGGAAAATAGGATGAAATTTAGGGAGCACATTTGGCAAAGTTATAATTTAAGGTTCTTAATTGGAGAAAGGTCCTTTTCTTCTAATCACTATTTGCTTGAATCCAAGAGTTGAGACCCTTGAAGATTCCTGAACCCTCCTTTTCTTGCCCTGGAATATGTACATTGCCTAAAGTTTTCTTTTCCTCAGCATGTTTAGTTTCTCATCGATATGTGTTGTTACTGATCTAGTCCCTCCAATGGCATGTTCAGTGGGAGAGACAGTGGTATAATAACTGCTTCCATGCTCAGTCCTACTATGCTCTAGTGCAGGTGCAAGAGGTCTACCTCCTCAAAAAATTTCTGAAGCTTTAATCTTGAAGTAGTTGCTGGAATCTTCCTCTCTGAAGTACATAAACCAAGAGATGTGTCTAATTTTTCCAAAGGATCTCAGCCTTAGGAATTGATCAAGGATCTTTATACCTAAGAGGAACTTCATGAGATTGTTTATATTCTAATGGTACCAGAGTCCAAATAGTCTCAGATTTCAGTGTGGTAATGAGGTAATTGGTAATGGCATGATGACCACAGTGTCTATGATTGGTTCTCTGATATTCTATAGTCAAACTGGTCATGAATTTCTTTAGACTTAGCTTGGTCTCAAAGAAAAAACATACAAATATGAGAGTAAATATAACTTGAAACCTTTTTAATTTTTTGAGATATTAGAGTTTGTGTTCTGCTAGCATAGTCTTTAAGCACCTACTATCATTTCCATGCCATGATGAGGTGCTAGAGGAGGTTTTAAATGTATTGGAGTTAAAAAATTAGAAAAGGGGGCACCTGGTGGATCAGTGGATTGAAAGCCAGGCCCAGAGATGGGAGGTCCTAGTGGCAAATCTGGCCTTAGACACTTCTTAGCTGTGTGACCCTGGGCAAGTCACTTAACTCCCATTGTCTAGCCCTTACTACTCTTCTGCCTGAGAACCAATACACAGTAATGATTCTAAGATGACTTTTAAGGGTTTAAAAAATAGAAAAAAAAATTGGAAGAACTATTTATAGTCCATTTTTTATGTAACTCTAAAATTTTTTTCTTGTGACATTGAATCTTTCCCCTATATTCCATATTCTATGTGACAGATATACTCCCTACATATTAGCAGTACTTTAATTTAACTTTTTCTTTATTGTTGAGTAGACTCTCTACAGAATTAAAATTATCATTAAAATAAGGACCAATAAATCCAAATGGCTTCTTCAGAATACTCACATAGAGCCAAATTTAAACATATAGTAATTTGTCTCACAGCACTGTTGACATATGGAACAAGGTACATGAATTTTCAACTAATGTTCATATTGGTGAATTGAAGACAGTTTATTGAATATAATAAAATCATCTAATACTTGGCTCAAGTAATATTTTTCAATGTGAAATACTTAAATCTCATGAAATCTTCACTGCATAGATGTATGTATTAATGATACTTAATTGGGAAATGGGATGTAATGGTGTTTTGTGTTTCTGGAATGTTCTACTTGCATTCATCTTGATTTTTAGCAGCTGTTGTACAAGAAACCAAGGCTATACTCTAAATAGGAACAAAATTTAAAAAGCAAAAACCTTTAAAAGAAAGCATAATTATGGGTTGACAACTCAATTACGGTATAAATCAAATGTGCATAATAAGAGAAATCTTATGTCTTATGATTCCTTCTTACTATATTAAATACTTTCCTATAACTCGTTCATCAAAATTATCTTTTAACTGAATTATGCTTGCCTTCATGTACTATATTCAATCAAACTGGGTTTTGGAGAATCTGACATGAGTACAAAGCAGTACAGTTATTAGAAGTCACAAACAAACAAAATAAAATGACAAGAATATTGAAATTGAGGAAATTTTTCAGAAAGCATATAATTATCAGAGGTAACTACAGGCAAGTGGTCAAGCATCTGTGTAAAAGAGTCACAGATAACACTGAATTTAGAAATAAACTAGGAGATAAATTGTTCTAATCAGGATGCTACAACTTATTAATGATGCATTCTTAGAAAAGTCTTTTCACATCTCTGAACCTCAGTTTCTTTACCTGTAAAACAATGAAATAGGACTAGATGATCTCTAAAGACCTTTCCAGGTATCAAATTTTATAATCCTATATTAAGAACAAGGAAAATATCTGATATCATGTTAGGCAAAAAAGTCCATATTCCTAACAAAAAAGGGAATATGGAGAACTTTATTCTGAAACAAAATTGTATGCAGACCTAAGCTTAGGTAAAATACTAATCTCATGGTGTTCACTGAATTAAAACTGTGTCTAGGTACATAAATGCCTCTGGATGATGATATGTAAGAAATGGTAATTTCTAAAATATTCTACCAGCATTTCATCCCACATATTTTTATACTATTGCTTTCTCCTGGAACTTATTGAGTTCTAAACAATAAATTAAATGCATTAAAAAACCCTCAAATAAATGGTTGAAGGGAAGAAATAATTTCAAAAATCATTTTGCTTAATCACACTTCTATATTATTTTAAAAGACTTCTTTAATTTTTTTTAATAATTTTTTTTATTTTTAGAAAAAATTTCCCTGGTTACATAAGTCATGTTTTTACTTTACCCTTCACCCCCTTCACCCCCCGAACCCCCAACTGACCCACTCCTCCCACTGTAGCTAATTCGCATTTCCACTGGTGTGGTCAGTCAAGACTTATTTACACATTATTGATAGTTACATGGGTGTGGTCTTTTCAGGTCTACATCCCCAATCATGTTCTCATCAACCCAAGTGTCCACGCAGTTGTTTTTCTTCTGTGTTTCTACTCCTG